>NW_012119932.1:3042223-3096520 GCF_000951035.1 Colobus angolensis palliatus
TCGTGTCCTTTGTAGGGACATGAATGCAGCTGGAAACTATCATTCTCAGCAAACTTTCACAAAAACAGAAAACCAAAAGCTGCATGTTCTCACTCATAGGTGGGAATTGAACAATGAGATCACTTGGACACAGGAAGGGGAACATCACACACCGGGGCCTGTTGTGGGGTGGGGGGAGGGGGAGGGATAGCATTAGTAGATATGCCTAATGTGAATGAAGAGTTAATGGGTGCAACACACCAACATGGCACATGTATACATATGTAACAAACCTGCACGTTGTGCACATGTACCCTAGAACATAAAGTATAATAAAAAAACAAATTAAATTAGCCAATTGAGGTGGCACACACTTGTAATCTCAGCTACTTGGGAGGCTGAGGTGGGAGGATCACTTGAGCCCAGGCGTTCAAGGCTGCAGTGTGCTTGAGTCGCATCACTGCACTCCACCCTGGGTGACAGGACAAGACACTGTGTCAAAAACAAACAAACAAACAAAAGGGTATAGAGAAAACTCTATACCTCCCCTGAAAACTGCTTTGTTTTATGTTTTTGTTCTTTTTTTTTTTTTGCTAATTTAAGAGAAAGGGAACATTTCTCTCCCTGAGATCCTGTTGTTTGACGCCCAGTTCAGAGGATGTGCATGTTAAGACATGTTGATCATTTAATAATTAAAAGCTGTGTCCAGATTGTTGACCTCCAGCCTTATTCAGCTTATCAGCAGTCACAGTTGGCAGTGACTGTAGGAAAACCAAGCCAAAGGGAATTAAACTGTTTAGACAGCAGCATTAGTGCTGACGGTGAGTTCCCCCATTGGCAGCATCCTTGCCTGCTTATAAGCTTCATTTACTAGAACCAGGCTGCGCATACAGCACATGCACGGGAGTTACTCTATTGTGTCAGGCTAGGAACTTTAGTTTAGATCACTCTGTAACTACTAGGAAATCATACAAAAACTTAAGTTGAAGCTGCATTAATCAAATCCCAAAGGGAAGATCATTAATATGCAGCTGTGAGTAAAAGAATATGTAGTTAGTCTCTGAAAGGCTTTATAACAACAAGAAAAAGAATGCCAATTAGGATGACCTTAAAGAATTTGTAGAAAGCAGCTCATATTCTTCGTTAATGCCTCCAAAAAAGAACTTGCAGAAATAGATTGCTGACAGAATACATACCTTCAAATGTGCAGAAATTTTCATCCTATTTGCCCAACTTGCAGCACAGGAGAGCAATCTCCACCTACCACATGCTATCAGGATCTGGGTGCCCTGATGCTTCTGCTTTTCTTAACAGAAGCTCAGGGAGCCACATAGCTGCCCAAGAATTCAAAGATGGAGCAGCAAAAGCCCTGTTCAGCCTGGCTCTGTGTTTGACCAGAATAAATCCAGAGAACCACTTCATTTTCCCTAAGGGGATAAAGGGAGACCTGCTCGGACACTAGCTGAGTGCTATAGTCCACAAATACAATGTTTTCTTGAAGATCATGAATACAGGTGGAAAAACATACCCATACCTCCTTTTCTAGACACCAGATATGACATCATTATGATTCTAAAATGAGATAAATCTAATAAACACATTCAAAAGGCCAACCCATTCAAATCCTTCTCCAAAGAAAAGGTTACTTTGTCATAAATTAATATCAATTTTATCCAGCAAATAATTTGTCAGGAAACATTATTTTCAAAAGCACAATCGATTTTTGTTATCAGCTGTGTTCCACGTGAAAAAGAAATACTTCATACTTTAAAACAAATAAAAAAACATGTTTTTCCTTTCAAAGACAGAACAACTATGGGTTTGGATAAATTGTTCTATAATTGCTTGGAAATTATAAATATATCTGAGTTTAACTAGGGTAATCTTTATACAAAATTATATCAAGTATGAATACTGTGACTAAATTCTAACTACTGAGAAAAAATAATTACATGCAAAACAAATAGAACTAATCAAAATCATTAGCATAACTTGCTATCAATCCTTCAAACGTGATTTGGCCATCCAGAAGTCTGAGTGTGCAGAACAGGGGATATGGGCATTAATTAAAAGGATACTTCTGAGAATGCCAGAGATTGACAAAGGAGTGACAATTACTATGAACAGTATTTATAAAAGGGAAATTAGGGATAATGATATTGGTTACTAACATGCTGGTTTCCAAAACATCCTGAACAAGGCTAGACATTTCCTGACGGTTCTTAAAGACGCTTTTAGCAAATTTTATCTATTTATAGCTTCTGATTACCACAATACAAACCAAGTGGCTGAGACAGGATAATATGATCTAAAATAGTGTTGGACTATTTCCTTTCCTCAGAGGAAATGGGTTTTAGTCTTCAAAATCAGCTCCTCAGCTACTCTCTCTTATTGACCCTTCCCTAGTCAACTTGAGATATCCCCTCCACCCAGAGGGAGAGACCTTTGCTCAAGGTGCATTGATTTGCATTTTCAGCACTTCAACTTAACCCCTTTTTTGTTGTTTGTTTTAAAAGGAAATGCTCTGAAGAGAGCACATGAAATACAAATAAACATCCAAAAGCAATAAACACTGAGAAGCAAGGCACAGTCTAGGTCAATGGTGATAAACCGCAGGAGGAGCAGGAAAAAACTGAAATAAAGATGAAACAAAATAATAACTGCACATACAAAAAATTCATCTTGGGTGAAAAAAAAAGCATCTGGGCAGTTGCCAGCTCCCAGACAGAGATTTACTGTAAATAAAGAACCAGTCAGCAGGGAGCTGATAAAAATGAAAAGCTACAAAGTTCATTAAGAAAACTTGACTGTATCTATTTCTTAGACATAAGGGAAATTTTTAAAAATATGAATATTACTCACTGGAGTAATGTCAGAATAGGGCTGGGGAGAGTCAGAAATTTCACGATATCCCAACGATTAAAAGGCCAGCCTCACTGCAGTATCAGTGGAGATGACCTGGAAAGCCAGAACCCTTATCCCATCCAAGTTATAAGCTGAGCTACCTACTTGGGTGTCATCAGAAGCCAAACAGGGATCGTGAGCTTCTACCTCCACCAGGCAGTAACAAGGCAATGCTCCCTTCTCCCTGCCAGAGTGGTATCAGAATCTGCCAGCAAAACAAAAGATTTAAGTAACATCCAGTCTCCTAGTACACTATGAAAATGTCCAGATTTCAATCAAAAACCACGCATCACACCAAAAAACAAAAATATCTCAAACTGAATGAAAAAAGACAATCAATAGATACTAACATCAAGTGACAGAGTTGTTGGAATGGTCTAAAAAATATTTTAAAGCAGGCATGATAAAAATGTTTCAAAGAACAATTATGCACACACTTGAAACAAATAAAAAGCAGAAAGCCTTAGCAAGAAATATAGAAAGTCTCAGCAAATAACTAGAATATATAAAGAAGAACCAAATAGAAAATTTAGAACTGAAAAACACGATAATTGAAATTTTAAAAACCTGGTAGATGTATTCAACAGCAGAATGAAGAAGACAGAGGGAAGAATTAGTGTACTGGAAGACACAATGATAAAAATGTCTTAGTCTAAACAACAAATCAAAAAAAGAAAGAACAGAGACTCAGGACCCTGTAGGACTATAAGAAGATATACATATTCATGTCATCAGAATTCAAGAAAAAAAAGGAAAAGAAGATAGGGTTAAAGAGTTCTTGACCAAAAAATGTCTGAAAACTTCCCAAATCTGGCAGAATATATAAACCTACAAATTTGAGAAGCTGAGTCCGCCTTAAACAGGACAAACTCAAAGAAATCCATGCCAAAACACATCATAATTAAAGTTCTGAAAACTAAAGACAGAAAAAATCTTAAACTTTACTTATACTAAAAAAAAAAAAAAAAATCAAATGACAGTGACAGTAGATTTCTCATCAGACACCAAGAAAGACTGAAGGAAGCAACACATTTTTCAAGTGCTGAAAGAAAAGAATTGGCAACCCAGAATCTTATGTTGGTGAAAATATGCCTTAGAAATAAAGAGGAAATCAAGACAGTCTTACATTAACAAATAAAGAGAACTTGTCACCAGTAGACCTATCCCAAAAGGATGGATAAAGAAAATTCCCTAAATATAAAATAAATGGCAAAAGAAGAAAATTTTATGCCAATAAGCAAGAACAAATGTACAGTTGATCCTCATTATTTATAGATTCTGTATTTGTGAATCTTCCAGTTCACTGAATTTTATTTGTAATCATCAAATTAATACTCACGGCATTTTCATAGTCATTCACAAACATGTGCAGAGTGGTAGAAAATTTGAGTCTTCCCATATGTTTCAAGCTGAGGTTGAACATGGCTGTCACCTTTTGTTTCAGCTCATATTATAAATAAGTGCCTTTTTCATAGTCTATCTAATGCTATGTTATTTGCAATTTTTTACATTTTGTTGGCGAATGCACTGTTTAAAATGATCCGCAATGTAGTGCTGAAATGCTGTCTAGTGTTTCTAAGTGCAAGAAAGCTGTGACGTGCCTGATGGAGAAACTATGTGTGTTAGATAAGCTTTATTCAGGCATGACTTACAGTGCTATTGGCCACGAATTCAGTGCTAATTGAATTTAAAGGTATCTTTAAATAGAAACACCTATGAAACAAGGTTATGTATTGATCAGTTGACCATATTATGACCTGAGGCTCCCAGGAATCTAACCTTGTATTTCCCCTAGGAGCAAAGGTTTAGTATTTGCTAATTCAGAGAGACTTTATAGAATACAACTACTACAATAAAGACAATGAATTGCGTATAAAAAAGGAGGATGAAGGAAGGTAAAGAAGGGTAAGATTTCTATACTTCACTTGAATCAGTAAATGTAGCAGTAGACAATGATAAATTATGTATATATAATGTAATACCCAGAGCAACCACTGAACAAGTCCTACAAATAGATACACTCGAAAACACTATATAGAAACATCCAAATAGAATTCTTAAAAATTGTTCGACCCACAGGAAAAAAATTTTGACCCACAGGAAAAAATAAAACAGAAAAACGAAAAACAGTGAGAACAAATAGAAAACAGCAAACGTCAGTCTTAATCCCTAACACAGCAATAATTACATTAAATGAAAATGATGTAAACATACCAATTAAAGAACAGAGATTGTCAGAGTGAATTAACATGACCCATTGTTTGCTGTCTATAAGGAACTCACTTCAAGTGTAACAATATAGGCAGGTTACCAGAGACAGAGAGGAATGTTATATAGTGATAAAAGGGTAAATTCACCAAGAGGACACAGCACTCCTAAATGTGTATGCACCAAACAACAGTGCAGTAAAATGTGCAAAGCAAAAATTAATAGAACTAAAAACATAAATAGACAAATCCATATTATACTTGGAGATTTCAATACCCTGCTGTCAACAACTAATAGAACAACTAGTCAGAAAATCAGTACGGATGTGTAAAAATTCCACAACACCATCAACTAATATGATCTAATGAACATTTACAGAATATTCCATCAAACAGCAGCAGAATGCTCTTTCAAGTTTCTATGGAAAGATATATCAAGATAGACAAAATCTTGGACCATAAAGCAAATTTCAAAACATCTACAAGAACTGAACTTTTACAGAGTGTTTTATCTGACCACAATTAAATCTAACTAGAAATCAATAACATAAAGACAATAGGAAATTTTTTAACAATTGGAAACTAAACAACACACTTCTAAATAATCCATGGGTCAAAGAGGGAGGCTCAAAGGAAATTTTTAAAATGCATTGCACTTAATGAAAATGTTTAATGTATTAAATTTGTAGGACATAGCTAAAGCAATGATAAAGAAGAAATTTGCAGTAGTAAATGCATATATCAGACAAAGAAGAAAAGTCTCATATTAATAATCCAAACTCCCACCTCAATAACCCAGACAAAGAAGAGCAAAATAAATCCAAAGCAAGCAAAAAAAAAAAAAATGGATGATAGCATAAATCGGTGAATTGAAAACCAAAAAACAAAAGAGAAAATTGATGAAACAAAGAGCTGGTCTTTTGAGAAGATCAATAAAATTGACAAAATCTAGCAAGACTGAGAAAGTAAAAAGAGAGAAGACACAAATTACCAATATTTATAGGAATGGAACATGGAATATCACTACAGACCTATACACAGTAAAATGGATACTATGAATTTTACATACATAAATTTAACAACTCAGAAAAAAAAGATCTACTTCCTTGAAAAAAATGCCATCACAATTCAACCAATAAAATATAGATAAATTTGAATAGCCCTATATATAACATTGACGAGATTTTATTCATAATTTTAAGCCTCCAAAAAAGAAATCTCCGGGCCCAGAAGTCTTCACTGGAGAAATCTGCCAAACTTTTAAAGAATAAGTAACACCAATTCTACATTATCTCTTCTGGAAAACAGAAGAGGCAATAAGACTTCCCAAGTTATTTATGAAGCTATTATTACCCTAATGCCATACCAAAGACAGTACAAACAATGAAAACTACAGAAAAATATTCTTCATGAATATAGATACAATAATCCATAACAAAATATTAGCAAAGAGAATTCAGCAATATAAAAAGAATTAGACACCATGACCAAGTTGGGTTTAGTCAAGAAATGCAAGGCTGGTTCAACATTTAAAATCAATCTGTATGCTATTTGGGTTTTTTGGGTTGTTTGTTTGTTTTGAGATGGAGTCTCCCTCTGTCACCCAGGCTAGAGTGCAGTGGTAAGATCTTGGCTCACTGCAACTTCTGCCTCCTAGGTTCAAGCAATTCTCTTGCCTCAGCCTCCCAAGTAGCTAGGATTACAGATGCCTGCCACCATGCCTGGCTGATTTTTATATTTTTAGTAGAGATGGGGTTTCATCATGTTGGCCAGGCTGGTCTTGAACTCCAGACCTCAAGTGATCCCCTGCCCCAACCTCCCAAAGTGCTGGGATTACAGGTGTGAGCCAGTGTGCCTGGTCATCAATCTATATATTCTAACATATTAACAGACTAAAGAAAAAAAAATCACATGGTTATGTTAATTAATGAAGAAAAAGCATTTGACTAAATTTCATACCAATGTCTGATAAAAGCTCTCAGAAAACTAGGAATAGAAGGGAACTTATAAAGAGCATCTTAAAAACCCTGGAGCTAACATACTTAATGGGAAAAGACTGAATACTTACCTGAGATTGGAAAAAGGTAAAGATGTTCACTCTCACCAATCTTATTCAACAAAGTGCTAGAAGTTTTAGTCATTGCAATCAGGGCAAGACAAGGGGGAAAAATAAAGAGACATGTGGATCAGAATGGAAGAAATAAAACTGCCCCTATTTGTACATGACATTATTTCTACACAGAAAAGTCAAAGGAATCTACAAAAAAAATACTGCTAGAACTAATAAATGATTTCAGATGGATACCTAAATTAAAAACACAACACTAGGGCCAGGCATGGTGTAATCCCAGTTCCGGTAATCCCAGAACTTTGGAAGGCCCAGGCAGGCAGATCATCTAAGACCAGGAGTTCGAGACAAGCCCTGGTCAATATGGCGAAACTCCATCTCTACTAAAAACACAAAAATTAAGTGGATGTGGTAGCACATTCCTGTAGTCTCAACTACTTGGAAATCTGAGGCACAAGAATCACTTAAGCCTGGGAGGCAGAGGTTCCTGTGAGCTGAGATCATGCTACTGCACTCCAGCCTGGGCAACAGAGCAAGACTCTGTCACCTCTCCCCCACCCCCCCAAAAAAAAAAACTGACAAGGAGGACAAAATAAAAATAAAAATACAACATTCATGATTGCTCAAAAAATTACTTAGGTGAAAATCTACCAAAATGTGTATGGGACTCATAGGATAAAAACTATATAACACTATCTAATTAAAGAAATCAAAGATCTTCATAAATACAAAGATATTCTGTATTCATGGATTAGAAGACTCAGTATGGTAAAGATGTCAGTTTTCCCCCAAATTTATATACCTGTTTAATACAATTCCTATCCCAGTGACTTTTTTTGCAAACACAGATAAAATTATGCCAAAATATCTGTGTAAAAGCAAACGAACTAGAATAGTTCAAACAATTTTTTTAAAGAATAATAAAATATTTTAAAACATATTATAGAGCTACAGTAGTCAAAACTGTGTGGTATTGGTAAAGGAAAAGACACATAAATCAATAGAAAAGAATACAGAACCCAAATACACCCACACAAATATGCCCAACTGATTTTTGACAAAGGTGCGAACACAATTCAATAGAGAAAAAGTTAGCCTTTTCAACAAATGGTGCTGGGGCAATTGGACATCTACCAGCAAAAATAATAAACCTCAATCTCTCTCACACTACACAAAATTAACTAAATTAATATGTGCAAAAATTAACTAAAAATGTATCAAACATTAAACGTAAAATGTAAAACTATAAAACATTTAGATACAACATAGAAGAAATTCTTAAGGTTCTAGAAAAAGTGTTCTTACCACATGTTTGTAAACCACATATTTGGCAAAACACTAGTATCTAGACAATATAGAGAACTCTCAAAACTCAACAGTAAAAAACAAACAATTCAATTAGAATGTAAGCAAAGGACATGAAGACACATTTTACCAAAGAAGACGTGAAGATGACAAATATGCATTTGAAAAATTATTCAACATCATTAGCCATTAGAGAAATGCAATTAAAATCATAATGAGACCTCCACACACATATCAGAATGGATAAATAAGGAATAATGATAACACCAAATGCTGCCAAGAAAGTTGAGAAACTGGATAACTCACACCTTGTTAGTGGAAATGTAAAATGGTACAGCCATTCTGGAAATGTTTGGCAGTTTCCTAAAAAACTAAACATGTAACTACCATATACCCCAAAAATCACATTCCTAGGTATTTATCCCAGAGAAATGAAGACTATATTCACACCAAAACCTATATATAAATGTTTACAATAGCTTTATTTGAAATAGTCAAAAACTAAAAATCGGTGGATGGTTAAACAAGCTATTGTACCATCTACACTGTAGTACTATGAAAAATGAACTTATTTGTGATGGGGTCTCACTCTGCCACTCAGGCTGCAGTGCAGTGGTGCAATCATAGCTCACCACGGCCTCAAACTCCTGGCCTCAAGCAATCCTCCTGCCTCAGCCTCTCTAGGAGATGGGACTATAGGGCATGCCACAAACCTGGCTAGAAATGCAGTATTAATACATGGAATAACCTGGATGAATCTCCAGAAAATTATGCTGAGTGAAAAAAAGACAATCTCAGAGGTGACAGACTGAATGATTCCATTATAGAACATTCTTGAAATGAAAAAATTATAGGAAAAGAAAAATGGATTAGTTGTTGCCAGTGGTTAAGAAGGGGGTTGGCAGGAAAGAAGTGGGTAGCATGAGAGATCATAGTGATTATGGAATGTTCTGTATCTTGAGGGTATCAGTGTCAATATTCTATTGTAATACTGCATTACAGTTTTACAAGATATTATCATTGGGTGAAACTGGATAAAGAGTCCATGGGTCCCTCTGTATTATTTCTTAATGAATCTGTGGTCGCTTCAAAATCAAAATTTTAATCATAAAAAATACCTGAACATTTTGTTCCCTCATAGGAAAAAAGGGGAGAAAGAATCAATGCAGTTCACTTCAATGAAAGAAACATTAAGATGAATTTTACTATAATATAAAAATCTTTCCAATATTCCTGAACAGATTTTAAAAATTGTTCAAGACAATGGAATTTTGGTCATCAAAATGCTTTCAGCAATACCCTAGAGCATCTATCTTACCTACTGTCTGTTTCCAGACTTGACATATAGTTGATGTATTCAATAATATTTGTTTGCCTTTATTAGTAAATTGATTAGTTTTTATACTGTAAATTGAACTTAAAGAACACTTCAAAAGCACAGTGAACTCTGATTATTTCCTGCTTATGTGATATTGAGGTGAAATGATCACTATGAGCATCAGTTGCATGCCAAGAGTTTAGTGAGAAGGAAAAAGCAAAAACAGCCATATACTTCACCTGAGAAGTGAGACTGTTCAGATGTATTGGAGGTAATGGCCATGAAGATCAAAAGGAAGGAGAAGACACGTCCAAAGCTGGGTAGAAAATAGAAAGAACTTCACAGAAGGGTAGTTATGTGAAGCAACAAATAGAAATAGAATTATGAAGTTCAGTCCTAGGCAGAAAAACAAAAAAAAGTGAAGATTTTCTTCAGTGACTCTTCATTCAACAGGCATTCGTTGACTACCTGCTAGATGCAAGGAAGGCATTTATTGAGTACACCCACTAGATGCAAGGAAGACATTCAGAGAATTTCAGAGATATGAAAAGGGAGCTCCTTTCCCGTGAGAGTTTTATAGCCTAGTAGGAGTGACAGAAATATAAAAACAGTGAAGCCTGTAATCATGACACTTTAGGAGACCGAGGTGGGAGGAGTACATTAGCCCAGGAGTTCAAAATCAGCCTGAGCAACAATGTGAGATCCTGTCTCTACAAAAAAAATGTAAAAATTAGCCAGGAATGGTGTTGAGCACCTGTAGTCCCAGATACTTGGGAGGCTGAGATGGGAGGATCACTTGAGTCCAAGATGTCAAGGCTGCAGTGAGCTATGATCACGCCACTGTGCTCCAGCCTGGGCAACAGAACAAGACCTGTTCAAACAAAAACAAAAAATAAAAACAGCAAATGCCACGACAAGGTGTAACTGACCCCAACACTGATGGGAACATAAGCAGTGTGTCCTGGGAGCTCAGGTAACATACTGCCTCTCATCAGTAGCTGCTCAGCCCCTGTAGATTACTTGCTTCTTCCCAAGGATCCCACTCCATAACCTGATTTGTTTTTCCTCAGCAACATTTAACTCGGAACTCTATTCTCTGCTAGGGTTAATCAGATAAATGTGGGCCAATTAAGGAATTAATCTATGATTCTGGCTTACTCTATAATTCTTTCAGATAACTTAATTCATAGAAAGACGTAGATGAAAGCGACAATCACCTCAATAGCTACATCAGAGGTAGGAAGAGAAGGAGTGTTTGAGACTCGCAGAGGGAGGGGTAACTCTAGGCGGCCCTAAAATTTCACCACAGACTGGGCTGCACCCAAAGCAGTCAGTCAGATTGTGAGTCCAGTGAGGAGGACCTTACCTCAGAGAGAAAAGTTCTAGGTAAAGTCCAATTTGTTAGGAGAGACCTTGAATTTAATGTTGTTATTGCACAAATATTATTAAATCAACTTGAGCTACAAACCAGAACATTTTCATTTGTCATTAGCTTGATCTGTTTGTATAACATGACTCATTAATCTTTTTCCCTGAACTAATCTTAGGTTGCAAAATAATTCCATCTCCTGGATCCCAGTCCAATCTCCAAGCTGTAACTAGCTTTCTAAAGATTTCCTTTACTGTAATGAACTCTTTCTTTGCTGACATCACCTGCTACATAAGCAGCAAGATCAATATGAAATAATGACTTGGATTTACAGCATATCTAAAAATAACACATGGGGAAAGGACAATTGTTGACAATAAGGTATGCCAGCCATGTTCACATCCACTATTTTATTTAATTTCTATGATACCTGATGATAAGTGCATTATATCCCCACTTTAGAGTTGAATAAAGAGAAATTCAGAGAGGTTAAGTGACTTGCTAAAGGTCACACAGCTAGCAAGTGGTGAAACCAGGGTTTAAATTCAGGTCTGTCTGACATTAGAACTTACATGCATTCCTTTACATCCCATTCCACATGCAATTTAAAGCTGGAAGAACTAAATAAGAATCTGTCATTTTCACTAAAGATAAAACTGGAATAAATGACTCAAGTTTCAAAAGTTGGAAAGCTTCCTCTAAATAATAATGCCTATGAGACACAGGATACGTAACTACAGGATGTCTTTAGGATACATATTAGAGTAGGTAGAAAGCTGTAAGGAAATTTGTATCATGAGGTTTCCCTAAAAGCGGAGATTGGATTAAAGCAACATGCTTCTAAAGTTCATGTCTGATACTCACCTTTCTATCTCTGCCTACTATTGTAAGACTGTAAAGTCATCAAGGTAGCATTCTCTAAAATGAATTTCTGCATGTTCCCAATAGCGCCAATTAATCTAAACCTAAGGAATTGCAGTGAACAGTGGCAGCAGCAGATCCTGAAGACTTGGACAGGTTGAGGTCACCAAATTTCCTCATCCTTTTGAAGTGAAAAGAAATATACAAAAAAAAAAAAAAATTATTGTCAGTACTCACCACTGGTTCAAGGAGATTGACCATCCAGACCTTCTTTCTGACAACTCCCAGTCACTCTCAATTTTTTAAAAAGCTGCCAATAAATGAGAAATAGCCTGTTTTTCGGTCCATGTCCCCTTTTTTTGCATGCACCGTCCATTGCTGCTCTCATGCTCATTCCTTTAGTGTAGGCATCACATCATAAATGTAACTGACACGATATTTTGCTATAGGTTCAGTAACATGCTATAACAACTCCTTAGTTTTAAACAATATATCATTCTCACCAATAAGAGAGGACAATAAGGCTTAATAGCAAAAGCCATACGCCTGAAACCACAATTCTTTCCTTACCACGTATGAGCAGATGGTCCAGGCCTACTAGGATGATTCAAATTTAATACATGATTCTGAGTCATTTCCTTAGACATTTCCTCAGATGAGCAGAAAGGATTCTAGCTTGAACATAAACTGTAGTCAGCTTAAGATTCAGGTATTTTGGTGGTATCTGGAAGGCCCAATGGAATCCTAGAAGTCTATTTATGCGTGGAACCAAGATGGAAGAGGCTGGAAGTCAGGTACACATGCTCAGTTCAATGTCAAGGCCCCAAGAACTATTGGCCAACTGGAGAGTAAGGAAGATGTTGAGTCTATCACTGAGCCCATCCAGCTACTCAACCACATGCAGACAAGAGTGTTTAGAGCCCAAGGCAGCACTGCTCTAGCCAGGTAAGAGTATTACATGATGTTTGGGTACAAGGGGAAAGACTCTCCACACTTTGGTAGAGAATACATCTTCTACAGCGTCCATGACACAGCAGGTATAGAGTCCAAGTGGCTTGACCAAAGGGTAGCCTGACTGTGCCGAGCACCTTCATAGTGCCATGGTGGGCATCAAAGAACAGTGCAGCAGGTCACCACAGGAGAGGCTTAGCAGGAAAGTGGACGATATCAGGCTCTGCAAGGAACCGGAGAGGACTGTGCTTGAAATCTACCAAAATTCCCTTGAGGGTTTCCTGAGATACTTGAGAAGAACATCAAAGAGAGAAATTGGGGATCCTACAAGAGTTTGTGTTTGCAAAGGAGAGAAATATCACTGGCTACTGTTATCATCCCTTTGATTTAACCATTTAGGTGGCCTAGGAAAACTAGGTTACAACCTGCTGTACTGACATCTGAGATAATGGAAGGATACAACTGCAACCAAACCTTGGAGAAAGGCTGGGCATGGTGGCTCACACCTGTAAACCCAGTACTTTGAGAGGCTGAGGCAGGAGAATTGCTTGAGTCCAGGAGTTCAACACCAGCCTGGGCAACATAGTGAGACTCTGTCTCTACAAAAAATTTAAAAAGTAGCCAGCTTTGGTGGCAAGTACCTGTAGTCCCAACTACTTGGAAGGCTGAGACAGGAGGATTGCTCGAGCCCAGGAGGTCGAGGCTGCAGTGAGCCATGATTGAGCCACTGTACTCCAGCCTGGGTGACTGAGTGAGACCCCATCCTCCACCACTCCCTGCCCCCAAAAAAATTAAAAATAAAAACCAAGGAGAAAGAGGAAGCTGTATGACCAGCTATTAGTTTGGGGATAGCTGTTGACTTCAACTTGAGATAATACAATTAAATTGTTCATTGTGGTTTTCCCTACTTTATTAAAATAGCAATTTGCAACAGTAAGTTAGAAGCTCTGCTGGTTTCAAATCCAATAGTTCCACAAATTTTTGGCCCAAATGTCAAATTCTTTTTTAAAAGACTTTACGGACCATCTACCTTCCTATTGCCATTCCAAAAAAGTCACCAATATTAATGGTGCAATATTTTGTGTGTATATCTCCATCTTCATTTCTCACAAACATCTTAGGCAGAATGGATCTAAGCAGATCTCATTATCTTTTGATCAAATTCTACACTTCCCTCTACAGTTTCTACCTCAGTCAATGGCATTCCTGTACATCAATAACAATTAAAAAGTTAATTCCAGATGGAATATCTGTCCTCCTTTGAATGAATTAAAATACAGCTATAAATTCAATAAAAATACAGAAAAACCCAATATTATAAAGGTGACATAACATTTCTTCAAAAATTAATCTCTAGGCCGGGCACAGTGGCTCATGCCTGTAATCCCAGCACTTTGGGAAGCTGAGGCAGGCAGATCATCTGAGGTCAGGAGTTTGAGACCAGCCTGGCCAACATGGTGAAACCCCGTCTCTAGTAAAAATACAAAAATTAGCCAGGCGTGGTGGCACACGCCTGTAATCCCAGCTACTAGGGAGGCTGAGGTGGGAGAATTACTTAAATTCAGGAGGCAGAGGTTGCAGTGAGACGAGATCAGGCCACTGCATTCCAGCCGGGGCAACAGAGCGAGACTCCATCTCAAAAAAATAAAAAAATAAAAAACTCTAATTTCAATGAAGTTCCAATCAAAATTTAGACAATATCTTAACGAAACTTGACAAACCAATTTTAAAATTAAAATGGAAAAGAAAATGCGAATGAATCAAGAAAATTTTAGGAAAAAAAAATGAGGGAAGACTTGCCCTACTAGACAGTGAAACTATACTGCAGAGGGCCGGGTATGGTGACTCATGCCTGCAATCTCAGCACTTTATGAGGCCAAGGTAGGAGAATCACTTGAGCCCAGGAGTTCAGGGCTGCAGTGAGCTATGATCAGGCCACTGCATGCCAGCGAGGGCAACAGAGCGAGACCCTATATCTAAAAAAAAAGTTCGAATCTTTAAATCAGTGTGATACAGGCTCAAGAATAAAGCAGTAAAACCCAGAAATAGATCTACACATGTGGACGATGGAGACATTTTAGGTTAGTGGGAAAAGGGTAGACTGAATCTTCAGTAGATAGTATTGGCACAGCTGGCTGTCCCTCTTTAAAAGGTAAATTTATATATAACTATTTACCCAATTGATAGAACTCAATGAATTCCAGATGGATTAAAAAGCTAATTGTAAAATACAAAGCTGTACAACATAGATAAAACTCGAAAACATTATACTAAGTGAAAGAAGCCAGTTACAAAAGACCACATGTAATATGGCTCTATTTATATGGTATATTTGGAATAAGCAAAAATAAGAAACAAAAATTAGATTCATGGTTGCCTGGTAGGTTGAGGAAGGCCACAGCATTGAGGTAAAATGTCAAGTTTCTGCAAATGGATATGAGGGTTCTCTTGGGATTGATGAAAATGTTCTAAAATTGATTGTGGTGATGGGTGCACAATTCTAAGAATATACTAAAAAACATTGACTGGTATACTTTAAATCAATGAATTATGTGATATATGGTTTACATCTCAATAAAGCTGTTAAAGGATATATAAAGCTAAACAATTCAAAAATATAAGAGAATGTGTTTATTACCTTGTACTCGAAAATGCATTCACGGACCCAAAAGGGTGTTAATAAATTTTACTTCATAAAACTTTGAAAACTATACAAGAAAGGACCTTATCCGAAAGTTAAAAAATCAAACAACAAACTAGAAAAAATGTTAGCAACATATACAAAAGAAAAATAATTGATATATGGACACACATTCATACATGTACAAACACACGTATAAAATAAACTACAAGTCAATAAGAAACAGACAGCCTAATAGAAAATTGTCAATAGCTATGAATGAGACATTAAGGTTTAAAAATTATGTGATCTTGCTATTAATTTAAAATACAGCTAGGAGTGGTGGCTCATATTTGTAATCCCTGCACTTTGGGAGGCTGAGGCAGGAGGATTGCTTGAGTTCAGGAGTTCGAGACCAGCTTGGGCAACATGGCAAGACCCCATCTCTACAAAAAAATTAAAAATTAGCTAGGCATGGTGGCGCTTATCTATGGTCCCAGCTACTTGGGAGGCTGAGGCAGGAGGACTGCTTGAATGCAGGAGGTCAGAGTTGAGATGAGTTGTGTTTGCACCACTGCACTTCAGCCTGGGGTACAAAGTGAGACCCTGTCTCAAATAATAATAATAATAATAATAATTAATAATAATAATTTAAAATACAGCTTAAAGCAACATTTCTTTTACCCATCAAATTAGCAAAAATTATTTTAGACTGATATTTTTGCATTGGCAAGAGTGTCTAAAAAAATGAGCATTGTCCTTCATTGTTGTTGAAATGTGAATTATTTGTAATACTTGTGGGAAGACAATTGTGCAGTTATCCATTAAAGCTTCATTTGTGTATACCATTCGGTCCAGCAATTCCACTCTAGTTGTTTGTTCCTGAGACATATTCATACATGCACATAAAGAGCATATAAAGAATTTTCACTGGAGCATTACTTATGAAAGTGAACATTTAATGCCCTTAATTTAGAACGTGGTTACATCATAGTATATCTATGTACAAGGGCTTCAAAGGATGGGGTAGATCTATATTTACTGATATAGAAACTAATAGCGGTGGTTATCTGTTTGTTTTTGAAGAGATTGGTGGTGTTGAGAGTTTTTCTGTATCTGCATAGTTTTTTTTTTTTACCAGAAAATTTTCTATACCTTGTGTAATTAAAAATAAATGAAAACAAGAATATGCAATATGTTAGTAAGGAGCATTTTGAGAAAATTATCAAAACAACACTTTGCATTGGTGTCAAGCAGAGATGAACAACTATTTTTTAAAGAGTACCAATTTAGTTAAAAAAAGAGTGTTTAAGGAGCCTGTGATCTCACTTCTTTAGAATTTGTCTTTTGGGGGGGAAAAAAAAACACATGTGTACACACACACAAAAAAAGTGTAGCCATAAGAATATCCATTCCAGAATGTTTTAATTTTAAAAATGGACACAAAATGATGGTTCACATGTGAGGGGTAGGTATATAAATTATTATAGATACTTTAAATAAAATTATCTATAACCATTGAAAAGATAATGAAAGATTTATATTTTTGACTTGGAAAATGTCTTGCAACACGTAGTGAATAAATCAGGTAAGAGAATAGCCTATGTATTAGTCAAGGCTCTCTAGAAGAACAGGACCAACAGGACAGATGTATATACGAAGGGGAGTTTATTAAGGAGTATTGACTCACAAGATCACAAAGTGAAGTCCCACAGCAGACCATCTGCAAGCTGAGGAACAGGAAAGCCTCGAAAGTAGGAAAGTCAATGGTGCAGCCTTCAGTCTGTGGTCAAAGGTCTGAGAGCCCCTGGAAAACCACTGGTATAAGTCCAAGAGTCCAAAAGCTGGAGAACTTGGAGTCCAATGTACGAAGGTAGGAAGCATCCAGCATGGGAGAAAGATGAAGACTGGAAGACTCAATAAGTCAAGTTCTTCCAACTTCTGCCTGCTTTATTCTGGCCACACTGGAAGCTAATTAGACGGTGCCCACCTAGATTGAGGGTGGGTCTGCCTCTCCCAGTCCACTGACTCAAATGTTAATCTCCTTTGGCAACACCCTCACAGACACACCCAGGAACAGTACTGTGCATCCTTCAATCCAATCAAGTTGACACTCAATATTAACCATCACAGCATGTATACTTTGATCCTATTTACATTAAAAAATGATTGCCATATCTTTGTGAACTTATATACATAGAAAGGTATCACAAGGGATGTTTAATAAAATGTTGATATGGTCATTAAAATGATAAAATTATTTATTTAAATTCTCATTAAAAATTAATTTGTATTGAGATATTATATAATATATATTATTTCATGTGATCCTCATTATTTTGCAACTTGAGAACCATTATTCTTTCCAATTTTTTAGATAAGAAATTAAAGATTAAAAATGTACAAAGACTGAACAGCTAGTAAGGGATTAAAATCTATCTCATTCTGAATCCTGTGGTTTTAACTACCACCTATTCTAATTCTCTACTTTATCATTTTCTTATAAACAGTTAAAATAAATACCTTATTGGTTCATTGTTATTGTGTGGCTTCTAAGCCTGATGGTTGCGGAATACAAGGGAGTTACCAAGCACGAACCATAACAGGAAAAGATCATGGAGACCTTCGTCTTTCTAAAGTGAGAGACATCTTTAGAAAGGAGCCAATTGAAGATAGAGCTCTTGGCCTTACCTTATTCCTGGCTGACCCTGTTTCCACCAAGGCCTGGGGAGACTCTAACAGTCTGTTTTGAAAAGCAATTCAGACAGGGCTGTATACATAAATACACACAAATACACACACACACACAGACGCACACACACACAGAGGCATCTTTTATGGCCTTTCTGTGACCTCCCTCTTTCTACCCTTTAAAAAAAATTCACAAAATTCACATGATTACTCTTTTTTTCTCTATTTTTTGTCTGTGTGTGTTTGTGTGTGTGTGTGTGTAGAGGGGATGTAGGTCAATGATTGTCACCAAAAACTGGGAAAACTGAAGATCTACCCTCTTAGCAAATTTCAAGTATACCATACAGTATTATTAACTATGAATACATATAGAAAAACATCAAGTTATACATCTTATTTGTCAATTAAACTTCAGTAAAGATGGGGAGGGGGAAAGAATCCTTGAATCTATTTAAGAAGAAAGCTGAACTAAGTACTCTCTCCCAAATGCCCTATAATTGCTTAAAATAGTTTTTAAGTGTGGCAGAGGTCTTTAACAGATATTAAGAGGGTCTACTTAAAAATTCTAGTTGTAATTTAACATAATTTGAATACATATAATGATACATTTGAGGGTCTACTTAAAACAATTCAAACTGTAATTTAAGATAATCCTAATAAACATATTTCCCATCTACTCTGGTACTATTGGATGAGTGCCTGGAAGTTGACTGCAGTTTCTGTCACTAGGATGGGTCCTATGGATGCAGCACGATGAGACTTTAATAAAATGTCTCAATTAAAAGATCAATGGGCCGGGTGCTGTGGCTCATGCCTGTAATACCAGCACTTTGGGAGGTGGAGGCAGGCGGATCACCTAAGGTCAGGAGTTTGAGACTGGCCTGACCAACATGGCAAAACCCCGTCTCTGCTACAAATACAAAAAAAAGAAAAAAATTAGCCAGGTGTGGTGGGAGGCACCTGTAAACCCAGCTACTTGGGAGGCTGAGGCAGAATTGCTTGAACCTGGGAGGCGGAAGCTGCAGTGAGCTGACATCACGCCATTGCACTCCAGCCTGGGCAACAAGTGTGAAACTCCATCTCAAAAAAATAAATAAATAAAATAAAATAAAAAACGACCAATGAACTAGACATTCATTACAAATTGGCTTCTCACAAACTCAAAACTGATTGAAATCCCTTCCTGCAGCTCCCCCACCAAAAATGGTGGAAGATACCTGAAGTTAAGAACAAATGCCTGGAGAGAGAAAATATCAGATCATACAAATACATAGAGAGAAAGAATAATAAAAGGAGTGCTGCTGAAAGCACTGTTAGGTTCACTTTAACTAACCAACAAAGTACACAAATAATACCTGGGAAAGAGAACTTAACATGCATATATTTGTAACTAATGCAGTAATGGTATTTCTTTCCTTTCTGTCCACCTCACTCCAGGGTAGGAAAAGTCTATTTGTGGGAGAGATGCCTTTACAGTGGTAACTTTTGGGGTCACTGAGAAATGGCAGCAGCAAACAGGGAAGAGAGCTTGAGTCTGTCTGTCCCTACATAGTGCCCATCTCCTGGCCAGTGAGCAACCCATCCCACCAATACAATGGTGGTTACAATACGGAACCCTGTGACTTACACCATGCTTGAAAAGTTAACTCAAGACAATGTGTGGGAAGCTTACAATGAAATTCAGAATATTACCAAAGACAACTATTTGGTATTATCTTGCAATAAACACACCAATTTAAGTATATTTAACATATTATTAAAATAAATATAATAAAACAGAAAATGGTTTTATAATAGAGTAAAGGAAAATGAATATTTATTGAGCACCAATTATGTACCAGGTACTTTATGATTATAATTTCACTGCATAGTCACATCAATACTGCAAAGTGTTATCAACCCCATTTAAGACAAAAAAAAAAAAAAAATGCAGTCCAAACAGGCCAGGTAACTCCCACAAGGTCAAACATGTAAAGCAGCAGTCCCCAACGTTTTTGGCTTCAGGGACTGGCTCTGTGGAAGACAATTTTTCCAAGGGCTGAGGGGTGGACAAGGGTTGGGGGATGGTTTTGGATGAAACCATTCCACCTCAGATCATCAGGCATTAGATTCTCATAAGGAACGTGCAACCTAGATCCCTCACGTGTGCACAGTTCACAATAGGGTTTGTGCTCCTATGATAATCTAATGCCACCCCAGATCTAACAGGAGAAGGAGCTCAGGCAGTAATGCTCACTCACCTGTCACTCACCTCCTGCTGCGTGGCCCCTTCCTAATAGACCATGGACCAGTACCAGACCACAGACCAGTACTGGTCCACAGCCAGGGGTTGGGAACCCCTGATGTAAAGGACAGATACAGAACTCCAACCCAGGCCAATCTGGCACTAGAATCCATGATCTTTTCATGCTATGGCACCATTTCCCCAGATTAGGATTGATTTTCTCATTGAATAGACATGTTTGGTCTGTAATTAGTGTGTACATAGTATGCACCACTGTAAACCATGTATTGGAGTCCATCTGACACAATCCTTGGTTGAAAAGAGAGAATAGAATGAATATTGTAGTTTGCTAGCACAGGCCTCTTAAAACAACACTAGGAATGAAATGTAGTTTTCTTTTCTGCAATAATATTTTAGGGGGAACAAAAACAATGCCATAATAAAATACCTTGCAGTGAGTAATTGGTGAGACAATGAACGCTCCACAGTCCATATCTTGAGGCACAGTGGTTGCCTGCATACTCCTGCCGAATGAGCATGTTTTAGAGCTTTCAAAAGCCTTCTGGGAAAGCCCCAGGAGCTGAAATTGCCCTCAAGCACTGATGAGAAGCCTCCAGCCTAATGATTTGTTTTAATGCTTATGACCACATTGTCAATTAGTGTTATTATCTGCCTTTGAGAGATGGGAAAAGAGAGGCTCGGGAAAGCAGGGTAGCCCAATTTCTAATATCAGAAACCTTCTCATTCAACCAATGGTAAGACAGGCACCTACCTTAGCTTTGATACACTCTGTGACTTATGCAATTCATGTACTGATGGATGTGCCCCTAGCAGGGTCTGGCAGTTGGAGGATAATGGTTGATTGGATTTGCCTTGCAGGTAGATATCAGTCTCTTTAAGCTTGGAGGGAAGGCAGATGATGGGAGAATGGATGGGAATGGTGTGAGTGGAGTCTGTCATTTTCCAAATGGCTGTTGCCAAGAAAAGAAAGGCAGCTGATGAAAATCATGTGTTTCAAAGAAAGGAAACTGGGAAATACTTCTTTTGTTTTAAAGACGTCATTGTTTGTCTTATTTGCAATGGGAAAAAAAATTTTTTCAGAAAGAATATAATACCAAGAGACACTATGCAATAAGCCACATTGTATAGTTAAGTAGCATAGAAGGTCAGTAAAAGACAAAAGAAACAAGATTCCCAAATGTCTTACTCAGCAACAAAAGTTATTCAAGACCTGGCCTGGTGGCTCCCATTTGTAGTTCCAGCACTTTGGAAGGCTGAGTTGAGAGGATCACTTGAGCCCAGTAGTTTGACACCAGCCTGGGAAACATAGAGAGACGTTGTATCTACAAAATTTAAAAAAAAAAAAATTAGCCAGGTATGGTGGGGCATGTCTGCGGTCCCAGCCACTGGGAAGGCGGACGTGGAAAGATCGCTTGAGCCTGGAAGGTCAAGGCTGCAGTGAGCCATGACCATGCCACTGCACTCCTGCCTGGGCAACAGAGAAAGATCTCGTCTCAATAAAAAGTTATTCAAAGGCACAGCATTATAATAAGATACTGCAGTGCATGCTACTAGGTAGATCCTGAAATTTAAGCAAAAAGAAAAAAACTCATGAAGTCTAGCAAAACAGTGAGAGGAAAAGAAAACGACTTCATGATACTGACACTAAGACCTCTGCAAACAAATGACCCACGTGAGCATGATCCCACAGCGAAGCTCAAAGTTGACAGGTACAACCATATTCACAGAGACCCTAATCAGTTTTCCAGTCCCCTAATCTTGATCATGAGCAGACATGCAAGAGCTACCAAAAGTGTGAGGAAACCTACATGAAAGATAAAGATGAGAATAAACAGAAAAAAAGCAACTAGAAGGAAACTGAAACAACGCAAAGAAAAGAATACTTTGAAAACAAAAACTGTAACTCTTATACTCAGAGGCACAAGAGAAGATAATGCATTAATGAAGCAAGAACAGAATCCTCCATAAAAGAGCATTCAGAGAATAAAAAGTGTTCTTTTTAAATTTAACATAAGGATTAGAAAACCCCAAAACCAGGAGAAAATCTAAAGAGAACAACCAGAGAAATCAGAAAATTAGAACACAAGTCCAGGAAGTCCAACATCAAAATTATGGGATTGTCAGAAAGAACCAAGAAAACAGGAGATAAGATGATAAGCAACATTTCTTAGAACTAAAAGATATCAGCTTCTACTTTGAAAAGTCCATTGAGTACCCAGCACAGTGGAAGAAAACAGACTCACCCAAAGGCACATCAGTTCAGAATACCGCCAAAAATAAGTTTTAAAAAGCTTCTGCAAGTTAGAAAGAAAGAGAGAGGGAGAAGAAGCCATGTGGAAAGCAGCAGGATTCAAAATGGTTTTGAACTTCTCAACACCAGCCCTGGAATCCAGAAGACCATGGAGCAATGCCTTCCAAATTGTGAAGAAAAATTACTTCCAACCTAGAGTTCAATACTCAGCCATAAATTGCAGGGGAGGTAGAATTAAAACACTTTTAGAAATGTAAGGTCTCAAAAGATGTGCTGTTCATGCACATTTTCTCAGGAAGCTATTGAGGATGCCCTGGTAAAGACATACCTGAGACTAAGAAGAAAAAGAGGTTTAATTGGACTTCCAGTTCCACATGGCTGGGGAGGCCTCTGAATCATGGCAGGAGGCGAAAGGCACTTCTTACATGGCAGCCACAAGAGAAAAATGAGGAAGAACCAAAAAGCGGAAACCCCTGATAAATCCATCAGATTTCGTGAGATTTATTCACTATCACAAGAATAGCACAGGCCCCTATGATTCAATTACTTCCCCCTGGGTCCCTCCCACAACACGTGGAAATTCTGGGAGATACAATTCAAGTTGAGATTTGGTTGGGGACACAGCCAAACCATATCATTCTGCCCCTGATTCCTTTAAATCTCATGTTCTCAAATTTCAAAACCGATCATACCTTCCCAACGGCACCCCAAAGTCTTAACTCATTTCAGCATTATCTCAAAAAGTCCACAGTCCTGAGACAAGGCAAATCCCTTCTGCCTATGAGCCTGTAAAATCAAAAGCAAGCTAGTTACTTCCTAGATACAATGGGGGTGCAGGTATTGGGTAAATACAGCCATTCTAAATGGGAGAAATTGGCCAAAACAAAGGGGTTACAGGGCCCATGCAAGTCTGAAATCCAGGGCGGTAGTCAAATTTTAAAGCTCCAAAATGATGTCCTTTGACTCCAGGTCTCACATCCAGGTCACGCTGATGCAAAAGGGGGGTTCCCATGGTCTTGGGCAGCTCTGCCTCTAAGGCTTTGCAGGGTACGACCTCCCTCCTGGCTGCTTATAGGGGCTGGCATTGAGTGTCTGTGGCTTTTCCAGGTGCATGGTGCAAACTGTCAGTGGGATCTGCCATTCTGGGGTCTGGAGGACAGTGGCCCTCTTCTCACAGCTCCACTAGGCAGTACCCCAGTAGGGTCTCTGTGTGGGGGCTCTAACCCCACATTTCCCTTCCGCAATGCCCTAGCAGAGGTTTTCTATGAGGGCCCCACCCCTGCAGCAAACCTTTGCCTGGGCATCTAGGCATTTCCATATATATTCTGAATTCTAAGTAGAGGTTTCCAAACCTCAATTCTTGACTTCTGTGCACCTGCAGGCTCAACACCACGTGGAAGCTGCCAAGGCTTGGAGCTTCCACCCTCTGAAACCACAGTCAGAGCTGCACATTGGCCCCTATCAGCCATGGCTAGAGTGGCTGGGATGCAGGACACCAAGTCCCTAGGCTGCACACATCACAGGAACCCTGGGCCCGGCCCACAAAATGGCTTTTTCTTTCCGGGCCTCCAAGCCTGTGATGGGAGGGACTGCTGTGAAGGTCTCTGACACGACCTGGAGACATTTTCCTGATGGTCTTGGAGATTAACATTAGGGTCTTTGCCACTTATGCAAATTTCTGCAGCCAGCTTGAATTCCTCCCCAGAAAATGGGTTTTTCTTTTCTATTACATAGTTAGGCTGCCAATTTTCCAAACTTTTACACTCTGCTTCCCTTATAAAACTGAATGCCTTTAACAGAATTCAAGTAATCTCTTAAATGCTTTGCTACCTAGAAGTTTTTTTTTTTTTTCACCAGAAAGCCTAAATCACCTCTCTCAAGTTCAAAGTTCCACAAATCTCTAGAGCAGGGGCAAAATGCCACCAGTCTCTTTGCTAAAACATAACAAGAGTCACCTTTACTCCAGTTTCCAACAAGTTCCTCATCTCCATCTGAGACCACCTCAACCTGGACCTTATTGTCCATATCACTATCTGGATATTGGGCATAGCTCCAAACTTTCACAAATTTTCCTGTCTTCTTCTGAGCCCTCAAAACTGTTCCAACCTCTGCCCGTTACACAGTCACTTCCACATTTTCAGGTATCTTTGTAGCAATGCCCCACTCTACTGGTACTGATTTACTGTATTAGTTCATTTTCATGCTGCAGATAAAGACAGATGTGAGACTGGGAAGGAAAAGAGGTTTAATTGGAGTTATAATTCCATATGGCTGGGGATGCCTCCGAATCATGGCAGGAGGCAAAAGGCACCTCTTACATGACAGTGGCAAGAGAAAAATGCCAAAGAAGCAAAAGCAAAAACCACTGATAAACCCATCAGATTTCATGAGATTTAATCACTACCACAAGAATAGCACAGGAAAGACCGGCCCCCATGATTCAATTACCTCCCTCTGCATCCCTCCCACAACACAATTGGAAATTCTGGGAGATACAATTCAAATTGAGATTTGGGCGGGGACACAGCCAAACCATATCATGCCCTCACCAGAGTGAGGGAGTAAACCAAGAAAGAATATGGAGGCTACAGGAAAGAGGAGATTCACACCAGAAGAGAGAAAATAAAAAAGAGAGAGAGAGAGAGAATTTTCAGGACGATGGTAAAGGGAGTTGCCTAGTGATAATAGAACGCCTACCAAGTAGAGAGAATGAATGAAATTGTGTGATTCAGATGATTGGTATGCAGGGGTTTTCATCCTGTTTCCCTCTGCTACTATAATATCATTTAACCTAGACGAAACTCCTGGAGGATATTCTCTAATTTTAACAAAAAAGAGTTAGAAAAAGCATTTTTTGTTTTGTTTAAAAAAAAAAAGGTTCAGAAAGCCCACCAAGGCCTGGAACAGGAGCAAAAGTAATCCAAAGGTATGACTACTATCCAGCCAACCTAGAGGTAAGAAGAAAGGGCTCTAGAGGCAGTTTCTCAAAAAATACAAAGGGAAACTGATAGGTAGGCTATTGAGAATAGTTTTGTGTAATATTTTACTAAAAACAGCCATTAGAAAAGATGGAAATACTTAAAAATAGATACAAAGAAAACTAAGCAAATTAAAAAGGCATTAGGGTTAACTTTAAGAAAAACATAAAGGAAGGAAAGAAAAAAACAACCATAGTATACTACAGTACTCAGTTATAAAAAAAATTACAATGACAAAAAAAAATTACAATGACAAACAATACTGATTTAACCAAAATTATAATTGGACTATATTGGGAAAATGAGAAAAAGGAAGCAAAATGGAGGCAGTGTAGAAAACCAGTTATGTTTCCTACAATAAGAATTTGATAGAAAGTGTCCAGAATGGACAAATCAAAATATAGAAATACATGTGTAGTGTTTAGAACTTTGGAGATGTTAAATGCTGAAAGGAAGTTAAAAGAGCTGGAAGTGGTTGTCTTTGGAGAGGGGACCTGGGAGAAGTGAGAAGGGGTGAGTCAGAAGACTGCTGAATTTTGTAATATATCTTTTACTACCATTTTGACTTTTTAAATTACATGTGTGTACAGTTTTTCATTTAAAATGTAATTTTACAAAAATTAAAGAAAAATAAGATAGCCAGATGCGGTGGCTCATGCCTGTAATCCCAGCACTTTGCGAGGGTGAGGCAGGTGGATCACTTAAGCCCAGGAGTTCGAGACCAGCCTGGGAAACATGGTGAAACCCTGTCTCTACAAAGATACAAAAAAGCCAGGCATGGTGGTGCATGCCTGTAGTCACAACAACTTGGGAGTTTGGGGTGAGAGAATTGCCTGAGCCCAGGGATCACAACACCGCAGCCCAGCCTGGATGACAGAGTAAGACCCTGTTTCAAATAATAATAATAAGAATAAGCTCGACCTTCAATATATACCTCCAATATAAACAGGTAGGCTCTCAGGTGATTAACTGGAATATTAAAAAGAGATCTGGTATTATTTGAACCTCTGGCAGGGGATTCAGGTTACAGGATACAGATTACACTGGAATAGCCCAGTGTCTTCACCTTAATGTTTTCTCTTTAATTTCTGTAATACTTTCATCCTTTTAAATTGTCTGAATAGTCGGTGACGTAATCATCTGCAAGTTCCAGACTTTCATCTACAGGTATAGCAAGATCTGTTACTTGCTCACATTATTTCTCTGAATCACAATGGTACAGGTGATAATTACTCTCTCCCCGGGAATAAGAAGCTACTATTTATTATGTATGTATCCTTCACTGCCTTGAATAATCAAAGGATCTCACAATTGTGTAGTACTTTACAGTTTTCACTGTGCTTTTTCATGATTTTATTTGATCCTGCAACCATAGGCCAGGCGGAAGCTCAGAGAGTTGAAGTGGCTTCCTTAAGGTCACTCAGCTGGTAACAGCAAGCCACAAGTAGAGGCATCACTGGTGACTCTCTCTCCACCTACCATGCTGTGCAGCAGGCTGGTTTTCAAATTTCCTAAAGTCCCCATTTGTTTAATAGCTCCAGTTGCTGACAGCTGAACAACCAGATGGTGGGAAAAAAGAAAAAGGGTGTGTGTAAATGTACTTCTCGAAACTCGGGCCATTGTGCCCAGAGTCAGCCTTAGAACAAGTTGCCCTCTACCCAGATCAACCCCAGAACCTGTCACGCAAACATTTCAAATCGGGGGTCTTAGGACTATTCCACATTCACGAATCTCTTTTAAAATTGGAAATACCCCTGAGAAATGGAGTACCTGAACACTTATCAATTAATGCCTTAGGCAGGTTTGGTTGACAGCCAGCTAAAAATAAGCCTGAGATATTGGAAGACATTTAAGGGAGAAAGAAACAGGCACAGATTTATCCTAATTCAGAATTGTCCCCAGGGTTAACCTTGGCCATCCTACCCAGGATTCCTTTAAAAAGTTCCTTTGTCAAGAATGCCGTAAGATGCCAACTCTCATTTTGTCTACCTGTGGATGTCTAGTGATGGGAAAAGTGACAACCACCAGAACGCTACAAATTCCCCTCTAAGTCCAGGTTACTAGGAAATATTTTAGATAGACTAGCATTATAATCTCAACAGTTATTTATGCATCCATTTAAAAACAGTTGGACATTTCATCTTGTTCATCAGGAACAAGATTTTCCCCCTATTTTTAGCAAAAATTGCAAGCCGGGCACGTGCAGTCTTTGCCAAGCAGAATATGATTCCTCAAGACTCTTCAATGTGTGGGAGCCTGACATAAGGCTCAGAGAAGGGCAGAGCCACAAACAAGCTGTGATGATCACTTTGAGGTAACTAACCAATGTGTCCAACACAACTATGGCTCCCCAGCTCATTATTAGTACTCTACTTTTGTTTAATTTTAATGACTAGTACACATAAATTTAAATTCATGGCCTGTTAGGATCCATTCGTGCTAGCTCTATGTATAATGAGTAGCAAAGTCTATGCAGCTTTAAATATAGAGGAAAGAATAATTGTAAGATATCTCAATCAAGGTTTCTGCTCTCCTTCACATACTTTAAAGACATAACACACAGAGGTTACATAACTGCCTTTACAGAAAACCTTGCATTCAGAGCTGTTGTGGAAGCCTGTTTGCAGCTGAGTGTTTACTAAATCAAGCACTAAAAACTAGATTTACACTGGTTGTTCGAAGCTGAAAGCCAGCTGCAGCTGCCATTAGAGCAATTCAATTTCTTTTTTATAAAGCACAAGTAAGGCTCAATTTACTAAAGTTTTATTTCCTTTTTATGCATCCCATATGCTAGGGGAAAAAATTAAGTTTATGAGATTAAAAATGAGTTTTATGCTAACTGTTTACAAAGTTTCAGCTGCCTGCATTTGCAAGCCCTCAAACCCACCAACTTCAGCTTCTGGCTTGTTTTTTCTCTTTTCCTTCCAACGAAAGACGGTCTTTGTGTTTGCAAAAGGAAATCACCCAGCCCCCTTCTCTGCTTCCCTCTAGCTCTAGCTTCCTGTTTCACATCATGCAATTTTATGACAGTTGAGGCAGACAGATAAGTTCCTTCATGATGCCAAAATCTTCAGAAAAGAAGGTTCTTGTATGGATAATAGCTTTTTTAAAGGATTCTTTTTTACCTCCATTCCCTGTGTCTGGATTTAACTAGTCTGGTGATGTTTTTCACTTCTGTGATCAACTCTTAAAAGGCAATATAGCTTTTCACTTGATAGGAAGAAACATCTAGACAGCGAGCAAACTGCTGCCCAATTTGGAGAATAGTGCATTTTGTTACCTAATTACAAACCATAGTACAGTTTTAAAAGATGAAAGTTGAATTTGTTTGCTCCAAAATTAATGAGCACAATTATTTTTCAAGTGTATGTATGTCATTCAGAAGACCTCAAGATATCCATTATTTATTGATTCCACCATGCAAATTCTTCCTCCCTCTGAAATACTTTGGCCTTTCTTAGGATTAAAATTCCCCCAGTTCAGACTAAGCTGTTGGAGAGCGTGTCATTTCTTGTTATTTTAAGGGGCATTCTGTAAAAAAGACAGAGTAGAAAAATACAAGAAGATAAGAAAAGCTTCTAGATATCAGGCCAGAGAAATCATCTGAAAGAGTAATGTAATGCATACACTTATTTTCTCTAACTCCTCTGCCTCTACCTAACTACTATAAGGTTGAGTTTTAAACCTTCCCAGTAGAAGTAAAGGACATTCTAGAACCTTAAAGTATGTGATTGGGAAAAGGACAGAGCGGAAAAAAAAAAAAAATCAACATGTAAACAATGCAGCAGATGATAGCTGGCAAGGGCCTTGTGAGAACACATTGTTTTGCCAGTTAGAGGAATTGAGTATGTCCAAGCATGTCACAGAGAGTTTCTCAGAGGTTTCCCAGTTGAACAGAGCTCACAGTCAACTCCAGCACTGAAATTCTTGAGCAAAGAAGAGAAATGAAGGCCACGTCCCCAGCATTGCCCTAGAGTGGGGAAGAGCTGACATGGATCAACTTATGCCAGAGATACTAACTAAGGGTCAGGAGGCTAGAATTCTCTGGAGGTACAAAGCTTTGTTATACTTCAAATAATCTCATCCCAACAGGCAATTCTTGGCAAACAGGATGGTTTGCACCATGAACACTGAAAAGTATGCAGATCCCATGGAAATGAACGATCCCCAGAAAGAAAGTTGAAAGGTGTTTACTGAGCACTGATCAACATCAAAGACCTATTGCAGTAAGGCCTGCAGCCTACAGCAGCAAAGACCAAGCACTGCAGAGATGATCCTGGGGCACTTGATTTGACATGCTTCTAGGAGCAAAGGGGAACACCTGGGACCCTGCAAGGAGAGGGAGGTAACTGAGGCTGGAATTCCCCTGATTTTATAGTAAGAAGCTGAGAGCATAGATCACTCTTTGCTGAGACACGTGAACGATACCCCTTCAAACTGTTTGTTACAGCTTAAAAAATGAGTCACACCAATGAACCATGGACCATACCAATGATTTAGAATCCTCACCCTTCATCTAGAGGAGACAAGATGCACACTCATGAAAAAAAATAAACATAATTAAGACCTGATTGGTAAAGTGCTACCCACAATTCAACAAAACCCAGAGAAGACAGAGGAACCCAGTATGTAGGAGCAGTCAGAGAAGGTCTGCAGAGGAGAGGGGCCTTGAAGGATATATAATATGTAGAGGGAAGACAAAAGTTATTCCAGGTGTATAGAAGGCTATGTAATGGCATATGAAGCCAGCAGGAAAATGAGCTGTGTGTAGAGAGTAGAACAGTGAGGAGGCCAATCAGAGCAAGGGGCTAGGAGAGCTGCAGAAGATAACATTGGAATGAGAGATTGGACTCAGGATTTGGGGATCACCAACAACAAACTGAGGAGCAGTTCCAAGCCATTCAAGGTTGTGAGAAGAAAAATGGCATAAGGAATGCAGCATCTCAGAGACTGATCTGGCAATGTGTGGTGGGATAGAGCAGAAGGGAATGAAGTAAGGTTATTGAAGAGGTAGCAAGGATCCAGGCATGAGGATATGAAGGACAAGCAAGAAATTAGAAGCCTCTGGGAGAGAGAGGTTGGTCATTTGCTTTCCACACTCACCTCCTCACCCTATGCCATGCCTCTGCAGTGTTCGGTAGCAGCTGCATTCCTCTGGGAACTGGTGGGTAGACCCAGATTCATCGATCAACTTTCTCTGGACTGGCAACCCAGAGCATTGCTTATCCCTTTTGTCCTTTCAATACTAGGAGTGGTAACAGCATCCCAATAATTTAGTATCTGGGAGCCTCCTCATCTCTTCCTGGTTTTCTGAACCATGCCTCTGTGTCTTTATGGAATGCATCATCTGTGCCTTTGCAGACCCTGACTGATAGACACACTAACAACATTTTGAAAGAAAAGTAGAGACATCATGGATTGAACTGGAAGAAAAAAAGAAGAATGTTAATGAGTATAGTTTTGAGCATGGGAAATTAGAAAACAGGGCATGGAAATATAATGTCTTGGTTAGTAGTAGACTATTAATACAAGGACATTGCCTGAGATGAATTTGTGTCCTCCACTTAATAGCCATATGATGTCATTTGGTGGGGGGCTGTTGCTTTAATATTTCTTCAACTATAAAATAAGGATAATAATTGTTTTAAGGTTTAAATGAGTTAATCCATATAAGGTACTTAGAATGGTGCCAGGTTTAGTGCACATGCTTTGTGTTTTTCTATTATTATTGTTATTAAAATAATAATATGCTATTTTATTAATTTCAATTTTTATTAATTTAATAAGAGTTTATTAATTTTTTAATTAATTAAAATGTATTAATTCTATTAATCTCACCTTTAAAGTGAGTTATTTCCCAATAGACTCCTCATCTTTTTTCAAAAATTTATTTCCATGTGGAAAACGCGGATTATAAGCTCCGGCTTATGCACTTGGAGCTTGATGGTGACCGTAAAATATTTAAATGGAAATTTCCAGGAAGAATTTGGAAATGAATACTGGCATTCGTGTAAGAGGAAATGACTAAGGTATAGATAGATCTAAAGGAGCCTGTATGAAAGGGAGAGATGAAACTTTGAAAACAGATGACCTTTGCAAAGGGGAAAATGCATCAAAAGAATAGCAGAGTTCTAAGAAATAAGCATTGGAGAAACCCACAGTTGAATGGGTGGGAGGAAGATGAGAGGTGAAGAAAAGGAAAAAAGAAGCCAAAGTGCTGGACTTTTCGGTATTATAGAAAATAAAGCAGCAAGGAATAGTAGAAATAACAAATGTCATTGAACTTCACAGAGAGGTTACTTGGACCTTCAAGAGAAGAAGCTTGAATAAATGGAGGGAGTAGAAGGGACAAATAGGTATTTTTTTAAAACTAGACAGAACAGGTACAGTCAAGACTAGGTCACTCATAGTTTTTCCCAAGATGGAGTAGACATGGTCAAGAGAAAGGAATTAAAAGAGAAAAACTGAAGATTCTAGAGAAAGAAAAGACAAGTAGGATAGCAAGGTGCCTCTGGGAAAACATAAGAGGCTAGGATTAGAAATCAAATCAGAATTTCTTTGGAAATTAGAAATCAAAATTCCAAGTATTTGCAGGGTTTTCCTACCCTCATTGTATTCTTTTCATTTATAACAAAGCTAGCTATTAAGATTTTTAATTATTATGGTCCAGCTGTGAATTTGAGCTAATTTAAAAACAAAACAAAAACATGGCAACCTATACTTGTTCACTTCACGATAACATTGTAGTTAAAAAACATGGTCTCTAGGGTAAGACTGGTTGAGGTTAAAATCTTAACTTTGTCACTTACTAGCTACATGTTCTTGGGAAAAATCACTTTTTTTTAATACCTAGATTTCCACATCTCTAAAATGGAGATATTCCAATAGTACAGACCTCATTGGGTCATTGATAAATAAATTGCTTAGAACAGGGTCTGGCTTATAGTATGTATTCAAAAACCTTAGTTATGATTACTCACACATATCTACCCTGTACAATAATTATATCTTAATTCTTTCTCCTCAAGGCAATACTTTGATTTCTTTCAACTCAAAGAGAACATTATCATAGGAAAATCCCTTAATAAACATGCCCCTTGATAATGTAAATTCAGATATAATGCAATTGGACATTGGCACTGTCTTTTTCTGTGCTCAATCCCATTTTTCAAATGAGGCAGAGCAAGCACGTTTTCATTTTCTGGAGAGGAGACACATGAGATACAGAAGGGGGCAAGACAGGGTGGAAAGACTGCACGCAACCCTGTTTTAGGAAATTGGAAAATGAAGGAAGTATGCCCACATCCCCAGTAATCTCTCAGCCCAATCACCCTGCCTTAGGCTGAAAAAATGGGCACCAAGTTACCAAGGGATTCCCAGAATCCCTGTCACTGCCTTGAAAATTCATCCAAGCCCAAGAGCCAGAATGATTCTCCTTGATATTTAACCAGATATTAAACACAATGGCCACCAAAGAGTACCAACTCGTATCTGAAAGCATTAAGTAGTGTAGTCAGACCCAGAACTCCTGGTCAACCAGCCACGAAGGCTCACCTCATTATTTCATTTATCTTGTAATAATATGGACCCCATATTTACTCTATTAAAATTGTGAGACTCTCATTTATCAAGTTACATTAGAGTTTTCCTATACCTCAGTTGTCTTCAGAAAATTGTTCTTGGTAAATTAACAGCCTCTTAAACTTTTTAATATTTCTGTCTCCCCCAGCTTAACTCTAATTTTTTTGAGAGCAGGGTTCATCTTTATCAACTTGTTTTTGAAAAAATCTCCCACAATGCCCAGCATAATACAGTAAGAAAATAGATACCATGGCAACACAAGAAGGGGATTCAAGGACTCAGAAAAGACTTAGCTTAACCTACTACTCCATAATCTCCATCAGTCCCTCCCCACTCAAACAAATTATGTCTTTAATCCCCCTTTTTATAGGAATTCTAGAGCAACTTCTGAGTCAGTGCTAAATAAACATTGCTGAAAATTTCTTATTTGACCAGTATGATAGGTCCTCTATTTTATATACCTTGAATGTATCTCTAGCTCCCCTCTATGGAGGGTAAAAGTTACGTTATGTCTTGTGGATAATTCAGATGGGTAAGGGTACCAGCAAGAAAGGGGCAAAGATCTTAAGGATTAATATAGTTGACCTACAGAGAGTTAAATGCTGGTGGCTCATGCTGTAATTCCAACACTGCAGGAGGCCAAGGCAGTAGGATCATTAAGTCCAGGAGTTTGAGACCAGCCTGGGCAACATAGTGAGGCCTTGTCTCTATTTTTTAAAAAAAAATATATATATAAAAAAAAGAATTAAATGCTATCTTGTTAGCTATCTGCTAAATGTTACTCAGTAATAGCGTAAATAGATAAAACAGAAAACAGACTGAAAACAGCTACCTGGCCAACTCCTTTGAGTTGGGAGCATGAAAATCCAAATCACATCTACTCTTCTGTTTGAGTCCTCACAGGATGCCACACAACTCCTCTTTTCTCTTTCTTCTGGAAAGGTATTTTCCAGTCTTTTTTGGACAATCAAAGGCTTTTAAAGTTCAGACACCTGCCAATGTTTGTTACAGCTGCTTAACAGCTCTACCTAGGCATTACTCCATCAGAATGCAATGATTGCCTTCCGCCCACCCTAGCTTGTCAGGTTAGGTTACCATACTTCATTTCTCTCACCCACCAATCTCTTCTGCTAGAAGTGGGTGGATAATGGCAGGAGGTTCCTCCTTTGCAGTGTCTTTTATCAATACTAATGTAACACCACTGCTATCTTCATTTTTCTTATTTGTTTCAGAACTGATTCTGCCCAGAGTGTAAACACCAAACAGGGTAATTAGTAAAGAGTTCATGGTTTTAATCATCTTTGAACTTAACGGTTGAATAAAATACTCTGTTTGATTATTCATTGAATATCCAGGTGCTGGTTTTAGCTTCAACGAGTTTACAACGTATTTGGGGAAACTCAGAAGTAAACATGATGGCACGGTAAGGCTATAGTAGACATGTTCACAGAGAAAAAAAGTTTAAGGCTTTCTAAAGGAGGAAGCACCTGAGCTGAATTGTGAAGCCGTGCAGGCAGAAGCAGTGGGGAGGATGTTCACAGAGGAGCAGCCAGCACACCAAGGCAGGAAGGAGCACAGTACATTTAAGGAGCAACTAGCCTGGCTGGAATGTGGAGTTGAAGGAAGGGACTGACTAACCACCACATTGGACAGGATGAAAAGGCCACACAAAAGAACTTACGGCTCCTTAGCAAATGAGCTCATGCAAGACATTCTTTTCCTTTTCTTTTTTTTTTTGACACACCATGTCACTCTGTCACCCAGGTTGGATTGCAGTGGTGCAGTCATACCTCACTGTAGCCTCGACTTCCTGGGCTCCAGTGATCCTCCCACCTCAGCCTCCCAAGTAGCTAGGACTACAGGCTTGCACCACCACACCTGGTTAATGTTTTTGTTTTCATTTTATTTATTTTTGTTTATTTATTTATTTTTGAGACGGAATCTCTCTCTGTCGCCCAGGCTACAATGCAGTGGCACGATCTTGGCTCACTGCAAGCTCTGCCTCCCAGGTTCAAGTGATTCTCCTGCTTCAGCCTCCTGAATAGCTGGGACTGCACGTGCCTGCCACCACGCCTGGCTAATGTTTTTGTATTTTTAGTGGAGACAGGGTTTCACCATGTCAGCCAGGATGACCTCGATCTCCTGACCTCATGATCCACCTGCCTTGGCCTCCCAAAGTGCTGGGATTACAGGCGTGAGCCACCACTCCTGGCCCTCATTTTCATTTTTTTTAATAGAGATGGGAGTCTCACTATGTTACCCAGGCTGGTCTCAAACTCCTGGCCTCAAGCAATCCCCCTGCCTCTGCCTCCCAAAGTTCTGGTATTACAGGAATGAGCCATGACACCCAGCCTCATGAATGATTTTTAAACTGACATGATAAGATCTTCAATTTAGAAAGTTAACTCCAGAAAGGACAATGATATTGAGAGATGAATAACTCAAGGCTGAGAAAAGAAATTAGGAGGCTGTTATAAGAAGACATACAAAAAAATAAGAAGAATCTTGACTAAGGATCTACTACTGGGGATAAAAAGAGGTGCTTTTGAGAAATAATAGAAATAGCATTGGTATCATAATGACTGAGAAAACATAGGGGCCAGTAAGTGAGGGCATCACTGATGACTCACAGATTTCTGGCTTAAACAATCAGGTAGATAGTGATACCACTCTCTGACACAGGGACTATGAAGAATTAGGAAGAGTTTCATTGAGAGACGCATTGACTTTGGGGTTTCCCCAGGACTTCTGAGAAAGAAATGTCCAGTACACAATTATATACACAGGTATTGAGTTTGAGAAGGAGTTTAGGGCCTGGCACAGTGGCTCATGCCTGTAAATCTTAGTACTTTGGCCGAGGCAAGAGGATCTTTTTTTTTTTTTTTAATTATGTTTGTAATTTTGGGGGGGGAGTATAGTAGGTGTATATATTCATGGGGTATGTGAGATGTTTTGATACAGGCATGCAGTGTGAAATAAGCATATCATGGAGAATAACCCTATCCATCCCCTCAAGCATTTGCCCTTTGAGTTACAAACAATCCAATTACATTCTTTATTTTTAAATATACAATTAAGTTATTATTGAGAAGGATCATTTGAACCCAGGAGTTTGAAACCAGCCTGGACAACACAAGGAGACCCTGTATCTACAAGAAAATAAACATTAGCTGGGCATGGTGGTGCTGTGGTCCCAGCGACTTCAGGAGCTGAGGTAGGAGGATCATTTGGGCCTCAGAGGTCAAAGGTGAAGTGAGCTGAGAGCTGGTCACTGAACTCCAGCCTGGGTGATGCAGAAAGACTCTGTCTCAAAAAAGAAAAAAGAAAGAAAGAGTTTAGTACTAAAGATGTAAATTTGGGAGCCATTAGCACCTTGGCGGAAGCTAAACCCATGATAGTTAATAAGCTCATTCAAAGAGCCTGTGGCTAGTGGCTAATGAGATGAAGATGTGAAACCAAGGCCACCTAAACAGGAGCCAGACCCTAGCATTGCCTAATGTCTGCATCACCTGCATTAAAAATGCACCCAGAAGAAAGGAAAGCTCTGCTCCCTCATATTCCCTAAGTGAGTTTACTTACTGTTCTGCAGTCTTTGTGGGTTTTTGAAGTTCATTTTGGAATTTTGTGTGTTTAGTCTTCGTTTCATGAAGATTCCGTTTTTGAAATTTCAAATTGGCCCAATGAGCTATGAGTGAGATGGGGACAGGATGGGGATGGGCAGGTCACCTGATACCAAACACAGCTGGGGACTGAAGGTTTTGGAAAACCCTTATTTACTCAATGGGGCAGTTTTACTGAGATAGGGCCATGGGCATACCAGATGCAATATTGATACAGCTAGCATCAGCCCCAACCCAGAAGCTATTATGAGGAATCTTGGTACTTCCTACTTGCAAAAGTTAGTCATCACAATATATTAGTAAAAATTTTAATATTGAGAAAAGAAACGAAGGAAACATGTATGGTCTGGAATGAACATTTTAAGGTAAATGAAAAGTTCATATCTTCTTGCATCTCAGTGTCTTACGAATATTACATCTGTCACTTAACCTGTTTTGATTATTATCAGGTCTTGGTGGGCACTCCTGATTATCATCTTCCTGTTTCTCAGGACTCTGGAACCTGCTCTTTTCTCTTACCTTCCAGAATGTTCTGTTCACTGGTAACACTTGAACAAGTTACTTGACTATGCAAGCAGTATCTGCTCTGTACTAATCAGGACTCCTTGGGATGTAAGTGACAGAAACCCAACTCCAACTAGCTGAGGCAAAAGCGGAAATGTACTGGTTCCAAAAAGCATGGCTCAGGCATGTTCCCTGCTCTGTGTCTCTGCCTGTTCCTGCTCTCAGCTGCCATCTCATCTTCTGGACTGATTTTCTCCACAAAGCATGAAGCAGCACCACAATTCACATGTCCTAAGTTTGACACCAGAGAATATCTCAGACTTCTCACTAGAGCTAAGTTCAAAACAACTCGGGTAATTCTCTGATTGGCCCAGCCTAGGAAACACGTCTACCCCATGACCACATATTCTATCCAGAAAAATGGTATTTCTAAAACAAAAAAAGGTGGGGGGAGGGGAGCAAAATAACAGACACCATTCTGTTGTAGCAGAATTCTCCCTCCATTACCTTATTCCCCCACAGATCTTCCTGGGTGCCTTATATATCAGGGAAGCTTCTCCTCTTTTAGAGTCTATTCCCTTTTTATCCTGCTCAATTAGTCCTTCAAGGTTTTGTCTGCTCTCAGGCTGGTGCTCTTCAATCCTCTAGACTTTAGATCAACTTTATATGCCATTGCTTCCAGGAACCACATGTGAAGACTTGTCTTCAGCTTATGCAGTGAAACCACAGAAAAAATGGAGAGGTCAGAGTTCCAACAAGCAGGATCATCAAGAAGAGAGGATATTTTCTCTGCTAGGTTCATAAGATAGTTTTGCAATCCTACCAAGTAAGGAGGCTGGTGAATTCAAAGAAGACAAAGCTATCTATCTTTGTGCTAATTCTGATTTTGAAAAAAGCCTATTTAGAGACATATGGCAATTTAAGAAAGCAGGAAACCAAAGAACCTGGCATTCTTGGAACAACAAATAAAAAGCTCCTTAGAAGTTAACACCGCAAAGATGAATGTGGATTCTAACACGTGAAGTTAGCAGTATTTCATGATTTGGCTCTGCTGGAAGTTATTATACCAGAATAGAGCCAAAACGGAAACTTGCTTTGATCTGCAGTTCCCAGTTAAAGAAATCTAAAATTAGACACAGTGTGATCTGGTTACAGAGTATTTCTAATGGACCACTGAGCAGATTAGTGATTCAATTTTGTCCTTGAATATAAGAAGACAGACTAATGATTGGCTAAAAGACAGATTTAAGAGAATATGACTACACCAAAGACCACTTATCAAAGGTACGTTTGAATACAATTAAGTTGGGAAATGCATTATTCATTTTAGTACACTAAATATTTGATTGCTTTTTCTTTCTTATACATATTGAAAGCATCCCCTTCAATGATAATTTTTTATAATTTTAACTTTCTTGGCTATGTGGCCTCTATTAGAAGAAACAAAATAAGTAAAGAACTGTTTTTATAATTTATTTTCTTATATTCAATCTTCTACCAATAAGTAATAATTCAAAATCTGAATGTATAATATATAATGGTAATGATTTGCTTTACTTAGTTCATTCCTTTTAAATTGAAAACTGTTAAACTTTTACATTGTTTTTCAGAATAAGAAATCATATCTCATGTATATTACCACTAGGCGGCTCAAATGGCTAAAACACCAGTTCATTATATGAGCAGATCAAAACCTTAAATATTTAAAGGTTTATCTCTTTCTACAGTTCTATATACCTTAATTTTCTAGAAACTTTCATATTATCTATAGATTATCGCTATAATACTACACATGGTAAACAATTACTTTAATGTAGATCATCAACACATATGCCATTTTTATGGATGAGAGAGGATTAATGGAGACAATGAATGAGTTATGTTACATTTCATCATAAACATGCAATAATAAATTAAAATTTTATCAGCTGACTGAGAACAAAGTATTCAATGGGGTCTAAAAAACCAGAGTCTTGGGTTATATTTCATTTTAATGTATCCAGGCATTTCTAGAGATTACCAGCTTTATTTTCTGGCAGTTGTGGTTATTTACGTCTCTTCTCTACAGCAATTTCACCATGTGGCTCTATGATAGACAATGTCTTGCAGCCAGAGCTCAATCTCTCCATAGTCCAGAGACTTTGAAAATCAAAGCAGTCTTCCTTAGAGTAAGTTTTGAAATGCAGGACTCTCCAGATACTGTGTCAATAACATTAGCTGGTTGGAGGCCCTTGACTCTGGCTGATACAAATAAAACAAAAGCAGAAAATGATTGTTTTCTTACCAATTTAAACAAGCATCTTATAATTCTGTTTGACTATTCAAGATAGAGCTTCAAGGAAGGGAACGGAGGAGAGATTCTTTCAAGCTGGAAAGGAAAGTATTAAGCCTGTAGATTCTGTTTAAAAAAAAAAAAAAAAGGAAAACATAATGGTGACCTTGGACTAAGAGAGCCTTGTACGTTTTCTAACCAAGAATGATCAATACACATTCCCCTTATTCTGAAGGTATTTTTGTTGTTGTTCTCTATTCTTTCCTAGTGCTGTACCAACAGAAGCTCTGCTCTTCTAGTTTAAAGGTGAGAACCAATGAAATCTTAAAGAAAATCTCTTTCAAAGTGATCATTTTTTTTGTTTTTAAGAGACATGATCTCACCTGTCACCCAGGCTGGAGTGCAGTGGCGCCATCACAGCTCACTGCAGCCTGGAATCTCTAGGCTCAAGCCATCCTCCTGCCTCAGCCTCCCAAAGCTCTGGGATTACAGATGTAAACCACCATGACTGACCCTCAAGGTAATTGTTTTATCTTTGATTATTTGTCTTTATAATCCCAAACAACTGAATTTTTCATCATAAAAGTTATTTAATTGGCTCTACCCTGGGGGAGAAGAAAGATATATAGAAAAAGCTTAAGGGAGGATTTTTCCAACTCTTATAACAGACAAGTAGCATTCTCCCCCTAACTTTTATCCTCTGTAGAGGTATTTTAAAAATATTTTCCTTGGCCATTTATTATTTGTTATTTGGATGTACATTTAGGAATCTTGAGTTTGCCTTAAAAGGAAAGTATTGATTCTCCCTCAGGGATCTATAATTCAGTTTCAGCTGGAGTAACAGCAGGTCCTGATATTTTTATATTCATATTCAAGCATCTGACATTTGGGTTTTATTTGAATATAGAGCTGTAAATATAACATGAACCAGTTATCACATAGCTTTTTAATACTGAGATCTAATTAGTTCTTTCCAAGCGTGATAACTATACTCTGTTGAAGTTCTAACCAGTTAGCTTCTGAGAAAGAAATACTATCTTCCCTTACTGTCACCATGAAGAGTTTCCACTGGGTAAGGAAAAAAAAAACCTCAAACGATAAAAGAGAATTAATCGCTCACATGACTGAATGCTAGAAGTAAGGTTAGTTTCAGGATTGGTCCAGTTCAATTGCTCAACAGTGTCATCCAAGATCAAGTTTACTTCAACATCTGTCTGCCCTTGGCAATGTCATCTTCAATCCCAGCAGTCCTATTTGGGCTGTCCACAACTGCCTGGGCCCTGCCTCCATTCATATCTAAGGATAGAGAAAGAAGCTGGTTTCCCAGTTTTTCCAAAACAGAGGACACTTCTTTACCAGAAATTACTCAGCAAACGTGGTCTCAGGCTTGCTACCCACCCCCGATGCAATAACTCTGATCAGAAAATGGTTGTCCATCATTGGAATAGGCTCCACCTGGGTACATGCCCCATTTCAGTAGCCAGGAACAGAATCAGCTCCTGGGCTGAACAGCAAATGGGCTGTATAAAGGAGGTGTGGGTACCTGTGTACGAGAGAGCGTTGCTTCTATAGGAGGGAAAAGGAGGAGATATCAGTTATGGGGTGGGGGTGGCTACTAATACATACATGCACCTGACTATGGATGGGAAACTCTAGAATCAAACTGCCTGATTTTGAACCCAAGTTCTACCACTTATTAGCTCTATTACCAGGTGCAAGGTACTTGACCTCTCTCATCAAGTAACAAGTAGGTCAATGATTTGCTTAATTGCTTATAGCATAGGGCTTTTTTTTCCCCTAAAATCCAAGGTATTTAGTCAAGCATTTATTACACTCTTTCTTTGTGTGAAGCATGTGAAAAGAATTGGAGAGAACACTAAAGTGAACAAAATGATGTTCTACTTTGAAAGAGCAAGCAATTCAGGAGAGGAAATTACAGCCCAGACATCGTGGTAACAGACAGATGGGATAAGTTACATAAAAAGATATGTTTCCTAAAATGACATTTTTCCTAATTAAACATTCTTTAATAGCAAGCACATCATGTAGTATTTTTCACATCCAAATGAAGTTGACATAAATTTCTGGACAGTTATTCATTAATGATAAATGACATTAATAATTAATTTTTTTTGAGACAGAATCTTGCTCTGTCACCCACACTGGAGTGCAGTGGTGCGATCTCAGCTCACTGCAACCTCCACCTCCCGGGTTCAAGCGATTCTCCTACCTCAACCCCCCAAAGAGCTGAGACTACAGGCACATGCCACCACATCCAGCTAATTTTTGTACTTTTTGTAGAGATGGGGTTTCACCATGTTGGCCAGGCTGGTCTCGAACTCCTGACTTCATGATCCACCTGCCTAGGCCTTCTAAAGTGCTGGAATTACAGGCGTGAGCCACCGTGCCCGGCTGACATTAATAACTAATAATCAGAACAATAAAACTGTCAAAAAATAAATAACACAAGAATGGTAACCAACAAAATTTCAACTATGAAGTGTGTGAAATATAATGCAATTCTGCTACACATCTATTAGAAGGGCCAAATTCCAGATGTGGAGCAATAGAAATCTTCAATCATTGCTGGTGAAATGCAAAATGGTACAGCAACTTGGGAGGCAGTTTGGCAGTTTCTTAGAAAACTGAACATACTCTTACCATGCAATCTCACCCTTTGAAATTTACCCAGAGAAGCTGAAAACGTATGTCTCCACAAAAACCTACACATGGATTTTTTGTTTGTTTGTTTTTGAGACAGGGTTTCAGTCTGTCACTCTGTCACCCAGGCTGGAGTGCAGTGGTGCCACCATGGCTTACTGCAGCCTCAACCTCCCTGGCTCAAGTGATTCTCCCACCTCAGCCTCCTGAGTAGCTGTAACTACAGGCACGCACCACAACACCCAGCCAATTAAAAAAAAAAAATTATTTGTAGAGACAGGATTTTGCCAAGTGGCCTAGGTTAGTCTCAAATTTCTGGACTCAAGTGATCCATTCGTCCTGGCTTCCCAAAGTGCTGAGATTACAGGCGTAAGCCACCACACCTGGCCCACATGGATGTTTATAGGAGCTTTATTCATAATTGCTAAAAAACTTGGAAGCAACCAAGAGATCCTTCAGTAGGTGAATGAATAAATGAACTGTGATACATTTAGACACTGGAATATTATTCAGTGCTAAAAAGAAATGAGCTATCAAGCCATGAAAATACATGGAGAAAATTTAAATGCACAGTACTAAGTGAAAGAAGCCAATCTGAAAAGCCTAAAAAGCTAAAAATGTTTAGTTTTATAAGAGTATGTTTAGTTTAATATACATACTGTATGACTCCAACTATATAACATTCTGGAAAAGGCAAAACTGTGGATACAGTAAAAAAAACAGTGATTGCCAGAGGTTGGGGATGGGGGATGATTAGGCAGAGCACAGAACATTTTTAGGGCAGTGAAATTACTCCATATGATAGTACTATGGTGGATACACATCACCATGCATCTGTCTAAATCCATAGAACGTATAACAAGAGTGAACCCTAATGTAAACTATGGACTTTAGATGATAATGACTTAGTGTAGGTTCATCAAGTAGCAAACGTGCCACTCTGATGGGAGGTGTTGATAGTAGGGTAGCCATGCATGTGGTGGGTGGCAGAAATATATGGGATATCTCGGTATCTTTCATTCAACTTTGCTGTGAACCTTAAAATGTGTGTGTGTTTGTGTGTGTGTGTGTGATGCTATCAACTCTGTAATATTTGAAATAATATAGAGAAGCAGAGGTGAGTGCTATCCAAAAATCATTGCAATTTGCCTTGGAAGTCTTTTGTGCTTAACGTTGTAGAGTGTAAGAATTTGATATTCTATGACCTGTTACCAGATCTCAAAATGAACCTCACTGTGAAAACCTAGGAAGTTGTCATTTCCCAGTCCACACCCGGGTTAGCTCTTTCCTGGGTAAAAAATTGAAAGCTTTCCCTTGTTCTAAATAGAGTTTACTCTCTTGGAGCAAAGGTAGTTAAAATTTTGCTTTTCCAAGACCTTTAATGAGTAAACCGTATGTCAGTGAAGTATAATAATTCAGTAACTACCACCCTTAGAGGGCGCTGTGTTGCCTTCGGTGCCACCCAAGTCAACTTCTCCCTCATCACAGCCCTGCGGAACTAGCTTGCTGGGCCGGCTTTCTTTCCCAGTCTCAGTCCCCAGAATTTTGAACACCCTGCTTTTTACATGGTTTTCCTTACTGTTAAGAGAACATAATCACAGCAAGCTAACAATTCTACAAAACCAAAAGAACCTAACCAAACTAACACCAGATAGAAGGTACACATTGTCTTTGCTGAAAGAAAGAAAGAGAAAGAAGGAAGGAAGGAAGGAAGGAAGGAAGGAAGGAAGGAAGGAAGGAAGGAAGGAAGGAAGGAAGGAAGGAAGGAAGGAAGGAAGGAAGGAAGGAAGGAAGGAAGGAAGAAAAGAAAAGAAAAGGACCATTACTCTACGTATTTATAGCTGCTGCTAACGTCTTCATACTCCTTTTGAAACGCGCTGGTGAATTCCAAACACCCTACCCCAAAGTATGGCACCCTGACATACTGAATATTTCAAGCTGAAGGAATGTGAGAAAACAGCAGAAACAGGAAGGTCTCTCTGACCTTCACTTGTCCTCACCTGAAGCAGGATGTAAAAATCTCATGTGAAAGGTATCCACCCTATACCCAGAAAAAAGGAATAACCTTATCTCTGAAGACACAGGGACACAGAAGAATTTGAACAGATAGGTTTGCTAAGTTTCCCCAAGTTAATTACCATTAGATCACACCGTTTTTTCCCACTCATATTCTCCACGACTATCTGTTCTTGATCAAACCAGCTATAAAAAACCACTCAAGTTCGGCTGGGTATAGTGGCTCATGCCTATAATCTCAACTCTTTGGGAGGCCAAGGCAGGAGGATCAATTGAGGCCAGGAGTCCAAGGCTAGCCTGGGAAACAGTGCAAGGCTCCATCTCAAATAAAAATTTTAAAATATTAAAAAATAAATTTGAGTTTAACTGTGTCTTTGAATCTTCGTTTCCCTATGAAGGCTCCTGTGTCACATAAAACTTATATTAAATACATTTGTATGTTTTTCCTTTTGTTAATCTGTCTTTTGCTACAGGGGCCTCAGTCATGAACCTAGGATTTTATTTATGCTCCCAGGTTGGGAGGGAGAAGAAATGCTATTGAGCACCTACAGTCTTTAGAATGGAATTGTAGCAATGGAGCTAACAGACTTTTCTGCCAGGCTGTGTGTGATCCTGGGGGACAGGGCCCTGTCTTTTCCTGTTCATGTCTGAAATGGTATGGGTCAGTGTCCACACCCAAATCTCATGTCAAATCGGAATCCCCAGTGTTGGAGGTAGGGCCTGGTGGGAGGTGATTGGATCATTGTGGTGGATCCTTCATGAATAGTTTAGCACCATCCTGTTGGTGCTGTTCTTGTGAGAGAGTTCTCATGAGATCTGGTTGTTTAAAGTGTATAACACTTCGCCACCCCGCCCCCTCCACCCTACCCTTGCTGTTGCTCCTGCTCCTACCATGTGAGAAGTCTCGCTTCCCCTTTGCCTTCCACCATGATTGTAAGTTTCCTGAGGTTTCCCCCAGGAACCAAGCAGATGCCAGCATCATGCTTCCTATATAGCCTGCAAAACTGTTAGCCAATTAAACATCTTTTCTTTATAAATTACCCAGTCTCAGGTATTTCCTTATAGCAATGCGAGAACGGCCTAATACCAGGTCCTTGCTTCAGTGTGTGCTGCAGATTGTTACCCACATAAATCTATGCTGAGTCGATTTTACTTCTTCCAGAATGTCTGTAAACTAACCCACATTTGATGGTAAATAAGAAAACAATGACGTGAAAAACAAAAACTGTTAGGTGGTGATTGAGAAAGATGATAACTAAAATGTTATCTCAAGAGGAGAAGGGAGTGGCTGGCCAGGGCTTCCTTAGAGTGAGGACAACTTGTACTGGAACCCATTTTCATCCCTAAAAGAAAAATCCACAGTACTGCGGAATGACAGAGCTGGAAAAGGCTATTCAGATCCTCTTGAGTCAACCCTCTTATTTTACAGTTGCAAAGAGAAGTTCATAGCTGGAAGTGACGTGCCTATGTTCTCTCAGCTAATGAGAGATGAAAGCAAGACAACGAATTATTTTATCCTCACCTCACCATGGGTCTCAACTGCTCCATGTGGTGGTGGCCACTTCTCTGGTCCCAGCATCCAGAATAGACCTGGCTTGACAGGAGAGAAGGTTTCTTGAAAAACCAAGCCCCACCTCAGAGTTCATGTCAAAACCACTTGCTTATTTCCAGGGCGAAGGTTGCTGGGTCTCTGTCCAGCATCAGTGAGAAATAAGGAGCTGGTGGTGTTACTGTCATTTGCATTTTTCCCAGACACATGGATATGGGAGACTTCCATCCCAGTCCAAAGCCCCTACCAAGGACAGGCCATGAGGGGGCCCAGTTCCTCAAAATACTTCCTTTAGGTCTTTCAAGGATTCTTGGCCCCAGAGTTTCCAAAAGACTTAGATGACTGGAAACACTTTGGTGATGTGATACAAGTCAAATTAGGAGTTAGCACAAGGAGAGATGTTCCATGCAAAAGTACAATCCCAGAATCCCAGAGTGAGGTAGGCATGGCCATCAGCAGAAATCAGTAATCTTATCACACTGCCTAATCAGGTGGTTTTTTCACGGGCTACTTCAAATGTGCATGTCAAACACCTACAAACACTTCAGTTGTACAGTAACTGCAACCCACAAGATGTTATTATTTTATAGATGCTAAGGCAAAAAAATAAGTGCCTACTGATTTCATTCATGTATTCAATCACCTATTCAACCCTGCATTAATTAGATATTTATCAGCTGGGCACAGTGGCTCATGCCTGTAATCCCAATGCTTTGGGAGGCTGAGGCAGGAGGATCACTTGAGGCCAGCAGTTCAAGATGAGCCTGGGCAACACAGATTTCATCTCTATGAAAAAATTTAAAAATTAACTTGGCATGGTGGTGCACACCTGTAGTCTTAGCTACTCAGGAAGCTGAGGCAGGAGGATTGCTTGAGCTCAGGAGTACAAGGCTGCAGTGAGCTATGCTTGCACCACTGCACTCCAGCCTGGGTGACATAGCAAGACCCTGTCACTTAAAGAAAAAAAAAAGATATTTATTAAGTGACTCATATTACAAGCATTGGGCTTGAAGATGGTTGCATAAATGAATAAAAAAAATCCTTTCCTCATTTAGTTCCAATTCCTGGCAGGGTAATAGAGAAGAAAAACAAATTACTATGATGCAATGAGAAAAGAGCTCTAGTGGAGAAGCATGACTGCAAGATCTAGGGAGAACAGAGGAGCGAGGGAATCCTCTCTGACACATGTGGGTGTTCATTCAATCAGAGTTCTCACGCCAAAGACTCACTAGTGGCTCATTTCATAAACTTACAGCCACAAAATTTTCTCTCTTCAATGGCGAAACCTCCAAGAACATTAACTCCAAATTTCCCTGGTTGGTACTTAGTACACTTGTAGAATTAAATCTTGCCTCCCCCTCCTTCATCATCCTCCCCTTTAACCTATCAAGGCTTTTAGTTTATCTTGTTAACTATAAGAAAATGCCCTTGCAAATTAGCAAGAGTTCAACTCTTCTCCAGTTGACAAGAAGAGCTTTTAAAGATGGCAATCTATATATTTTTTCAAGTTAGAAAATTTTAGAGGTACCTTGAACCAACTTCTCTGTTTTTAGACAAAGAAACTGAAACCTATACTAATTGAATATACTAACTGAATTGAAATTGAAATAACCAAGCTCATAAAAATAGTACTAGAAGATACTTACTACTTTAATTATTGTGATCACTGAAAGAATCACAGTCACTACCGCTTAGTCACTGAAGATTTTAGACCCAACTCACTGTCTCTCCAATACTACTCCTGCCATAATTTTGGGGGATTTTGATACCCAATATAGGTGATATGTTCAACCCATTAGCTTGTCAATGTTTGGCTCTTCATCAACAAGGATCTTGTCCTCCTTCTCCCCATAGCCACACACCTCCATGGTCACACCCTAGTACCAACAAATGCATCCCATTCAAATCCCCAGTTTCCAGCATCCTACTCTCCTACCACCAGCTCACACCATCTTCTACCCTAACTCCAACAATATTTGACCCTTCCGGCTTCTCATTTTTATTGTCCAGGATTTTGTTCTTAGACCTCTTCTCTACCTGCCATTCCTTTGATGATCTCAGTCTATTGGCTTTTTGGGATACTAGACTATGCCACCCCAAAATATGCCTCTCAAAGGGTTGCTGAGCTGAAGGCAATTAAGAAGAAGCAGTTGCAGGAAAGCGCTCTGCCTTCCTTCAATTTGCCTAAAAGCAAAACATAGATTTACAAATACTAAAGATACCCGGCGCCCACATCCCCTTCTACCAGGGAGAACAAAGGTTTGCCAGTGGAGACAACTTTAGACCCTTCTGGGCTGGAGATGGCACCAGAGAAATCTACATTAACAAGCTTTACTCACCAGAGTTTATCTGAAGGTCATTTGCCTTCCTATAAATTGCAACCCATGGAGCATTAAAGTCCTTAATTCCTTTGTCTCTTGTCACATCCCTAAAAATGTACTGTTCTTTGTTCAATATTCTACATGAAGCTCAAATTCAAAGCCACTTTTTTTTGAGATTTATTCATTCCATGGGTATCTCCCATGAATATATGAAATAAACATGTTAATAAATTTCTGTTTGTTTTTCTCTTGTTAATCCATTTCTTGTTACACGGATCCATTCCAACTGAGAATTTATGAGCAGCTGGGAGTATCAGTGCTGACAGCTCTTAACTGAGGCCCTCTGCAGGAGTTGCCTGTGGCTAAAAAAAAAGCCACCTTGCCCAGTGTGTTAGCCCAACCCAATGACGGGTCAATATGGAGGTATCAATGCCTGGCCCCTTGACAACCACTTTGAATGGTGATCTAAGCTTCAGAGCTTCTCCAGCATTGCAGGATCTGTGGAGGCCCCTATTGCATCTGCATTTCATTCCCTCCACTACTGGTGATACTGAGAGTGCATCCCTGTAAACCACCTACACTCAAATCTCCTTCTCAGAAAACTCAGTCTGCAACATGAGGATGAAGGGAGGGTGAGGTCAATCTTGAGACTCTCAAATAGGGAGTGGGGTGACTGTGAGTGGCAGGATGAAGAAGGGCAAGGTCAGGATTCTTTCTAAGAATCCACATGCTCTGAGGTTCCCTTTCACCCCAGGACACATAGAACTCTGAGGCTGTACTCACTGTAGAACTCATACTGTTAATATGCTCCAAGGAAAGAGAGGACAAAAATTAGCCTTTCTGTCCCAAGATCTTGCAGAAGTTTTCATTTTTATGGTGAATCCTTAACAAAAGCTGGATAGGCACTGTAATAGACTACAGTTGACTCTTGAACAACCTGAGTTTGAACTGAGTAGGTCCACTTATACATGGATTTTATTCCACCTCTGCCACCCCGGAGACAGCAAGACCAACCCCTCCTTTTCCTCCTCCTCCCAGCCTACTTAACATGAAGACAACAAGGATGAAGACTTTTATGATGATCCACTTCCACTTAATAAATAGTAAAATATTTTCTCTTTCTTATGATTTTTTGAATAACATTATCTTTTCTCTAGCTTATTTTTTGTAAGAATATTGTATATAATACATGTAACACACAAAATATGTGTTCATTGGTTGTTGATTTTATTGGTAAGGCTTCCAGACACAGTAGACAATTAGTAATTAAGTTTTGGAGGAGTCAAAAGTTATATATGAAGACCTCAAACTATAAGAACCCTAGAGGAAAGCCCTGGAAAAACCATTCTGGACATGGGCCTTGGGAAAGAATTTATAACAAAGCCCTCAAAAACAATTGCAACAAAAACAAAAATTGACAAGTGGAACCTAATTAAACTAAAGAGCTTCTACACAGCAAAGGAAACTATCAACAGAGTAAACAGACTGGGAGAAAATATTCACAAACTATGCAGCTGACAAAGGTCTAATATCTGGAATCTATAAAGGAACTTAAATAATTCAGCAAGCAAAAAACAAATAACCCCCTTAAAAATGGGCAAAGGACATGGACACTTCTTAAAAGAAGACATACAAATGGCCAAGAAACATGAAAAAATGAGTATCATCACTAATCATCAGATGCAAATTAAAACCACAGTGAGATACCATCTCATACCAGAATGGCTATTATAAAAAAGTCAAACTACAGCAGATGTTGGTGAGGCTGTTGAGAAAAGGGAATGCTTATACATTGCTGGTGGGAATGAACATTAGTTCAGCCACTCAACAATGTCAGTTGGAAAGCAGTTGAGAGATTCCTCAAAGAACTTAGAATCACCATTTGACCCAGAAATCCCATTACCGGGTATATATCCAAAAGAAAATAAATCATTCTACCAAAAAGACACACACTCGCAAATTCATCACAGCACTATTCACAATAGCAAAGAAACTGAATAAATCCAGGTGTCCATCAACAGTGGATTGGATAAAGAAAATACAGTACATATACACCGTGGAATTCTATGCAGCTATAAAAAAGAATAAAAGTATGTCCTTTGCAGCAACACAGATGCAGCTGGAGGCCATTATCCTAAGCAAATTAACACAGGAACAGAAAATCAAATACCACATGTTCTCACTTATAAGAGAGAGCTAAACATCGGGTACTCATGGATATAAAGATGGCGACAACAGACAATGGAGACCACCAGACAGGGGACCGAAGGAAGATGGCAAGAATTGAAAATTTGTTGGGTTGGTCAGGCATGGTGACTCATGCCTATAATCTCAGCACTTTGGGAGACCAAGGCAGGCAGATTGCTTGAGCTCAGGAGTTCAAAACCAGCCTAGGTAACATGGCAAAACCCTGTCTCTACAAAAAATACAATAATTACCCAGGTGTGGTGGAATGCACCTGTAGTCTCAGCTACTTGGGAACTGAGGCAGGGCAATCCCTTGAACCCGGGAGGTCGAGGCTGCAGTGAACCAAGATCATGCCACTGCACTCTAGTCTAGGCAACAGAGTGAGACCCTATCTCAAAAAAAAGGTGGGGGGAGGGAGGAAGGAAGGAAGGAAGGAAGGAAGGAAGGAAGGAAGGAAGGAAGGAAGGAAGAAGGAAGGAAGGAAGGAAGGAAGGAAGGAAGGAAGGAAGGAAGGAAGGAAGGAAGGAAGGAAGGAAGGAAGGAAGAAGGAAGGAAGGAAGAAAAACAAACTGTTGGGTAGTATTCTCAGTACCTGAGTGACAGGATCATTCATACTCCAAACCTCAGCATCACACAGTATACCCAGGTAACAAATTTGCACTTGTACTCCTGTATTGAAAATAAAAAATTGAAAAAGAAAAAAAAAAGATAAACATGGATTTTTCACTGTGCAGGTGGTCAGCATCCCAAACCCCAATTTGTTCAAGGACCAACTGTATACTATTGTCAAAGTCTTTTCCAGATCCTCCTAACCAGGACCTCCCTCCCAGATGTTACAAGAAAATCCTGGGACTATAACATCCCCCTCCCCAAAACTGGGAAGGAACAGAGAGACCAAAAAAACGACTTCAACAAGTCCAGCTTGGTGAGTAGATGAGTTTATTAGGACTTACATACAGGGTACTCCTAGATGATAGCAGGACAGCTCTGGAGATGTCCACCACCTCCCATCTCTCAACTGCCTTTAAGATAATTTTCTGGTTCTTTGCCTACTATGTTTGGGTGATGAGACTGTTTTTCTTGGTAGGTTCTCAGACACTCTGTTTCGGTTCCCAGGTACACCTGCTTCTCTGCTGGGCACCATGGCCTTAGCTCACCACTTGACCTTCAAGGTTCAAGCAGCCAATATAAATCCTTAAGTAACCTGGTGAGGAAAGTAGCATGCTATACCAGAAGTCCCTGCGGGAGAAATACACTTCCTTCCCCAGGTTTGGCCTTGTGACTTTCTTGGCCAATGAAACACGAGTGAAAGTGACACGTGCCACTTAAGAAAAGTTGTAAGGGCTATTGTGGTTCCACTTTCTCTCTTTTAAACTCTTTACTAAATCAGTAATATTCCAGATTAGGGGCTGCTCCTTTAGCCTGCATTCTGGAGAGACATATTAAAACTGACTCTCAAAGATCATGTCATGTGAATGAGAAATAACCCTTTGTTCTAAGCCACTGAGGTTTGGCAATTATTTGCTGCTTCAGTATACTTTAGCCTCAGCATACTAATACAGTCACCTAGAGCAGGGATCAGTAAATTCTGGAAAGGGACAGAAAGTAAATACTTAAAGATCTGCAGGCCATACAGCTCTGTCACAACTACTGAACTTTGCCATTGAAGTGCAAAAGCACAGGGAGATAATATGTAGAGAAGTGAGCATGGCTATGTTCCAATAAAACTTTATTCACAAAAACCACCACCAGCCATAGTTAGCCAATCCTTCACGCAGATACTTAAGTAGTTTGGCTGTTTGCTAAAAACTCTGCAGGCAATTCCCTAAATCCATGTCTTCACTAATTTTATCCACCCAGCATTACTTCTTAAGTTTTGCATTAAAGATGACAGAGAATGAACTTTGTTATATAAGTTTGTACAGCCTATTCATTTAAGTAAGACTTAAGTGGATGAAAAGCACAGGATGGCAGATTTAATACTTCTTGATGGAAATAAGAAAAAAAAACTAGAAATGGTATCTCCAATTGCATACTCTTCAAAAGCAATTGAGAAGACATGGAGGAAGAGAATCAGGGAGAAAAGACAAAAAGCTGAATTTAAAAGGGGTAAAAAGAAGAGAAATGGAAACGTGAAGAGAAATAATCCATCTGTGACAGAAACTTGAATGAAGCTGGAATTCCTGTATCTGGCTGTTTTCAGCACCAAGGCCAGATAGCATGCTTGTTCCTCTACTGCCACCCTCAGTTCTTTCAGGATTCTGGCTCTATTGTTGCAATTTGCACTAATGGTTTAAATTGCCCGGGTTGCAACTCCAAGGAGTGCTTTTTCCATTTTTTATTTTTGCCAAATCTTGTTAAAACCCACGGAGGCTCAAGAATGGTAAGACTTGAATAAATGATTTTGTTGAATGACAGGGGAAGAGGACAAATCAAAGATTGAGAATAAACTGGGGCCAAAGTTAGTGTTGGGAGTGAGGAGACACTAAGCAGAGGTGGGGATTCCAGGAACAGGGAGTTTGGAGACTGTCTATTTGTGTCAATTATGGAGCTGAGTTTGCATGCGGCTGCAGAATTCCACAAAACTGCTAAAGTAAATCCATAGATATTAATTGATGGCTGGCATCTGGAGGTGTAGAATGCAAGCAAAATTATGGAACAAACAGCTCTGGGGAGATATGGGCCTGGCTGTGACTCCTGCATTTTATCACGCTTTGTCTTGGAATCAGGGGTAATAAAATCACAGAAATCTAACTTTTTCAGCTATTAGTGAAATCCGCTCTATCATTGCATTATGGTTGTATATTCAAGAGTCCACCTACATTGAAAGCAATTTGAAGCAAAAATAAGTCTTTTTCATCCTTCTAAACCCAGTACTCATTAAAGTAGCTTCCTAAGAGTGAACCCTCAGTGAGGTCATGTTAAATTGAATTATTTTCAATGGTAAAAATAAAAATTTTCAAAATGTGGGAAGATGTCAATTCACTGGAGTGAAGATCAAGAACACTTTGTCCCTGGAAACTCTCAGAGGTTGCCATCTATTTTCCATGCCTCCAATCTAAAGCTATCCTTCATTTCCATTCACTGTTTGAATTCCTGTACTCATCAACAGAGTTCAAAGCAAATGGTCAAGGCTTTGCTCTAATCACTGCAGTTATAAGATGCATTGAGTTTGACCCCAGGCTGAGATTCAGACTGCAGCAACTATAAGTCTTTTCCAGTTGATGTGTTGCCTGAGAGGAGACAGACTGAATATGCAATATCCATTGTCACCCTCCTGTGACATCTTCTCTGGGAAAATCAGCCCTGGTCCAGCAGTGGAAAATGGACTATGCACTTTCCAGCTGTCAATTATGATATACAACATCTAAACCATTCAGAAGATGAAATCCTTTTGCTTCTGAAAATAAGACCGTACATATTAGTAGTGGGCTAAGTTGTCAAGGTAACAAAAAGAAAACAAAAACTAGGAGAATCAAGTGGAACAGTTTGCTTCAAGAAACAGCTACACCAGGTCAGGCATGGTGTCTCATGACTGTAATCCCAGCACTTTGGGAGGCTGAGGTGGGAGGATCACTTGAGCCCAGGAGTTCAAGACCATTCTGGGCAACACAGGGAAACCTTGTCACTACAAAGAATAAAAAAATTAGCCAGGCAGAGTGATAATGTGCCTGTAGACACAGCTACTTGGGAGGCTGAGGAGGAAGGGTTGCTGGGAGGTTGAGGCTGCAGTGAGACATGATGGTGCCTCTGCACTCCAGCCTGGGAGACAGAGTGAGACCCTATATCAAAAAAAAAAGAGAGAGAGAGGAAGGAAGGAAGGAAGGAAGGAAGGAAGG
>NW_012119932.1:3096761-3101615 GCF_000951035.1 Colobus angolensis palliatus
AGAAAGAAAGAAAGAAAGAAAGAAAGAAAGAAAGAAAGAAAGAAAGAAAGAAAGAAAGAAAGAAAGAAAAGTGAGAATGAAAGGAAAGGAAGGAAAGAAAGGAAAGAAAGAGAGAAGGAAGGAAGGAAGGAAGGAAGGACACCTTATATTGTGTAGTATGCGGGTAATAAGAGGAAATAGCTATTCCTGCTCTGTTCCCAACTAAAGAATACCTAAGCTTTGCTTTACTCCTGTGATTGAGGAAACTTCACTTGGCAAACCCAGGCAAATCTCTCATTCCTTAAGTCTGAGGTCACTTCTTCCAGGATCACCTTTCTGACCCTCTCTCCCACACTCCCAAGGTTGGCTACATGCTTCCTCTCTGTCCACATTGACCTCATCATATTGTATTTAACAGATTTATTGACCCTTCTGACTCCTGCACCATCCTATGAATTCCTTCAGGGCAGGAACCATTTCTTAATTGCCTCTGTCACTTCAACCCAAGCACCTAGTAGATTCTCATCAAGTGTTTGTAAATGAATTTGTCATTCGTTGATTGTGAGTCAGATAAATCACAAACTCAAATCTAAGAAAGATGGCACCATCTCAGACCTGCTAGTCAATTAAACTATGGGAAAAAGCAAAACGGCCCCACAGGCTTTTTCATTGTCATGGGCTATATGGGGGTCCCATGGACATCTCAGACACTGGGGAAAGAAAGTCAGAGGAAGCCATGCAGTGCAGCCATGGACATTGATTGTCCTTCTGTCTTCATACTCCTAAGGTGTCCCTTGGAGTTCCTGAGCTACTTCACAATAGTTTGGGACCACAGGAAGAGCCATTTGGAGATTGCTTCTGTGCCAGCTTGCTTCGAGGTCACAGTGACCTTGAAACAAACTTCTTATAAGTTCTGTTGACTCAAAGGATAATTGTTGTATAATCCTTAAACCTGGAGATCCTTTAGACATTTAAAGGCACAGAAACATTCTGGTATAGTCATATGACGTGAATTATTTGGTCAATTCTGATTATTTCTTCTCAAGACAACACTTTGCTTCAAACCCCATTTGTGGTGACCTTTCAGAAGGGTAACAGGATACGGGCATTACTCACAGCACAGTAGTCCCCTCTTATCCACAGGGGATACGTTCCAAGTCTCCCTGTGGATGCCTGAAACCTTAAGTAGAACACAATCCTATATATGCTATTTTTTTAATACACACATCCCTATGATAAAGTTTAATTTATAAACTAGGCACAGTAAGGGATTAGCAACAATAGCCAGTACACTATTCGTGCTTTGGGGTCATTATTAAGTAAACTAAGGGTGACAAACACAAGCAATGCGACAACAGGACAGTTGATCTGATAACCAAGACAGCTACTAAGTGACCAAAGGGATCGCTGGACTGAGGGATGAGTCACACCCTTAGCAGGATGGAGCAGGATGACGCAAGATTTCATCATGCTACTCAGAACGGCGTGACATTTAAAATTGATGAATTGCTTAGTTCTGGAGTTTTCCATTTAATATTTTCGGACTGTGGTTGACTGAGGGTAAATGAAACCACAGAAAGAGAAAACATAAATAAGCCCGGACTATTGTATTCTTGTTTTCTCTCTCTACCAAATCAATAGATGTGAACTGGCGTCCATGTGCATTCTCTTACTGAGTTAACCAGGCTTGCAGATTTCTAGAACATTGGTACAAACAACAGGATATTATTTCTAAGGGAGCAAAATGAACATACACATATGCATAAGTATAGATATATCCATTGAGTCTTCCCTTGAGTCATAATTATTTGTTTAAAAAGAAAAAAAGATAAAATCAGATTCAGGTTGCAAGCCTTTGGTACTCCACTAAGCTACATATCCACTTAGTAAAGAGCAAGAGGGTTAATTACTTTCAATGGGTAGTATGCTCATGACAAGATTATCAAAATTCCAGCACCATTTACACTCTTTATTGTTTTGTTTTAAGGACGTATTTTTCACAGGGAAGACACACACAGCGTCGATTATCAGTTTTCTGATTCAAACATCAGTTTGTTTATCTTTTGGCTGAGAGAAAGAAATAGGTCGGTAGTTAACATGCTGAAATCTGAAGCGTATCACATGCTGTTGTGCAAATAGTAGATATTCAGTAACTACCTGTTGAAAGGGTAAAAACATTTTCAGTAAAGAGTCAGTTGTTTTCCTGAAATTACAGTTTAATGCTGTCAAAAGCACAACACTGATTTTAAAGTGAATATATTACATGTTTATAAAGTAAACATGTATATTCTACTCTGTAATTGTTTAGTTCTATTACTGTTTAAGTCATTTTCTTTCTAAGCCAAGACTCTTATCTGATAACCAAGCTTACAGAGTCAAGTAAATGGACTTCCCTTTCTGCCAATAAGGGAGTTACCTCACCCTCTACAGGGAAAACCAGAAAACGTTCCGGCTGTAAAACAAAATGTAGTAAGGTAACAGGTCTACAGTGGCCAAAAATGATGAAGAAACTTCAACCAGAAAGGTAAGAATGAGCTGGTAATGCTAGACAGCTCTACAGGGTTTTATTTGTCTTTGCAAACAAAAGGCTACGGTCTTAACAACCACATGAGTAACAGTTGAGGCCTGGAGTGTTTCTGAGGAAAAGGAGATGCAGCTGAGGCTCCTGAGTCAAGAAAGGCACCCTAAAGTTTTTCCCCTCTGCAAAGGGTATACCGAACACTGCCATCCAAAAGAGGGAAAGAGGCCGGGCGCAGTGGCTCATGCCTGTAATCCCAGCACTTTGGGAGGCCGAGCTGGGTGGATCGCTCGAGGCCAGGAGTTTGAGAGCAGCCTGGGCAACATGACTAAACCAGATCTCTACCAAAAATACAAAAATTAGCCAGTCTGTTAATCCAGTCCCCCAAATATAAATAAATAAACACATAAAAGAGGCATAAACCACTATATTCAATTGTCTGGAGATGTCTAAGCCAAAAATCTAACAACAACAAGAAGTGCTGCCAAGCTGGTAATATCCTTGGTAGAAGGAAATTAAAATCTGTTCTGGAGATTATATAAGATTCCCACCCAAAAAACCCGCTTAAGTTCACCTTTCGAAATCTACAAATGAAAAAAGAAACTCTAATGAAATCAATCTACACAACACATGATGGGAAGAACTCAGGTAATGGAATTATCAGAGATTTTTTTTTAAAGTATGTTTAAATTAAAAGTAAAATTGGCTGTCTGTAAAACTAATGACACATAGAAAAGGATTAAAAGATTTTATTAAAGGCTAATAAGGATTAAAAAGACAAAAAGATTTGAAAAAGAAAAATAGAATTTATGTAAATGAAAAATGTAGTTATTGAAACCAACACTGAATGGAAATGTTAAGGAGAATATTAGACACAGCTGAAGAAATAATTAATAAGCAGTAACTTAAATCTAAGGAAATTGCACAGAAGGCAAGATAGAGAATCAAAGTGAAAAACACCATGAAAAAGAAGTTAAGAAATGTGGAAAAGAGAATGAGAAGGTCTAATGTAGTTCTAGTATGAGTTTTAGAAAGAGAAAGTAGAAAAAAATTCAGGAAAAAAAATTCAAAGAGACAATAACATATTAAGTTTTCTCAGAAATGACAATAACTGAACACTCTTTGTTTCAAGAAGAAAAGCCCAAACAGGATTAACAAACTTTTTCCCATTCCCAGCATAGGAAAGTTGCGTTCAGTAAGTTGTGCTACAATAATTGGTTGTTCTTTTGGAAAAATAAAATAAAATGAGATCCCTATCCCACACAGTTTTCAAAATTCAGCTACAGGTAGGTTAAAAGATAAAAGAAGAAAATAAAACATTTAAAACATTTAGAAAAATATTGGAAAATAGCTTTATGATCTCATGGTATGAAAAATTTTATAAAACAGAAAAATGTTCAAATAATTAATGAATGTTTTGTTCATCGAAAAATAACTTTTTTTTTTTTTTTTAAGATAGGCTGGAATGTAGCAGCACTCCCAGACTCAAGGGAGCCTCTCACCACAGCCTCACCAGTAACTGGAACTACAGGTGCATGCCACCATGCCTGGCTATAATTTTTTTTGTATTTTTTGTAGAGATGAGGTCTCACTATGTTGCCCAGGCTGGTCTTGAACTGTTGGGATCAAGCAACTGGCCCACCTCCCAGAGTACTGGGATTATAGGCGTGAGCCACTGTGGCCAGCCTAAAAGATAGCATTTAAAAATCAAAGGATAAGCCACAGATTGGGAGAAAAAAGATGCATGACCAAATATTATAAAGAACTCCTATAAATCATTAACAACGTAAGCAACCTAAGAAATAAGGAAAAAAGATATAATTCTCAGAACAAGGAAACAATGGCCAGTAAATATATAAAAAGATGCTCAATCTCAGTTACAACCAAGGAAATTCCTATTGAAACATTAAGTTATTCTATTCACACTCAGCAGATCGGAAAAAACACAAAATTCTGATGATACATTTTAGTGAGAGAATCAGCAAGGGAACGCTGCTAGTGGAACCTATCAGTTGGTATTAATACAATCACTTTAGAGAACAATTTGGCCACATCTAGTGAAGATGGGTGCACCTTATAACCCAGCAATCCTATTGCTACATATATATTCCTAAAGAAATTATTTTCTAAGGAGATGTGGATAATTATAAAATAATATTTAATACAATATTTTTGAAACTGAGAAAAATTTTGAAATAAGCAATATAAGAATGGCTGAAAGATGTTTTGATTTACTCACCCAATGAATAACAACCATTGGTGAAAGTGAATAGAGCCAGATCTGTTAACATGGATAAAGCCAAAAAAAATATTGCTGGCTGGGCGCGGTGGCTCACACCTGTAATCCCAGCACTTTG
>NW_012119932.1:3103094-3104571 GCF_000951035.1 Colobus angolensis palliatus
GGGAGGTGGAGGTGGAGGTGGAGGTGGAGGTTGCGGTGAGCCAAGTTCACGCCACTGCACTCCAGCCTGGGCGACAGAGCAAGACTCCATCTCAAAAAACAAACAAACAAAAATACATGGAGAGGGAAGGAGGGTGGGAGGTAGGTTTCACAAGGGGCTTCAATTATAGTTGTAATAATCTTCTTATATCAGACGATCAGTACATTAGGTATTCATAATACTATCACCTATACTTTTTAATGTATCTATGTCATAATGTTGAAAACTCAAAAACATCCAAATATCTTTAAATACCCACATTCTTTTTTCTTTTAATGAAATACATGCTATGGTGAACCATAAGCACATCCCAATATCCATGTCTTTTAAGATGAAACTTTAAAACACTTTCTAAGTTGTGCTGAAGAATAGGCTGGTATATATGCCTAGGCCTGGTGAAAATCTCAGGAACAGAGCAGATACTTCTGCAAATGCTTGGGTTATTAGTAAATGAACTATTTCTAACATTAAATCATTTGATATTGAAAAAATATATGATATAAAAAAATGAGATCATGGCTTTTGTGGGAACACAGATGGAGCTGAAGGCCATCATCTTTAGCAAACTAACGCAGGAACAGAAAAATCAATACCGCATCTTCTCACTTATAGCTGGGAGCTAACTATGAGAACTCATGGACACAAAGAGAGTAACAACAGACACTGAGCCCTATGTGAGGGTGGACAGTGGCAGGAGGGAAAGAATCAGAAAAAATATCTATTGGGTACTAGGCCTACTGCCTGGGCAACAAAATAATCTGTACAACAAACCAACAAACCCCCATGACATGAGTTTACCGATATAACAAACCTGCACGTGTACCCCAGAACCTAAAATAAAATACATTACTTATATTAAGGAAATTTTGGGTTTATGCATTTAGTTGACTTAAATCTTCCAGGTCCCCACGCTGCAATGGTAAAATAGAAATGGAACATTTTAAACAATTTACTCAAGAACCTATTCAAGCTTCTCCCACAGAGAAGGGGAACACATTTCCACCTAAAATATTTACGAAGCACACTATGCAATGTATTTGTATATGTAGATATTTTCTCTTTTCATCTTAAAAAGCATTTCAAATAGCTGAATCTATATAGTGAATATAATGAATTCAGGTTCTTGGGGTAAGACAAAGAATATTAGAAAATCATTACCCATAAGAAGTTTACAAAATAATTTACAAAACCTTTCATCCAAAGATGACAGGTGCATGTTTTCCAGATACGGAATATCAAGATATTTAAACAACTGACTGCTAGGAATGTACAGGTAGCAAATCACATCAGCATCTGAATCATATCCATGAGCTCATTTATATTTGCCCTAGCATTTCTCCCGTCACTAATGGAGTCAGCATTAATCTTTCTTGATGGTCATTTTGTCATTCCTAAATACATTTTAAAAACCACAATTGGGGCTGGGTGCAGTGGCTCA
>NW_012119932.1:3105481-3108904 GCF_000951035.1 Colobus angolensis palliatus
GGAGGTTGAGGCAGGAGAATGGCATGAACCCAGGAGGCAGAGCTTGCAGTGAGCCAAGATCACGCCACTGCACTCCAGCCTGGGCCACAGAGCGAGACTCTGTCTCAAAAAAAGAAAATAAATAAAAACCCACAATTGTGTAATTTCACAGCAAACTCATAGTCCCATATTAGTAATTTTATTTGCATGCCCTCTCTCCACAGTTGCTAAGCAATTTGCTTATAAACTTCATGAAGCAATGTTGCGAAATGCCTAGCAAATGTTATCAGGATCATGTCTGGAAAGTGACCCTATTCAAAGTATTACTGGGCACTTATTAAATCTGCTGTTGTCAATAACAGAAAAGTCCTAGATGATACTTATTTTGAACAGTCTCACCATGTTCAAACCAATCCTGCATAGACTAGAATTAAAACCTCTTACTTACACGAAGTCTCAGGAGCCCAGGAGGTTTTCTGATTAATTGGCTTGAAGTTTGGGAGTCTTCAGAAAGTAAATAACAGCAAAGCCTGTTTCAAGTCAAGTGGGACAGTAGGGGTCAGACCAGAAGGAATGGAGTCCAGGGAGAAGTCAACTGTCACAGTGGCTTTAGGGGTCACTAGATCCAATCTATTTGAGATTGTTACTGAGTAGAAGAGGTTTCTGGTTTTGCTTTTGTAATGGGTATGTAAGAAATATGTTAGGAGCCCTAGAGTAAGTCAACTTCTTAGTGATTGGGGTCACATCAATCAAATATGACATCAGAGTTTGAAGGTGCTCTAGAGGCTCAGCCAGCACTCTCATTTCATAAAGGACAGAATGCCATTTCAGGGAGGCCATGTGACCTGCCCAATTAAAGTAAAATCATAAAGCAATCAGCAAAGGTGCTGATGGCAGTAACGGGCTTTTCTCAGCCCCTCACTCCCCACCCCCACGCTGGCCCAGACATGATGTGATGTGACCGTGAGAAGCGTCTCACCTGCAGGCTGCAACAGCCAAATGACAGACGCCCAAACTGGAAACAGTGACCATGGCAACATTTCTAAATATATACCTGGAGGAGGCATTGCATTCTTTGAGTAAAGAGGTTGGTTAAGAAAAGTGTCTGACTACACAGGCTTAAAGAGGTAAACAACATGTTTTGTTTTTTTTTTTCCATTTGGATATGTGAAATGAGAGCCTGGAAAAGAAGTAGCATCCCTTGGCCGGGCGCTGTGGCTCACACCTGTAATCCCAGCACTTTGAGAGGCTGAGGCAGGTGGATCATTTGAGGTCAGGAGTTCAAGACCAGCCTGGCCAACATGGTGAAACCCCGTCTGTACGAAAAATACAAAAATTAGCCGGGTATGGTGGTGTATGCCTGTAATCCCAGCTACTCAGGAGGTTGAGGCAGGAGAATCACTTGAACTGAGAAGGCAGAGACTGCAGTGAGCTGAGACCGTGCAATTGCACTCCAGCCTGGGTGACAGGGCAAGAGTCTCAAAAAAAAAAAAAAAAAGTATCCTTTTTAATGTTAGATGGACCCTGCATCTTGAGTGGAAGAAAGCAGCATCCTTCAAAGGCTGCCCTGACTGGGGGCTTGTTCTCAGAGATGGCAATGGACTGAAGGCAAATGTGGGCTGCCCCTGCCTTCCCCTGGCCACACACTGGGAGACACCGTGTCCACGGGAAGTGCCCTCCTAAGCAGACAGATCAATCTTGGTCAGGGTGCACCCCTCCTGGGCAGCTTCCTTTGCCCCGGTGCCATCAAATCTGATTCTGAACTGCCAAATTCACCCAGTTTCAATTGCCTCCACTTTTCTACCACTCTTTGCTGACAGCTTCATGGAAGATGGCTTATTCTCTCTTCCCTCTTAGGTAATAAATGTGTCACTTTAATTGGTGGACTACTCTATGGTAGGCACTGTTCTAAGGGCTTTACATGTATTAATATTTACTCTTCATGACAACTCTAGGCCGGGCATGGTGATTATGCCTGAAATCCCAGCACTTTGAGAGGCCAAGGTGAAAGGATTGCTTGAGCCCAGGAGTTTGAGACCAGCCTGGGCAACACAAGGAGACCCTGTCTCTATTTCATATTAGAAATAATTACTTTTAAAAATTCTATTAGGCGGATACTACTATTATCCCCATTTTACAGATGAGGAAACAGACCAGAGAGATTATGGTACCAAATACATATTTTAGTAGTAGGTTCTAGTGGTCCTCCTGGACCATCCTCCTAGATCATTTACCTGTTTAGTGTGTAACCCAAAGCAATAGTCTACTATTTGGGACTTCTTTCAGGTGTTTTAGAGGGAAAAGGATGGTGTCATTACTGGCTTGTAAATGACCAAATGGGGGAAAAAAATAGAACTGCTAATAGTCCTGTAATCTTGTAGCTGTGAAATTCACCTACGTGCTGTAAATCTTGTAGCTGTTAAAATTCACCAATGCACAGGGTTGACTTTGGGGAAAGTCAGAGTGTCTGTCTACTCTTGAGTTCTCATGTTGGTAAAGAATAAAAAGAACACAGCTTAGCCAGGTGCAGTCACGCATGCCTGTAATCTCAGCATTTTGGGAGGCCACTATAGGAGGGTTGGTTGAGCCCAAGAGTTCGAGGCCAGCCTGGGCAACACAGTGAGACCCGTATCTCTACAAAACATTTTTTAAAAGTAGCTGAGTGTGGTGGTGCACACGAGTGGTCCCAGTTTCTCGTGAGGCTGAGGTGGGAGGATTGCTTGAGCCCAGAAGGTCAAAGCTGCAGTGAGCTGTGATTGCGCCACTGCACTCCAGCCTGGGTGACACAGCGAGTCACCCAGTCAAATTATATTTATTTAATTGAATATATATGTATTTTCAATTAAATAAAAGAAGAGCATAGATTCACATGTACTTTTATACTAATCCTCAGGGAGAATTTCTAGCAGTTTTGAAAATGTAGCTAGAATATTCTTCAGACAAAAAACATCCATAAATCATTTCTAAAATCTATTTCAATTCAGAGAACTCATGTGATAGAAACAATTTCATTTCCCTTAGATACTGATTAGTATCTCAGTAATGTGTTAATTACTTTATAACCTGCCTGGTTCTAAAAATAATTTTAGCTACATTAGGTTCAGGTTTAATATATGATTCACTCTCTTAGCTCTACCTGTTAAATATTTGGGGGTTCAGTAATAAATCAACTAAGAATCTTTCGTGGTCATACTGCAGAAAAAAAAAATCTATAGTCATTTACAAGTTATCTCCACAGTAACTCCAAAATAAAAAGATAAAATAATGAGTTTATAGCAGGAATGGAATAATATTTTACACAATCTTTTATGTGAACCCATATGAATCAATAACTTAATATTTCATTATTTCATTTATTTTGGATCACTAGCAAAACACTTCAAGTACTAAAATATAATAGAGTTGATTTTTTCCATGTTAAGCATTTTAAGAACTTGAGCTCAT
>NW_012119932.1:3116284-3119339 GCF_000951035.1 Colobus angolensis palliatus
AGGATGGAGTGCAGTGGTGTGATCATAGCTCACTGCAGCCTCGACCTCTCAGGCTCAGGTGATCCTTCCACCTCAGCCCGTCAAGTAGCTGGAACCACAGGCAGGCACCACACCACTGGGCTGATTTGGGGGGAATTTTAGTAGAGCCAAGGTCTCACTATATTGCTCAGGGTGTTCTCAAACTCCTGAGCCCAATGGGAACCTCCCGCCTGGTCTTCCAAAGTGCTGGGATTACAGGCAGAAGCCAAAGTGAGTTTCAAAAGTGAGTCTTCACTTACTGCTTCTCCTTCTTTGCCCTCTGCAGCTGGGGGACTTGCACTGATAACAAAATCCTAAAGCTTTTCGTTTCAGACCTCAAATCTAAGTGGCCCTTTCTGAGCTTTCATCCTGCCTGATCTCTTTGCAGTATGTGACACTCTGCCTAACTTCCCTTCTCAAACCCTCATCCACAGATAAAATAGAAAGTTTAGAAACAAACCAGCTGGCATTCAATTTAAGGCCCAGACAATTAAAATTTGGGAGTGTCCTTGTGTTAACTCACTTAACCTTCTGAATCTCAGTTTCTTTCATCATCTATAAAAATGAGAATACTATTCCCTGCCCTCAGGAGACTGGTATGGATTAAATGAAATGAGTCAATGAAGGCATCTATCATTAGGTAATCAACAAGTTGTTAGTTTTCTTTCTCTCTGCAGCCCTGTTCTTGTTCCTGAGTGTTGGTTCATAATTTTTATTTCCCTTCAGCATAGCTCCACCTGAACTTCCAATTCAATTTGGACAAAGCTAAATTAACACACTCTTCCACTCCTGCCTGCACTCTCCAATAGCTAAAGTGGGGCTTATAGCCTTAGCCCCCTCCCCATCACCTGAGCCAGCATTCCATGTGTTATGAAATTAAATGGGGATATATGACCTAAGCACTTAGGATTGGAACATCTGTGAGGGATCCTCTCTCTGTGTCTATTTGTCACAGAAACTTTCCAGCATTCAGGCAAGCCTATGCAGAGCATCTTTCTGAATGTTTAAACTAATGGTCCTCAACCAGGCACGGTGGCCTACACCTGTAATCCTAGCACTTTGGGAGGCTGAGGCAGGCGGATCACCTGAGGTCAGGAGTTTGAGACCAGCCTAGGTAACATGGCAAAACCCCGTCTCTACTATAAATACAAAAATTAGCCAGGTGTGGTGGCAGGCACCTGTAATCCCAGCTATTTGGGAGGCTGAGGCACAAGAATTGCTTGAACCCGGGAGGCAGAGGTTGCAGTGAGCTGAGATTGCACCACTGCACTCCAGCCTGGGTGATAGAGCGAGACTCCATCTCAAAAAAACAAAAACAAAAACAAAAATAAAATAATGGTTCTTAAAGTGGGGTCCCCAGGCCAGAAGCATCAGCATAACCTAAGAACTTGTTACAAAGGCATATTTTCGGCCCCTCCCAAGACCTACTGAGTCAGAAACTCAGGGTGGGACCCAGCATCTTCCAGGCATTTTGGATGCAGGCTAAAATTGGAGATCCACTGGCATAAACAACCTGTTACCTTGGACCTTAGGAGAAGACAAATATTTATATATTAGTGTACATGAACATGAATAATTTCATTCAATCAGTACAAAACAATTTATAAAACAGAAATTATCTTAGTGTATATTATTATTTCACTATAATAAGTTCATACAAATCTTGATACTATGAAAACTAAAAATATTCCCATTTCATATCCATGAATGCAAAATATTTAGAAAAAGACTGAAAAGGTACCTGTCTTAACTCTGTGAAAAGACTATTCTTAAGAAACAAAGGTAACATACATAACAGATTCCTACTTAAGCCTATTATATAACATTTTTTAAAAAAATAACTTTAAGAATGGGAAGGCTGTACTTGTTTTACATTAATTTGAAACATCTTCTCTTGGTCTAACTACCATGTGATACAAATAATCAGTGTCATTTCAAAGTCCGGGATATGCAGAGAAAAAACTTAGCAACTTAAATATACTGCATTAATTACTGTCTTCAAATATATTAAGTTAAAATAATGAGTACATAGAATGTCTCTTGAGATTCAGGAAATCTCAGATCTACTTTTCACTAGTAGAACAAGGAAACATTAACAAGATAGATTTTGTGTGTTTGTTTTTGTTTTTAAGACAGTCTTGCTCTGTCGCTCAGGCTGGAGTGCAGTGGTGTGATCTCGGCTCACCTCAACCTCCGCCTCCTGGGTTCAAGCAATTCTTGGGTCTCAGCCTTCCAAGTAGCTGAAATTACAGGTGCCCGGCTAATTTTTTTATTTTTAGTAGAGCTAGGGTTTTGCCATGTTGGCCAGGCTGGTCTCGAACTCCTGCCTTCCAATGATCCACCCGCCTCTGCCTCCCAAAGTGCTGGGATTACAGGCGTGAGCCATCGTGCCTGGCCAACAAGATAGATTTAAATTAAAGAGCTTCAAATTCCTTCGCAAGATAATAGGTCATATAACAAGAGCCAAAGCAACATCATCACTGAAGGCAACATGGGAATGTGTGGGGCACCACCAACCACAGAAACACCCACAGCTCTGCATGCCCAGGTACATCTTGGTCCCTAACAAGGCTGGTTTGCAAGGCCGACCTCAGTGACTCACACCCATTATCTCAGTGCTTTGGGAGGCTGTGCTGGGAGAGTCACTTGAGTCCAGGAGTTCAAGACCAGCCTAGGCAACATAGTGAGAACTTGTCTCTACAAAAAATGAAAAATTTAGCCAGGTGTGGTGGTGCATGCCTGAGGTTCCAGCTACTTGGGAGGCCAAAATGGGAGGATGACTTGAGCCCAGGAGTTCAGGGCTCCTGTAAGCTATGGTTGCATCACTGTCCTCCAGCATGGAAGACAGAGGGAGACCCAGTCTCTGAAAGAAAAAAGGATTAGGGGAGAGCTTGTTTGCTCCCAGCCTCCTTCAGGTAGCCCTTATCTGTTCCTTCACTGGAAATGCCCCTTGAATCTCACTCCTCAGAGTTTACTAAAAAATACTTCTGGTGAGCTGGACGCGGTGGCTCACGCCTGTAATCTCAGCACATTGGGA
>NW_012119932.1:3120203-3120793 GCF_000951035.1 Colobus angolensis palliatus
CAGCAACTTGAATTCATTACACAGAGTATGTACCATCAATTGCCCAGTGCAGTTCAGACTGCAAATCTTAGTTTAATTTATTTTAAATCTCATCATAAGAAGGATTCAAAAATTACTAGAGTTCAACCTTACACAGCATTATATTATGTATATGTTTAAAATAATTTGAAAAATGTGGACCAAATTTTTAGTGGTTATTTTGTCTGGTTGGTGGATTATAGGTAGTTTTTATTTTTATTTACCTTTTTTTTTTTTTTTTTACCTTTTTACAATGAATAGCCATTTTTAGCTAACCCAAATTTTAAAAGCTACTTGAGCCCAGGAGTGTGAGGCTGCAGTGAGCTATGTTTGCTACTGCACTCCAGCCTGGTGACACAGAGAGACCCTGCCATCAAAAAATAAAATAAAATAATATCAAAAAGAAAAGTATTGGCTGGGTGCGGTGGCTCACGCCAGTAATCCCAGCACTTTGGGAGGCCAAGGTGGGTGGATCACAAGGTCAGGAGATTGAAACCATCTTGGCTAACACAGTGAAACCCCAACTCTACTAAAAATACAAAAAAATAGCTAGACGTGGTCATGGGCACCTG
>NW_012119932.1:3124468-3126912 GCF_000951035.1 Colobus angolensis palliatus
TAATTTTTGTATTTTTAGTAGAGAAAGGGTTTTGCCATGTTGGCCAGACTAGTCTCGAACTCCTGACCTCAGGTAATCTGCCTGCCTCCACCTCCCAAAGTGCTGGGATTACAGGCATGAGTCACTGTGCCCAGCCTCTCTAGGCTTTTTATAGGATAGTCTGGAGGGGGTTGATGCTACAAGCAAGGAAGTCAAGTTAATAGTAGAGAAAGATTGGAGACCTAAAGTGAGACCATATGGATGAAAAGATATTTAAGAGGCTAAATTAACAGGAATAGATGATATATTTGGATATAAAAGTGGTAATTGGCAGGGCACAGTGACTCATGCCTATAATCCCAGCACTCTGGAAAGCCGAGGCAGGTGGATCGCTTGAGCCCAGGAGTTCGAGACCAGCCTGGGCAACAGCATCTCTACTAAAAATACAAAAATTAACTGGATGTGATAGTACATACCTGTAGCCCCAGCTTCTTGGAAAACTGAGGTGGGAGGATTGCTTGGGCCCAGGAAGTCAAGGCTGCAGTGAGCTGAGATCAAACCACTGCACTCCAGACTGAGCAACAGAGCAAGATCCTGAAGAAAGAAAGAAAAGAAACATGGATGGAGGGAAGGAAGGAAGGAAGGAGAGAGAGATGAAGGAAGGAAGGAAGGAAGGAAGGAAGGAAGGAAGGAAGGAAGGAAGGAAGGAAGGAAGGAAGGAAGGAGAGAGAGACGAAGGAAGGAAGGAAGGAAAGAAGGAAGGAAGGAAAAGAAGGAGAGAAGGAAGAGAGAGAAAGAAGAGAGGGAGGGAGGGGGAAAGAAAAAGAGGAGAGGGGAGGAGAGGAAAGAAGAGAAGAGGAAATGAGAGGAGACGAGAGGAGGGGAAAAGGAAAGGAAATGAATAGTTAGTGTTCAAAGACGACCCCCAGGTTCCCAGCTTTAGAACATAAATGAATGGTGCTACCTTCAACCAAGGTAGGAGAGGCAGGAAAAGAGTGTGGTGCTGGGAAAAATTATGAGTTCAATTCCAGACACGTGGGGTCTAGGGGGCCTGAAGGATAACCAAGCAGAGAACACTAGTAAGAAGTTGAATTTGGAGCTCAGGAGAAATGTTCGAACAATGATTCAGATTAGGAAGTCATCCCTAAAGTTATAGCAAAGTCGTGGTTGTGGATGAGGCTGCTGAAGAGAGAAGGAGAACAAGATACTAGCAGAAAGGAATTCCAAGGATCACAGACATTTAAGGCAGGAGCAGAAAACAAAAAGCTCAAGAAAAGTTTTTCCAAGAAAGAAAGAACAACCCAAGAGAACGGACTCACAGAAATAAAGGGAATGATGGCTGCTCTCAGTGCCTCCTCCCTACGGCTCAGTGCTATGCCAGGAGCTGTACCCATTTCACCTGTAGCCGTTCAGCAAACCTACAGGAAAGGCATTGCTGTCTCCTCTTACAGAGAAGGAAACTGACATTTGTAGAGCACAAGAAATTTTTCCAGGATCACACAGCTATTAAGGAATAAAGAAAGGATCCAAACTCAGCCTTGCTGACTCCAAAATCTGTGCTCTTTTCTCTCATCATCATGCTGCTTTGTTAGAATGTATTGTAAATTGCTGTATCTGTCAACTGGTCTACATGCAGGTGAAATCTAGACCCTTGGCTTCCTTGACACAGTTCTTCAAACAACAGAACTGATGGGTAGTGGGGTCTTTTTAGTACACCCATGCTATTGTTAAAATAGTGGAACATAGCACAGCTTTCTGAATATTTTACTTGCATCCCTTCCCAACTACCCGGGCCCCCCTTCCAGAAGCCCCCTCCTCATGATCCAGCAATCTTCTCTAGCACTAAGACCAATGCCTTGTTCTGTTTGGTTGGCACCCATGCCCTTCAGATTGTTAACTATGTTGTACATTACCACAATAAATAACTGTGTGAGCCAGTTAAGCATTTTACATCATGATAATATATATGGTAAGCACTCATAGGAAACACCTCTGATCTCCTTAATATTTGGTCAAATCATATATTTTGAAGATACAGCTTTTCTTTCTTACTTAAAAAGGCTAATGGAAAAATTAAATTATAAACTGTCATTTTAGGGATCAGTATTCATCACTTAAACAGCCAAAAGAATATGAAGCCTTTTGATGGGTCGAGTAATTCCAGGACATTCCATTTGAACAAAATGGTGATAAACATTTGCAAATGGATTAAGAGAGCACCAGCTGAAAATCACACAATTATGCAGCTTTAAAAAGGTAAGATTTTTAGACATAGTCATCATAGATATTTTATAGATGGTGGAAAAAATTGGTAAAATATTATGCTGAAAATAAATATAGAAGATCATACTTAGTTTCTTAAGCCATCACTTAATTTCTCTGTGGTTGGCAGATTGTGATGCAAGAAAAAGTTCTAAAACCGTATCTTCTCTCAAGAGACAGTAAATTTCAAGATAAAAAAATTA
>NW_012119932.1:3135037-3137299 GCF_000951035.1 Colobus angolensis palliatus
GGAGGCTGAGGTGGGAGAATTGCTTGAACCCAGGAGGCGGAGGTTGCAGTGAGCCAACATCACGCCATTGTACCCTAGCCTGGATGACAGAGTGAGACACTTTCTAAAACCAAACAAAAACAAAAACAAAAACAAAAAAAGAAGGAATCTTGACCTAAGTTTTAATATGTTGTTTTTGTTGTTGTTGTTGTTGTTGTTGTTGTGGTTGTTTTTCTGGACTTTTTTCATGATGCAGCTGATAATACTAGACCTAAAAGACAGTTCTCAATGAAAATAGAGGCCAGGCATAATGGCTCACTCCTGTTATTACTCCAGCACTTTGGGAGGCCAAGGAGGAAGATCACTTGAAGCTAGGAGTTTGAGACCTGGGCAACATAGCAAGACCCTGTCTCTACAAAACAAAATTTGTTTTTATTAGCCAGGTGTGATGGTGAGTGCCTATAGTCCCAGTTACTCAGGAGGCTGAGGCAGGAGGATCATTTGAGTCCAGGAGTTCGATGCTACAGTAAGCCATAATCACTGCACTGCACTTCACCCTGGAAGACAGAGCAAGATGCTGTCTCAAAAATAAAAATAAAAAATAAATAAAAAGTGAAAATACAAAAGCAATCTCAAAACAAATGAGTTTGGAGGTGGAAGAATAAGTGATGGTAGAGAGTATTTAAGTCAAACATGCCTATGAAAACAGAAAGACACAGTAGGTGCCAGGTATATATAATTACTGTCACAAATTTCTAACAAAAAATTGAAAGAGAAGGAGAGACTTGGCAGTATGTGCAGAGCTATCCCCAGATTTGACAGATTAATTATGCATGTTTTTCTTGGGGTCTTAAGCTTTAAAGTACAAAAGAAAAATGCCTTAAGAGCCAACTTCCATTAAAAATCAGGATGCATTCTTAAGAGAAGATAGCACTAAAGGGCTTTTTGGAAATCGAGGAATACAAAGAATGACTGGGTCTGCATTAGCACAGGACAGTAGAGGACAAATGCTACACTCCTAGAATTCTATGACTTTTACTGACTCTAAGATCTTTCCACTGTTGTATTCTCATTGGCTGACCCAGACCACAAGAGGATATATTATTTCTTTTTTTCTTTTTCTTTAGAGACAGGATCCCCCTCTGTTGCCCAGGCTGGAGTGCCATGGTGTTATCATAGCCCACCGCTGCCTCAAACTCCTGGGCTCAAGCGACCCTCTCACCTCAGCTTCCAGAGTAGCTGGGACTACAGGTACGTGCCACCATGCTGGGCTAATGTAAAAAATATTTTGTAGAGACAAGGTCTTGCTTTGTGACTCAGTCTGGTCTCAAAATCAGAGATTTGTGATTTGTGCTTGCATTTATTTATTTAATGCTTTTTATTTAATTTTTTATTTAGATTTCTAAGGTCATGACCTCTCCAAGACATTCACATCACTCAGTATCTATTAATGTTTTACTGATAAGCAGATCCTTTGTAGAAACCATACGTCTTTGTGTTTGTCTCTAATGTATTTTCCTCATTCACATACACATGACAATACCTATCCACCCACTCAGTGTCTTTCCTTATCATAACAAAGTAGAAGCCTTAAGACATGCCTTTGACTGTTCCTTTCACTATTTCATGACCCTGTTTCTCTGCTTCCTGGACCCTGGTGCTTTCAATGCCTTTCCACAGCTATTCCCCTCACCTAGGGTGCCCAACTCTCCAGTTATGCAAATCCTCTCTACCCCTCAGGCCTATTCAATTGTCACCTCCTGCCTGAGCCTCAACTTCATCATTGTTAACTGGGGTTAATAATATTTGTCTTTGAAGGTGGGTATTGAAGCACTAAAATAAATAACGCATTTATGAGCTCAAAATGTTGTCTAACAGGGAAGTCATTCACAAACTATAGATACTTGAATTCTCTTCTGAACTTCTAAACTCATCTATACATGACCTTGGCATGTATCATATTATTTATATTAGGGATATTTATGTACACATTTTATCCCTACCATTAGGTTTTAACTTTATTTTATTATTTTAAAATATTTTTTGTAGGGATAGGTTCTCACTATGTTACCCCAGCAAATCTCAAACTCCTGACCTCAAGCGATCCTCCCACCTTGACCTTCCAAAGCAAGATTTTAAGTTTCTTGAGGACAGAATTTGCTTGATTCATCTTGGTTTCCACTTAAAGCATAGCAAATGTAAGCACAAAAGTAAATGTGTAAATACAGCATTCAGGAAATAAGTCACAGGATCAATTTTATCTGCAACACTAAGAAGTGAATC
>NW_012119932.1:3137924-3139259 GCF_000951035.1 Colobus angolensis palliatus
AAAACAAAACAAAACAAAACAAAAAAAACCTTTATAATAGTGATGGGGCAGAAGATAGAGGATACAGAGAGAACAAGACTGGACATGTGTACATGAGGGTTCACAGTATAATTCTTTAACCCTTGAAATTTTCTGTAACAAAAAACCTTTATTCCCTATTTTATTTATTGACTCTTTAGTTTTCCTTTAAATAAATTTAGTGTAGTGGCTAACAGTGCAGGTTCTTGAATTACAGAATTTGGATTCCATTCCTGTTTTTTCATCAGCAAAACAGAGACGAAAGTCCTAATTCCTATTGCATAATGCTGTTGAAGGACTGAATAAGAAAATCCTCATAAACCATGAAGGAAACACAAGGCCTGAAATCTAACAAGTGCTTGACTTTGTGTGGTTCCGTAATAATAATGGAACCACACAAAAATAAACCAATGTGCTTAACTGTATGAATAATTTCCATCAAGCTGGAGTGACGAAACACTCCTAACTGACATGAAATGACACCAAGTTAAAACCTAAATAAGGCCTGGTGTGGTGTCTCCTGCTGGTAATCCTAGCATTTTGTGGGGCCAAGGCAGGAGGATGACTTGAGGCCAGAACTAAAGGCTACAGTGAGCTATGATTGCACCACTGCACTCCAACCTGGATAACAAAGTGAGAACCTATCTAATAATTTTTTTAAAAAATTTAAGAGAGCCGAATAGGAACAGCTCCAGCCTCCAGCTCCCAGCATGAGTGACACAGAAGATGGGTGATTTCTGCATTTTCAACTGAGGTACCAGGTTCATCTCACTAGGGCATGTCAGACAATTGGCACTGGTCTGCAGGTGCAGCCCGACCAGCCAGAGCTGTAATCCCTTTGGGTTACACACAAAGGGAAGCTGGATGGAGAATGACTTTGATGAGTGGAGAGAAGAAGGTTTCAGTCGATCAAACTTCTCAGACCTAAAGGAGGAACTACATAACCAGCACAAAGAAACTAAAAACCTTGAAAAAAGATGTGACGAATGGCTAACTAGAATAACCAATGTACAGAAGTCCTTAAAAGAACCGATAGAGATGAAAACCATAACACGAGAACTATGTGACAAATGAACAAGCTTCAGTGACCAACTCGATCAACTGGAAGAAAGAGTATCAGTGATTGAAGATTGAGTGAAATGAAGCGAGAAGAGAAGTTTAGAGAAAAAAGAGTAAAAAGAAATAAAGCCTCCAAGAAATATGGGATTATGTGAAAAGACCAAATCTACGTCTGATTGGTGTGCCTGAAAGTGACGGGGAAAATGGAACCAACTTGGAAAACACTCTACAGGATATCATCCAGGAGAATTTCTCCAA
>NW_012119932.1:3143311-3145434 GCF_000951035.1 Colobus angolensis palliatus
GTGCAGCACACCAACATGGCACATGTATACATATGTAACAAACCTGCACATTGTGCACATGTACCCTAGAACTTAAAGTATAATTTAAAAAAAAATTTAACCTAAATAAGTATTTAAGAGGTATATGTAAACTAACAAAAAAGATCAGCTAGCAAACTTTCATTAAACTGATATGTTTAGTTTCAATTTTCTCAAGCTTTACAAAATTACGATTTGAAGGTCCATCACTACCTAGTATTTCAGACTCATCTTCATTACTGCTTGTGGTCAAATTGTTGCTGCTAATGATGTCATAATTTATTAACAGTGTCTAAAGCAGGGCTTCCCTTACATGAATAATGATGTGGTCGTCTTAAAAAAAAAATCTAAGCACTATAGAAAATCTCAATTTAAAGAAAAATAAAAATGGACCAGGTAGGGTGGCCTGTAATCCCAGTGCTTTGGGAGGCTAAGGCAGGAGGATCACTGGAGCCCAGGAGTTTGAGATCAGCCTGGGCAACATGATGAGATCACATCTCTACAAAATATGTTAAAAAATTAGCCAGGTATGGTGGTGTGTACTTACAGTTTCAGCTATTCAGGAGGTTGAGGAAGGAGGATCATTGGAGCCCAGGAGGTTGAAGCTGCAGTGAGCTATGATTGCACCACTGCACTCTGCCTGGGCAACAGAGAAAGACTATGTCTCAAAGAAAAAAAAAAAGTAAAAATGAACTCAATTTCTCTGCCCACACAAAAAGCCTCTTCAAATTTAAAAACTCCATTGTTTAAAGTATATCTTTCATATAACCAGACATTGCAAGTAATTTTTATTGTATTTGACAAGCCAGAGACTTTAGCCAGCACATTACTATACATTTACTCAAACAAAGTAGGTATCTTTCTCTTTCAATTAAGGCCATTTCAATATGCTCAAGTGCAAAGCTCTTGAAATCAATATAATTCCACAAAATTAAAAACAAGAAAAAACTGGGCAAGCCTCAGCCATATTCTAGTACAGATGCTCTTCAATTTCTGATGGGGTTCCATCCCGATGAACCCATCATAAATGAAAAATGTTTTAAGTCGTAAGTCAAAAACGCATTAAATACACATAACCTCTTGAACATCACAACTTAGCCTAACCTACATTAAATGTGCTCAGCATGCTTATATTAACCTACGGTTGGACAAAATCATCTAACACAATGCCTATTTTATAATAGAGTATTGAATATCTCATGTCATTTATTGAATACCAAACTGTGAAAAACAGAAAAGTTGCATAGGTCCTCACCGTTAGTGTAGACAACTGAAAGTACACTGGACCTGAAGAATGTTTGAAACATTGAACTGAAATTAATTGCTGGATGAAGGGGATGCTACAGCCACAGAATTGTCAATTTCTCCATCTTATAATGAGGCTCCGGAGAGAATAGCTGGTATAGGTTGAGCATCCCTTAACCAAAATACTTGGGACCAGAAGTATTTCAGATTTTTTTTTTTTATTTTTTGGAATATTTGCATACACATAATGAGATACCTTGGAGGTGGGACCCAAGTCCAGATATAGAATGTATTTGTTTTATACACACATAATACACATAAACTGAAGGTAATTATATACAATGTTTTTAATAATTTTGTGAAATTATTAAAGGAGGACAAGTGTGGGATTTTCCACTTGTGGCATCATGTCAGCACTCAAAGTTTGCATTTTGGATTTTCAGATTAGGAATGCTCAACCTGTAGAAGGCACTGGGATATCAACACTTCATGGTTTAGCAGGCATAATGTTCAGGAAGCTATCAAGTTTTGTCTGTAGAATTTGTTACTTCTTTTCATTATATATTTCCCTAGAGGAAGTAAAAGCATACTGCATCTGTCTGTCAACTCTTGCAAACCTCTCATAATTGGCATCCATTTCTCTGTTTTTGTTTTTGTTTTATAATTTCAACTTCTATTATAGATTAAAGGGTACTGGCTGGGCACGATGGCTCACGTCTGTAATCCCAGCACTTTGGGAGGCCAAGGTGGGTGGATCACTTTCAGGCCAGGAGTTCAAGACCAGCCTGGCCAACATGGTGAAATCCCATTTCTACTAAAAATACAAAAAAATTAGCCAGGCATGGTGGCACGCACCTGTA
>NW_012119932.1:3145854-3147994 GCF_000951035.1 Colobus angolensis palliatus
AGAACATCTGGTATTTGGTTTTCTATTATTGCATTCGTTCACTCAGAAAAATGGCCTCCAGCTCCATCCATGTTGCTGCAAAGAACATGATTTTGTTCTTTTTAAGGCTGCATAGTATTCTATGGTATATATGTACCACATTTTCTTTATCCAAACCACCATTGGTGAGCACCAAGGTTGATTCCTTGTCTTTGCTATTGTGAACAGCACTGCAATGAACATATGAGTACATGTGTATTTTTGATACATTCATTTCCTATAACGTCTATACACCACTGCTAATCATAGCAAACACCTCTGTGGTTTCACTGCTGTGCACTTTCTTGGTGCATTGGGTAAAACTTCTTCCTCTGCCTCAAGTTCTTTACTTCTTTCTTACTCCCGTTTGATGAGCTCCTCATTGATAAATTCTTCAGCCTCAAAGCCAACAAGTTCATCCTGCTTGTCAATGTCAAATTCCAGCTGTTTCCCAAGCACTACTACACTGTTACTTACTATTCCATCAATAGCAGGGTCTTTGTCAAAGTCTTTGAATGTGTTCATACATGTCTTCACAGCTTTCTTCCAAAAGCAATTTATGCATTGCTGTGTGTCTTCTTCCTGTGCTGCAGCCATGTTCTGGATAGCACTTAGAATGTTAGAACCTTTCCAAAACTCTAGTAGCATTTGGTCAGATTCAGTCACTTCAACAGCCTGTGTAAACATCTGGTGTATATAGCATGCTATGAACCCAGCTCTTGTGCTTTGGTCCATTGGTTGAATTAGTGCAGTTTTGTCTGGTGGCAAATACACAACATTTACATCAGGATGCATGTCACCAATATGCTGTGTGTGCCCCGGAACATTATCTAGTATCAGAAGAATCTTGAATGGGATGTTGTTTTGCCTCCAATATTCTCTTGCCTGTTCAAAACCAGTTCAAAACCAGTCTTCGCATAATGTTGATGTCATCCAGGCTTTCTTCTTATGGAAATAACAAATGGGAAATGTATGCTTGCTCACATTCTTGAATGCTCTAGGGTTCTCTAAATGGTAGACTAGGAAAGCTTTATTTGAATCTTGCAACATTTCTACCTAAAAGCAGTGTGAGATAATCTTTGAATGCCTTGAATGCTGGCATTGTCTTGAACTCTTAATGAATGTATGTATGCTCAACACACACTTTCAGAACAAGCTGATTGCACTGACATTAAATATGTGTCCTGGAAATATTTCTCATTTGCAGTTATCCTGTGAGGCTTGCTGTGGTTTGAATGTTCCCTCCAAAACTCATGTCAAAACTTAACCCTCAATGTAGCAATACTGAAAGTTGGGTCCTTTGTATTAGTCCATTTTCACGCTGCTGATAAAGACATACCTGAGACTGGGCAATTTACAAAAGGAGGTTTAATGAACTTACAATTCCACATGGCTGGGGAGGCCTCACAATCATGGTGGAAGGTGGAAGCCATGTCTCATATGGAGGCAGACAAGAGAAGAGAGAACTTGTGTAGGGAAACTCCCCTTTTTTAAACTGTTGGATCTCATGAGGCTTACTTGCTATCATAAGAACAGCATGGGAAAGACCTGCCCCCATGATTCAGTCACTTCCTACCGGATCCCTCTCACAACATGTGGAATTCAAGATGAGATTTGGGTAGGGACACAGCCAAGACATATCAGCCTTTAAGAGGTGATTGGGTCATGAGAGCTCTGCCCTCATAAGTGGATTAATTCATTCACAGGTTAATGAATTCATGGGCTATGATGGGAGTGGAACTGGTGGCTTTATAAGAAGAGGAAGAGAAATCTAAGTTAGCATGTTCAGGCTCCTTGCTATGGGATGCCTTGCACCACCTCGGAACTCTGCAGAGAGTCCCCACCAGCAAGAAGGCCCTTACCAGATGCAGCCCATCAAACTTGGACTTTTCAGACTCCCAACTGTAAAAATAAATTTCATTTCTTATAAATTTCCAAGTTTCATGTATTATTTTATAAGCAACAGTAAATGGACTAAGACACAGCTCTTCCTTTAAAGATTTGACGTCTTCAGTTAGCATTTGCTGCTTCACTGATGACCTTCACGTTATGAAAATTATGATGTCTTTTGAAGTGCTGGAACTATGCATGATTTGCTGTAAACATTTTCAATCACTCATTC
>NW_012119932.1:3149559-3151660 GCF_000951035.1 Colobus angolensis palliatus
CCCAGCCAAGGGCTTCCCTGAGGATTATGGACTCCCCTCAAAATCCCTGCCCTGGAAAGCCAATTTTGATTCCAAAATAAAACATTGCTGTCCTGGGAGACCTTTCATCCAATTTCCCCATATAAGCCTAGGGACCCTGATATTCACCAGGCAGTTATTTTGTTCCCTCTCTCTTAGAGGGAAAAATGAGATTAACAGACCATGACCACTATTAAGCAACTTACCACAAGGCTCTGCAAATCCTTTGCCAGAAGACAAATATTGCAACAAGGAGAGAACGTGTTCTGTTTGCCTGTAGGAATCTTCTCTTAATTTAAAATGTGTGCATGAACCCTCTCCAGTTAGGAAAGTTATTAGAGAAAATCGGCCCAATGAACATGGCTCCAGGGAGGAGAAAGTGATGACTGGTATCTTCTCACCTGTATTTTTTATTCCAGGGGTGATAGTAGAGGGCAGAACACCCCCACTTTATAAAGTAGATACTCACTTAGGGCCATTGAGTTCAGCTGTGTGCTGCAGGCCAATTCCTTTGATTATGCCTCTGCCCAAGTAAACACACGTCCAGGGCTGTTCAGAGATTTTATAAAGAACTATCTCATCTGTAGATGCCCAAAAACCAATGAGAGTGATATCTAGATATTGCTTAATATGTTTTGAGTGGAAAACAAAGGAGAATGTAGCAAAACTCTTTGACCTATCATTAACTTTGGTGTTCTGAAAGCTCTGCTCTTTGCTAACCCTAGAGAATCAAAAGTATGCTGCTTAAGATAAATCTTTCATCCCTGATTTTTTTTCAAGGTCCTAAAGCAATTACTTTTTAAGGTCAGATTTATTTGCAAAAATATGCACATAACGAACTTCCAACCGTGTAACGTGCATTTATCTTAATCCTACATTTTGTATTCCTTGGCTTGTTTTAATCTGTTTTAATGCAAGTGAAATGAAGACAGAAGCCAAAATACCATGACTTACCAAATACTGTGGAGTTGGATGATACACAAATTAATTTTGCAAATGTAACTCAAGGGAATTTAACTGTAAGCCTTTGGCATGAAAGTAAAACCAGGAAAGATGTACAAAAATGCAGAGAGGTGAGGAAGGGAAAGAGGAAAGGGAGAGGGGAAAAGGAGAAGACGAAACTATTTAAATCATGCAGGTAGTCCCTGACAATGGTTTTCACAGTGTGTGGCCAAGGAGGTCAAACTACACCTAGGGAATGAGAACTTGACCAACCTGAGACAACACCCTTGGTCTCCAGAAGATCCAATAATTCACAAGTAGCTTATTGAACAAATTTCAAAAAGTAACTTTCACTATCTGCAGTTTCACTAAGTGCTACCATGCGTACATACCCCCAAAATATTTTACTGTTTAAATTAAACTTGGTGACCGTATCTTAGGCTACTTCCTAAGTTACAACACTCAGTGCCAAACATTTTTCTTATTTTAAAAATATTTGGAACTTTTCTGTCACAAGATGACAGATAATCAATAAATTCAAAATACCCCTTCACATGTTTGCCATGTTTAAAAGACAATTTGTCTAAGCCAAGCTCATGCCTATAATCCCAGCAATTTGGGAGGCTCAGGTGGGAGGATTGCTTGAGGCCAGGAGTTTGAGACCAGCCTGCGCAACAAAATGAGACCCCCATCTGTACAAAAAATAAAAAGTAAACTTAAAAAATTAGCTGGGCATGGTGGTACATGCCTGTCGTCTCAGCTATTCAAGAGGCTAAAGCAAGAGAATCCCTTGAGCCCAGGAGATCAAGGCTGCAGTGAGCCATGATTGCACCACTATACTCCAGCCTGGGCAACAGAATGAGACCCTGTCTCAAAAAAATATTTTTAATAAAAAATAAAAGACAACTTTTCCCCAAATTGCCATTGAACAGACATAAATTTTGAAATGTGAAACATTCAAGGAACAAACCCCTCTGGTCCTTGAAGCTCCTTCATAGGCAATAAAGCATATTCACAGATTTTAATAAGTTACTCAATTTTTCCTGAATTATTATGGGAGTGGAGGGAGATGAAAAGTTGGTTATAGGATCAATTTTCTCTCTATCTTAATTAATGTGTTCTTATTTAATTGAAGCCAACA
>NW_012119932.1:3153112-3164184 GCF_000951035.1 Colobus angolensis palliatus
CAAAAAAAAAAAAAAAAAAAAGAGTAAGTAATTAAAATGTGCTGATTTGAAGCTTACTCAACAGTAAACCCAGTTATCACAGCAATTGTTAAGAATTGGAGTTTTTGGACTAATACAAACCCCTTTTCAGTAACAACACTAGGAACTCTGAGTATGCTCAGACACACACATCATTCACCCCATCAAGGAAACAAGAGGCCCTAGAGAAGGATATGTTATAGGTGATCCCTGCAGTTTTCTAAAAACAGTCAGGAGTTGGGCTGCTAAGTAAGCACCACAAGAAAGATGAATTTAATTTTTTCCACAGTAGACTTGTGACCTTGAAAATGTTTTAGGGGTGACCACAAAAGACACTGCCCCTCTTATCCTGACTTTGAGGCGTTTGGGGAAAAAGGAAATAAATAGTCCTATTTGAGAGAGTCTCAACTTGAGTTGAGGAGGAGAGGGAAAGAGTATGGGATAGTTTGAGGCTGAAGACACACTGATTACAGAACTGAAGCTCCAGAGGCCACAGGAAAGGCTGAAGCCCATGGGAGAGAGGCTCTCCTTGCCTGTATGGGGCAATGAGAGATGCAAGAAGGGAGGTGTGAAAGAAAAATAAATCTTGGACTCCCGAAATCACTAAGCTAAAGAGAAAAGTTAAGCTGGGAACTGCTTACAGCAAACCTGCTTCCTGTTCTATTCAAAGCCTCCCTCTGCTTACTGAGATAAATGTATATGTGATTGTCTCTTATGGAAAGGCCAATCAGAAACTCAAAAGAATGTAACCATTGGTCAGGCGCGGTGGCTCACACTTGTAATCCCAGCACTTTGGGAGGCCCAAGTGGGTGGATCACTTGAGGACAGGAGTTCAAGACCAGCCTGGCCAACATGGTGAAATCCCAACTCTACTAAAAATACAAAAAAATTAGCTGGGTGTGGTGGCGGGCGCCTGTAATCCCAGCTACTGAGGAGGCTAAGGCAGGAGAATTGCTTGAACCCAGGAGTCGGAGGTTGCAGTCAGCTAATCACGCCATTGCATTGTCAGGGAAACAAGAGTGAAACTCTCTCAAAACAAACAAAAAAGAATGCAACCATTTTTCTGGACCGAACCAATGTTCATCTTACATATATTGATTTATGTCTCATGTTTCTCTAAAATGGATAAAACCAAGCTGTGCCCTGAACACCGTGGGCACATGTCATCAGGACCTCCTGTCATGGGTGCGCATTCTTAACTTTGGCAAAATAAACTTCCTAAATTGACTGAGACCTGTCTCAGGTATTTGGGGTTCACAGGATGTGACAGAGATCACAGTCAATTGCAGGAGCTGCAATTCAGACAGAGGCCAACACAAACAGGATGAGAAGCCTGCTGGGTGCCTCCCTGGTATAAAGAGGTCACCTGTAGAAGTGGCTTCTTAGGCCCGCCTGGAAGAAGAGCCTAGTGATTTCTTGTGTGGCCAGGTTCCTTTCCCTGAGCTGGCTGCTGCCGGCAGCTGAGGCACCAGGTCTGGAATCCCAGAAGCCAGAATGAATGAGCAGGGGCCCTGGGGGCTCTTCACTCACTGGAAGGTTCTCATTTCATTGCAGTCTTTCTGCTCCTTAGCTCAGCGAAGTCCAAGTTCTTGTCAGAAGAACTAAACATGTGGACACTGGAGAGTGAGTGGAGCAGAATTTATGAAGCGAAAGGAAAATTCTCAGCAGAAAGGGGACATTGGCGGGGGGCGGGGGACATGGTTCCCCTACCCAAAGGTGGAAAAAGTCCCCACTGTGTGCCTGGGTCGGGGGTCTTTTATGGACTCAGCATGGGGAGTGCATGCTGATGGGTTTGTGCATATGCAAAAAAGGTTGAAGCAAAGACACCACCCAAAGGTGGGCACGACAGTGTAGAAAACCAATTAGGAAAGGGTAAGTATGTGTAAAATAGGTAAAATAGGGTCAATCAGAGGAAAGCGCACCAAACGGGAAGACAAGTTGTCAATCCCAGTTTGAGGATTTAACTTGTAGCTTGGCTTTTAGGTTTCGAACTGTCTTCAGCTTGGAGGTAAAATTTTACTGGGGACCTGCCCCTAACTGCTTAGGCATTTGGCTGCCTCCTGTTGCTCTCAATTATCCCCTGTATTTCTCCAGGAACCAATCCTGTTCTGAATGGACACATTCTTTCCCAAGGTATCTTTATACCAACTCAGCTGTCTTGCTCCAGGCTAAAGTCTAAGGGTTCCCAAAGCACGATGAACAACAGAATATCCTGAGAAACTTAAACTATGCAGATGCTCAGGCCCCACCCCAAATCTACGGATTAAAGATCTCAGCAGGACAAGCCTAGGAAACTGAATTTGGAAATACCTACCTGCCTCCTTTTCCCTCCAAAATTTTGATACTTGGACCAAGAACCAAAGTTTGGAAATAATGTATAAGAAGCCAGTGGTGGCTGGGTGTGATGGCTCAAGTCTGTAATCCCAGCACTTTGGGAGGTCAAGGCGGGCACATCAAGAGGTCAGGAATTCGAGACCAGCTTGGCCAACATGGTGAAACCCCATCTCTACTAAAAATACAAAAATTCTCCAGGCGTGGTGGTGCATGCATGTAATACCAGCCACTTAGAAGGCTGAGACAGGAGAATTCCTTGAACCTGGGAGGCAGAGGTTGCAATGAGCTGAGATCGTACCACTGCGCTCCAGCCTGGGTAACAGAGCAAGAGTCTGTCTTGAGAACAAAACAAAACAAGAAGCCCGTGGATCTCTCTAAGGGGCCTTTTAAAGAAGTGGGATAAAGCCCGTTTGCAGCTCTACCAGTGTCAGAATTATCTTAGACTTTTGTTAATATGTAGATGATTCACTATTTTCCAGGACCCTGTGGGCGGGACACCCAGATGTCTCTGAAATACTGATAATTTGAGAACCATTGCTTTCAGATGTATTTTCTAAACTAAAGAAATCTGAAGAATTCCAGGATACTTGCTGAACATAAACATTTAGTCTCCCCCACACTTTTTCAGGCCAACCCAAATAGAATCTTCAAATTTAACAAGCCCTGCCAGGTGATTTTTATCATTAGGCAGATTAGGAAGCACTGCTTGAAGCCAATAATTGCTCACATTTACTGAACACACACTGTGTGCAGGGCAGTGTTCTAAGTGCTTTTCTGGGTATTTGTTCATTTACTCTTAACAACAACCCCACATGCTACTGTATCAGCTTCATTTCACAAAGTAACTGCTTCTTTCCTCACAAATCCATAAAGGATGAATTTTGCCATTTGACTCTCAGGGTCATCTCCTTTTACATATCCATAGTCCCTTAAATTATTATAGATTCTGAACCTCTCTTGCCTTGAGATTAAGCACGGACTTGGAGTTCTCTGCATTTTACAATGTACACCACAAAGTTCTTTGCATACACGTGGAGCTCCATACATATTGTTTCTTCTAACAAATCAAAGGGGGCTGGGCATGGTGGCTCACATCTGTCATCCCAGCATGTTGGGAGGCTGAGGAGGGAGGATTGCTTGAGTTCAGGAGTTTGAGACAAGCCTGGGCAATGTAGTGAGACCTTGTCTCCAAATAAATAAATAAAATTTAGCCAGGCATGGTGGCATATGCCTGTAGTCCCAGCTACTCGGGAAGCTGAGATGGCAGGATTACTTGAGCCCAGAAGGTTGAGGCTGCCGTGAGCCATGATCATGCCACTGTACTCAAGCCTGGGCAGCAGAATAAGATCCTGTCTCAAAGGAAAAAAGAAAAAAAAGAAAGAAAGAGAAAGAGAGAGAAATAAAGAAGGAAGGAAGAGAGAGAGAGAAAGAAAGAAAAAAGAAAGAAAAGAAAGAAAGAAAGAAAGAAAGAAAGAAAGAAAGAAAGAAAGAAAGAAAGAAAGAAAGAAAGAAAAGAAAGAAAGAGAAAGAAAGGAAAAAAAGGAAAAGAAAGAGAGAGAAAGAAATCAAAGAGTCGTTCTGCTTTTTGTCTGGTGCACTTGGCAGTGTAAAATTCTACCCTGATTTTGAAGATGTGGAAACAGAAGTTGGCAGCAGAACTTGCTACTGAAAGCAGAGACCTTTTGAGTTACCTTGGCTGAGAGTCAGAGTCCCGCAGAAATTGAACAGGGAAAAGGAAAACAGAAAGATCATCTGATTTGGCTGGCTCTCCTAGCCCTGATCCTGGCTGGGGAAGAGGATTTCAGTTCACAAGAGAAAGGTAATGGATATTTCCAGTTTCCTCTCACACCCCTCCTTCTACTTGCTTATCCACATTTTAATCAGCCTTCTGAGACTAATAGTTTCCAGTTTACTAAAAGCCCATACTCATCTTTCCCTTTCTAATGCCTTTTATACTTGCCTGGACTTTACAATTTCACATTTTATACTTTTCTCGTCTCTGACTATTCAATACCACAAAGCTAACACTTCCAGGCTTTGTTTCATTCATCGCCACTCAAGGGACACTCAGAACAAATGGGTATGCTAACAATTTTCTTATCAGTCATCATCCTAAGTCCTTCAACATGGGGAAGCTCTTCCTTGCTCTATAATTCAAAATTACTCTATTGAAACTTAAAACACTCATTAAGTATCTATAATAGTTCAGGTTTTTCTACTTGATTCTACTACACTGGGGGAAGAAAAGGCACCAGTAGCTCCATTTGTTTTTTTCTCAAGACTCAATAAGGTTAGTAATTTGCCTGAAGTCACTCATTTGTTTGGCGGGGGGGCGGAAGCAAGATTTGAAGCTATGTCTGACTTTAAAGTCTATGCTCTTTCCATCATATTGTAATACTCAATGTTCAAGCTGTTTTGTTCATTGTTTTATGTATTTATGTGTTATTGCCTCAATAGATGAAAAACATGTGGGCCGGGTGCAGTGGCTCACACCTGTAATCCCAGCAAGTTTGTAAGTTTGAGGCCGGTGGATCACAAGGTCAGGAATTCAAGACCAGCCTGGCCAAGACGGTGAAATCCTGTCTCTACTAAAACTACAAAAATTAGCCAGGTGCAGTGGCAGGTGCCTGTAGTCCCAGGTACTCAGGAGGCTGAGGCAGGAGATTCACTTGAACCCGAGTGGCAGAGGTTGCAGTGAGCCAAGGTTGTGCCACTGCACTCCAGCTGGGCGACAGAGTAAGACTCCGTTAAAAAAAAAAAAATCATGAGTACAGTAGACACATAAGGCCGGGCGCGGTGGCTCACGCCTGTAATCCCAGCACTTTGGGAGGCCGAGGCAGGCAGATCACGAGTTCAGGAGATCGAGACCATCCTGGCTAACACGGTGAAACCTCGTCTCTACTAAAAATACAAAAAAATTAGCTGGGCGTGGTGGTGGGCGCCTGTAGTCCCAGCTACTCAGGAGGCTGAGGCAGGAGAATGACGTGAACCCAGGAGGTGAAGCTTGCAGTGAGCCGAGATAGTGCCACTGTACTCCAGCCTGGGCGACAGAGCGAGACTCCATCTCAAAAAAAAGAAAAAAAAGAGAGATAGGTAGTGCTTACTTGTACTGCCTATACAAAGCTCTTGGTAGAAATGACATAAAAATACATGAGGGCCTCTCTCCCTGGCCAAACCAACCTCATTAAATCATCTCTTGAAGCTTCCAAATCAGAAACCTCCTCAACCAAACTAACTTTTCAGAGTTTTTATATCAGAATCATAAATCATTTGGTGGTGTCTCTGGAAAAAGGACTGCTGCGTAGGTGATCTCAGCTACTTTTGTTCCTGGAGATTTCATACCCTGTGCAACCTCCTTGCACAGTGCATCTCCGTGCAATAGATAATTGACTCCAGGGACATAGGAGCTGTATTCGTACCAACAACTGGATCATTCAACACAGGGAAAGCTTTTCCTTGTGCTATACATTGAAAATTACTCACTTGGAACTTAATAAAGTTATGTCAGGGCACCTTTGCTTAATATTTAATAGGTCTATACGTTCTCTTATCTGTCTTTCATATCCAATAGTATTCCTCTGTTCAGTAATTTTGCTATAGAATGGATGAAATGGTATTGATTTGTAGACCATTTCCAAAACTTCAGGTAAACATTTTTAAAAAGGTAAATGCAGTTAGGTGGAAGGAATAAGTTGTAGTGTTCAGTAGCAGAGCAGGGTGACTATAGTTAACGATGATGTATTATATATTTCAAAATAGCTAGAAGAGAGGACTTGAAATGTTCCCAACACATAGAAATGATAAATACTTTGATGAACACCCCAAATACCCTGACTTAGTCTTTACACAATCTATGCATGTAACAAAATATCACATGCACCCCATAAATATGTACAAATGCTATAATGTATCAGTTTTTTAAAGGGGTATATAAATGTGTGTTCTCTACCTTAGCAGTCACTATAAGATTTCTTTCATCTAAGAAAAACATGTGTAGGTATCAGATGGAGTTCAGGTTCTCTGTTCACTCAACTGCTAGTTTCTCAACCTACACAACCCAAACTAGCTGGTTTTTCTCCCTTGCTATCACATTTACCCTGATTCAGGTCACCATTCTTTCTTGCCCTGACGATTGCAATAACCCCTTAACTCTTGCCTTACTGCAGCATATTCTTGGCACAGCATGGTGACATTTTTAGACAGCAAATCAAATGTTTTGTTTATTTGAGACACTTCACCAAGTTTGATGACAATAATGTCCAAACTCCTTGCCATGACCTACAGGACTCTACAGAACCTGGCCCCTGCCCACATCTCCAACTTCACCTAATACCTCAGTGCATAAATGTTTGTTGAATGGATATATTTGTCTGTCCTCATGCTGCTAATAAAGACATACCCAAGACCGGGTAATTTATAAAGGAAAGAGGTTTCATAGACTCACATTTCCAATTGCCTGGGGAGGCCTCACAATCATGGTAGAAGGTGAATGAAGAGCAAGGATACGTCTTATATGGTGGTAGGCAAGAGGGTGTGTGTAGGGGAACTGCCCTTTATAAAACCACCAGATCTCATGAGACTTCCTCACTATCATGAGAACCACATGGGAAAAAAACCTGCCCCTATGATTCAAATACCTCGTACCAGATCCCTCCCATGACACATGGGGATTATGGGAGCTACAATTCAAGATGTGATTTGGGTGGGCACACAGCCAAACCATATCAATGAATAAATGAATAATACCTTTCTTAATTTTTAAGATACATACTGGCTTCACAAACACCGTATTGCTAAAATGTAACAAATGTATCATTGTGTATTCATCTGGATGGCAACTAATTGGTAATTGATACAGGCAAACATATTCCTTATGGAGCTTTATATCTGCTGTGTTCAAAAAAAGGAAGTTCAGCTTCATCCTACCCACCCCCATAGGCTTCTTGTAAAAGACTCTTACTTTTTCTTCGTTGGCTGACTGACAACTAATAAGACAAAACCCTACAATTATATCTATAATAATTAGTCAACCAGTATATGCTAAATATACTAGTTACATATTTCAAAATAGCTAGAAGAGAGGTACTGTATTTGTACTAAGGATCATCAGTTGGCTGATTCCTATTAGTTAAACTAAATCAAGCGGTAGTAGCTGTTCTGGTAATAACAGATTTGATTGTTAGTTAATAATTATATTAATTAGAGATTCTCTTAAATTCATACAAAAGGTATTTTTAAAAGAATCTGCTTTTGGTCAGTGTGCAAATGCATAGATTTTTAAAAATCTGCTTTTAGGCCAAGTGCAGTGGCTCATGTCTATAATCACAGCACTTTGGGAGGAGGCAGGAGGATCCCTTGACCCTAGGAATCAAGACCAGCCTGGGCAACACAGCAAGACCTCATCTCTAATAAAAATTAAAAGAAAAAATTAGCTGGGCATAGTGGCGTGAACTGTAGTCTCAGCTACTCAGGAGGCTGAGGTGGGAGGTCTGCTTGAGACCAGGAGTTCAAGCTTATAGTGAGCTATGATTGCACCACTGCACTCTAGCCTAGGCAACTGAGTAAGACCTTGTCTCAATCAATCAATCAATCAATAGATAAAAATCTGCTTTTGGGATTCAAGTGACCAACCATTGCTTATTATTTTGTTAGGCTTACTACCCCCTTTGATCTACTAACAATGTCTAATGAAGTCAATAGTCAGTAATTAATCAGGCATGATCTATGAGTAGTTGACAAACATTAAGCAGTTAATGGATTTCAGGTAAATGACAGGCAGGCTTATTAATATGCTGATTCTATTCTGGGAACCCTCATTAGAAGATAACTGCTTCATCTTCACAATGTCAAACTTGCTTCCAATGGATAAATTATCATGATACAAAAATAGACTGCAGATGAAGCCTTCAATTCTACTTGGGCAAATCCAAGAATAATGTAAGAGTGTTACTTAAACTTTCATTTAGAAAAGTCAAAGATTGTAAGGGAAAATATATAATTAGTTTGAAAACATAGACTCTTTTTCTATATATTTTTTTAACCTATCACTTACTTAGCAAATACTTATTTACACTGGTCAGGGATGTGAAGTTTTCTAGATTCTAGAAGCAGACTCTCCAAATCATACTAAAGGCTCACACTGAGCTCTCAATCAAACCATGATATATTCTCATGATCCAATAAGAAGTGTCATCCACAATTTCTTTTGTTCCCATTTTGTTTATAAGACTAGCCCAAATCTTACTGTGTCTCAGTCTGAAACTCCAACTTCACATGCATTATCAATCAGCTAGATTGTCTCTCAAAGGCAAATGGAAAAAAAAAAAAAATAGTCCTGTTTCCCAGAGATTTTTTTTCTTTTTTTTGACAGGGTCTCACTCTGTTGCCCAGGCTGGAGTGCAGTGATGCAATCATGGTTCATTGCAACCTTGAACTCCTGGGCTCAAGCAGTCCTCCCACTTCAGCCTCCCAAGTAGCTGGGACTACAGGCAGGTGCCATCACACCTGGCAATTTATTTTCATTTTTTGTGGAAACGAGGTCTCACTATCTTGCCCAGGCTTGTCCCAAACTCCTGGCTTCAAACAATCTACCCACCTTGGCCTCCCAAAGTCCTGGGATTACAGGCATGGGCCACCATGTTCAACCTCAGAGATTTTTAATGTACGCTGAAAGTAAATCCAAATGCTTACATATTTTAACATAATTAGAAACGATCATTTAATTCCCTATCTTCAAAATATAATATTCTTATCAATATAATCTGAATGGTTCAAGTGCACAGAGTCAGCAAATACATACAGAATACTGAGGCAAATTCACATTAATGTGTTTTAGTGTATCAACGGAAAGTCACAGAGATTCACCACATTCTAATCAGCCCAGGAAATGCATCATTAAAAGGAAAAATCCTTCATTCTGATGACTTTGAGGTAGCAAAAAGCAAAAAAAAAAAAAAAAAAAAGAAAAGAAAAGAAAAAAAAGAAAAATAAAAGTTAGATATCCAGGTTCAGCTCATTGATATCTTTGGAAATGGTTTATTTTCAAGTTGAAAATCCTCTGATTTGAAAATAAATCTTGGCTGGACGCGGTGGCTCACACCTGTAATCCCAACACTTTGGAAGGCCAAGGCAACCAGCCTGGCCAATATGGCGAAATCCCATCTCTACTAAAAACACGAAAATTAGCCAGGTGTGGTGGAACGCGCTTATAATCGCAGCTACTCAGGATGCTGACGCACACAAATCACTTGAACCCAGGAGGCGGAGGTTGTAGGGAGCTGAGATTGTAACATTGCACTCCAGCCTGGGCAACGGAGTGAGACTTCGTGTCAATTAAAAACAAAACAAAACAAAATAAACAAACAAACAAATTAAAAAACCCACAAAGAAATTAAATCTTACCATTATTTAAGGAGATTTTTAAAAAAATAGTTACTGTGTAAGGGAAGGTCTTCATTAAAAAAAAAAAAAAAAAAATCTAAAGCCTAATCTGGCTAACTCTTTAAAAAAGCAAAAACAGGCAAAGAAATTAAAGGATGAAATATATTCTATAGGCCACAAGAAACTTGGGCATAAATTAAGTAGTTCATAAAAACCAAGGCAAAGACTTCAAAAATAGTACTCTCTCATATAGGGATAAAATGCCGTAGGTATAAAGAGTTATGTGTAAAACTGTGTAAGTTAACTTTCATAATGTTGTAATTTCTCTTTCTCCAAAATCCATTCTGTATTATGTTTCAATGTTGACATGCTGAAACTTAAAGAAAACTTGATGAGGTATATAGAGTAGATTAAGAGAGCCTTTTCTTTCCTCCCAAATTCAATTTAGTGAATTTAAACTATTGGTACCTAACGGAATTGTGTTCTGGCTCAAACTTTTTACTCAAGTCAATTTTTTTTTTTTTTTTTTTTTTAAATTTGTAGAGACAGGGTCTTGCTTTGTCACCCAGACTGGAGTGCATTGGTGTGATCACAGTTCACTATAGCCTCCAATTCCTGGGCTCAAGCAACCCTTCTGCCTCAGCCTCTCCAGTAGCTGGGATTACAGGCCCATGTCACCATACCTGGCTAATTTTTTTTACTTTTTATTTTTTGTAGAGTCGTGCTGGTTGCCCAGGCTGATTTTAAACTCCTGGCCTCAAGCAATCCTCCTACCTCAGCCTCCCAAAATGCTGAGATTACAGGTGTGAGCCATGGTACCCAGCCTCAAGCCAGTATTTTTAACGTTTTTTTTTTTTTTTTACAAAGCTTACAGTTTAAAATGTATTAATCACAAATTACCATAAGAAATTTCGTTACTAACAGTTATTTCAAATTCAAGGAAAATAACCCCCAGGGTGAACGAGGGCTTTTTATTCATTTTTGCTGCTCATTATTTTTTTCACTATTACTCACCAACCTAGTTAAATTTTTCTTATAGTTCAGAAAAATGAAAAACAAAAAATGGCCGGGCGTCATGGCTCACATCTGTAATCCCAGCAGTTTGGGGGGCCAAATCCAGGGAATCACCTGAGGTCAGAAGTTCTAGAGCAGCCTGACCAGCATGGTGAAACCTCCTCTATACTAAAAATATAAAACTAGCCAGGCATGGTGTAGTACCCGTAATCCCAGCTACTCGGGAGGCTGAGGCAAGAGAATCACTTGAACCCAGGAGGCAGAGATTCCAGTGAGCTGAGATCGTGCCACTGCACTCCAGCCTGAGCGACAGAGAAAGACTGTCT
>NW_012119932.1:3164334-3175631 GCF_000951035.1 Colobus angolensis palliatus
GCATGCCTGTAATCCCAGCTACTCGGGAGGCTGAGGCAGCAGAATCGCTTGAACCGGGAGGCAGAGGTTGTGGTGAGAGGAGATCGCACCATTAAACGACAAGAGCGAAACTCCGTCTCAAAGGCAAAAAAAAAAAAAAAGAGTAAGTATGTTCCGTTTGACTAAAGTCCATATTTATACAATAGATTTTCCTTCATTTCTGGATTTTGAGGTGTCAAAAGCACCCGGATTGCTAGCTGGAAAGATTCTTTGGAGTCTAGTCATTACTTACTCCCAGTCTAGGGAATTGCTTGCGGATGTAGGTCATTCCTGACTATTAAGGTACATCTTACATTAATTAGAATTTATTTAATGGCAAGAATCTCAACCACAGAAGTTTATTCCTGCAATTCCTGCATTCAAAACACTAAATGAGTATGAACTTTTAAAGCATCTTAATGCCTTATCTTCATTTTTATTTTAATCTCAAACTGGAAAATTCAAATTTCTTGAAAGAGATTATTTACAGGTGGTCAGTGGTATGCCGCATAATGTTTAAAAGCGGCTCTGTATAAGAGGAGAAAGAGGGGAAGGAAGAGGGAGCAGAGGCTCTGATTTGTAGCATTACCAAATACCATGGTGTAAATATTCCCACTGTGGCTGGTTTCCAGCTACCAGTGTGACAGTAAATGCAGTGATGAAAACCAATGCTCAATAGGCCACCATTATAGAGTATTTCCACCACACACAGATGCAATACACATAAATCAGCACAAGAACATGTATGACAGTAAAATAAAGCAAATAATTAGGAAGTTCTGACTATATAGTATATATTGCTTTTGTTTTGAATAGTTTAATTTATATTATGTAATTTTTAATAATAACTGTGCTTCACAAACACCTCACTAAATTCCTGACAATTTAGTAAGTAGCACTCAAGAGCCAGTAAGAGCGGACTCCAGCACATTACTGCTGTGTTAGTAGTTTCTTTCCTTTGGTGTGTTTTATATATATATTTTTTAATTTTTCCTAAAATCTTAAATGAGATACTTTCTTTATGCCTTTTTGTTTCATTTTCTTTTTTTTTTTTTTTTTTTGAGACAGAGTCTGACTCCATCGCCCAGGCTGGAGTGCAGTGGTGTGATCTTGGCTCACTACAACCTCCATCTTGTGGGTTCAAGAAACTCTTGTGCCTCAGCCTCTGGAGTAGCTGGGATTACAGGCCCTTGCCACCATGCCCGGCTAATTTTTCCGTATTTTTAGTAGAGATGGAGGGAGGGGTCTTACTGTGTTGCTCAGGCTGGTCTCGAACTCCTGGCCTCCAGTGTTCCATCCGCCTCGGTCTCCCAAAGTGCTGAGCCACCAAGCCAGGTTCCTTTTTGTTTTCTTTCTTATCAAGACCGTTAAGAATGTTTTTCATGTGAACAGTTTTTGCTGCATACTCATGGAGATTTTTTTTAAGTTTTTTACATTGATTTTATAATAGTCTGTATTATTGCTATTTGGGAACATTTATGGGTTTTTGTCTTTTCTTTATTTTTTTATTTCTAGATTACACTGTTTTCTTTAAACTTATTAATTTCTAGATTTACTGCTGTGTGATTTGAGAATATAACCTACATAATTTTTAGTTATTCTTTGTCAAGATTTTATTATGATATACTTTTGTTAGTAATAAGAATAACAAAAGTTGCAACTCAAAGAGTCTGTCTCAGAAACATTCTATCCCCTTTAGTGCTCTCAAAAATCTGATATGATCCTGTCTTAGCTCAGAATATGTAGGAACAAAATCTGAAGCTAAGCCTCTTTGCAATCCTTTATTGAAGGGGAGTACACTTCCAGGGCAGAAAGAGTAGGGAGCAAGGAAGTGAAGGAGGAAAGGAAGGAAAGCTTCCAAGACAGTTGCTGGGTCACACAGGCCTTCTCCAGGGAGAATATATAGAACCAGTGCACCTCAGAATACAGTGGTTCCCCCTTATCCATGGGGGATGCATTCCAAGACCCAGGTGAATGCCTGAAACCTCAAATACTACCAAACCCTACATTCACTGTTTTCTCCTATACATCCCTATGAGTTTAATTTATAAATTTGGCACAACATGACAGCAGTTCCCAACCTTTTTGGCACCAGGGACCGGTTTTATAGAAGACAATTTTTCCATGAACCATGGTGGGAGGCAGGGGATGGTTTTTAGGACGATTCAAGCACTTTGCATTTATTGTGCACTTTATTTCTATTATTATTACACTGTAATACATAATGAAGTAATTCTACAACTCACCATCATGTAGAATCAGTGGGAGTCCTGAGCTTGTTTTCCTGCAACTAGATGGTCCCATCTGGGGGTGATGGGAGACAGTGACAGATCATCAGGCATAAGGAGTGTGCAACCTACATCCCTCGCATGCGCGGTTCACAGTAGGGTTCATGCTCCTATGAGAACCTAATGCTGCCACTGATCTGACAGGAGGTGGAGCTCAGGTGGGAATGCGAGTGATGGGGAGCGACTGTAAATACAGACGAAGCTTCACTGGCTCACCTGCCACTCACCTCCTGTTGTGTGGCCCAGTTCCTAACGGGCCAAGGACCAGTGCCAGTTTGTGGCCTGGTGACTGGGGACCCCTTCAGTGAGGGGTTAACAGCAATAATTATTAATAACATAGAACAGTTATAAAAATATACTGTAATAAAAGTTACGTGAATGTGGCCTCACTCAACATATCTTATGGTACTATACTCACCCAGTTTTGAACTGTGGTTGATCTTGGGTAACTGAAACCAAGGAGGGTGGAACCACAGATAAAGGGGGACTACTGTGGCCCAGTAGGAAGGAAAAAAAGAGAGAAAGATTTGCTTGCTGGTTATTTCTGTTCTATCTTCTAATCCCAAAGTTCACCCCAGTAGGTATTAATGCCCTATGGTAGATTGTTTGCAGAAATGGTCACGATAATCTCTCCCATCCCTGAACCCATGCTGGTCTCGAACTCCTGACCTCAGGTGATCTGCCCACCTCGACCTCTCAAAGGGCTGGGATTATAGGCAGGAGCCACCACACCCAACCCAGAATCTATCTTTTCGGTGAGTAAGACAGGGATGCTTGCAGTAGGGGAACTTCTTCATCATTGTTGCCAGGTACAATGTCTGTGCCAGGTGTGGTAGTGGAGACGTTTCCACCAGTGTAGTCCCTGTGTGGTCTTTGGGTGTAGATCCTGGCAACATGGCATACAAGCCTGCATTCTCTGGCTCACCAGAAAAGTCCATGAACAACCCAAGAAGTCCAAGATCAATACATTTCCTATCTGCTTAAACTAACTATGGATTCTGCTGTTTACAATTAAGAGTACCAAGGGAGACAGCTGGGTATAGAATCAAGGATTAGAAATCATTTTCCCTGAACATTTTGCAAAGCATTGTTCCATGGTCTTCTGGCTATAACGTTTCTGTTGAGAAGTCTGATGCCATTCTTTTTCTTAAGGTTCTGGATATGACTTATTTTTCCTCTCTGAAAGCTTTGAGACTCTTTTTTCTATCCCTAGTACTCTAAAATTCCTAGCTGAAAGCATGAGTCTTTTTGCATTCCTTGGGCTGCCACATCCGGTTGTGTAAGTTGTGCACTGCATCACTTTAGGGAGCCATGTTCCCATCTTAGTCCATAGATACAACTTGGATGACTGCACAAGATAGCCTTGTGGGTACTCTGTGGGACCTTACAATCTGAAGATGACTGTCATTGAGTCTGGGAAATCTTTTGCCCAATCCTTCCTCTCAACCAATTTTTTTTTTTTTTTTTTTAGACACAGTTTCACCCAGGCTGAAGTGCAGTGGTGCAATCTCTGCTCACTGCAACCTCTACCTCCTGGGTTCAACCAATTCTCCTGCCTCAGCCTCCCGAGTAGCCGGGATTACAGGTGTGCACCAGCATGCCCAACTAATTTTTGTATTTTTAGTAGAGACGAGATTTTGCCATGTTGGCCATGCTGGTCTCAAACTCCTGGCCTCAAGTGATCCGCTAGCCTCAGCCTCCCAAAGTCCTGGGGTTACAGGCATGAGCCACTGTGCCCGGCCTCAACCAGTATCTTTGTTCTATCTCTGAAAAACTTTAGTCACAAATTGGACTTCCCAGATTAATCTCCTCATTTTCTTATTTTGTCTCTATTTTCCATTCCTTATTCCTTATTCCACTTTCTGAGAGATTTCCTCCACTTTATCTTCCAATCTTCTACTGAATATTTAACTTCAGCTATGCTATTTTTAATTTACAGAATTCGTTTTTAAGAATAGAATTTTGTTCTCCAGGATCCAAGATCTCCTCTTGTTTCTCTGAAGATGTCAATTAGAGGTTTGTTTACTTTTTTCTTTTTTAAGATTTTCTTCCATTCCCTGTATTCTTTCTGTTTCCTTTGTCTTTCCTGTCCACTAGCTGTTTCTTTTTTATTTGTTTTTGTCTCTCTTTTGTTTTGAGATGATATAAATGCCTCATGATTCATGGCACTGATATTTCATAGAAGGGCACTGAAAAGCTGATTGGAATCTGTGTGCCAGGGGCGGGGGGCTTCTCCATTGGTGGCTTCACTCTGATTGATCTGGTGTGGCTGTTTTGCTGAGGATCCCAACTGAGAGTCTCTGTGGTCTTTTCTCTTAGTCTGATCTGTTTTCCCAGAAAGAAATCTGCTGAGGACAGAGGAGCCACCTGGCATCAGCATTCTCAGACTTAAGTAAGGAGAAGTGTTGGGACATGTGGCCTTACCTTTCAGCAGGTAGTTGTTTCATTCAATGCCCAGTTTCAGTGCAGCAGCACGTCCTTAGCCCTACATACACAGTCCGAAAGGTCGGAGTCTGTCTGGTTCTGCTGGGATAGGAAGGCTATTGTCATCCTGCTGTGTAGCCTAGGCAAAGGCATCCAAGGGCTTAACTATGTCTCCAAATTTCATTAACCCCAAGTGTACTGTCACCATCATGGGCAACCAAGAGCTTCCAGTTCTTTGCTGTTTCTGGGATTCTGCAGAATGAGGCTGCTTCTGGCTATTCCCTGAGTCTGGTGAAGTTTTCAGTCCTTTGGTCTACTATTAATAAATCATGTGCCACTCCTTCCAGTTTCCACATTTTATTTTATTATTGTCATCTCTTTTCCCTTTTTTTTTTTTTTTTTTTTTTTTTTTTTTTTTGGGATTATGATTTCTCTGTACCATTTTTGGGAATGCAGTGGGGGAAGTTGAGGTGGAAAACACATGTTGAATATACCATTATTTAAAACCTAATATTCTTTCTATACTTTAAAAAACATATGGGAGGTCCACGGTGTGCTAGTCACTTAACCTCTCCTCTTCCTCATTTATATGTCACAACAATGTAGCACCTACCCCATGGGATTATCCTGAGAATTAAATGAGGAAAAGTTGGTGAAGCACTGAGTTTATTATAATAGTGAAAACAATGGAAAATGAAGAGGTTCACAACGTGTTGACTCAAAATATGCCACTTTGGTAGATTGATTATTTTGAGCTAAAAGAAACTGAAAATCAAGCAATGCAGGAAAACTCTTTACCTCCCACTCAACTACATAAAATAAAGTACAAATTTCCAGTTTAATAAAGGAAATTACAATTATAAAATACATATACCAGGAGGAGAGCTATGTTGAGGCAACTTTTATCACCTGAGAGACTTATCTGCATAACAAGACAACCTTTGTTCACCAAACATTTTCTCCCCTCACCTTCCCACAATTTGTCTCCATCACCCTCATGCACCAAACCTTTCTTTCTTTCTGTAGCTCAGGATGACTTATGCATCTCAATCATCTGGCCACTCCCTTGAATCTAATTTTTGTGGGACTCCCATACATATGTATGTAATTAAAATTATTTTTCTACTATTTTATGACTGTTTTATGTCAACTTGATTTATAGACCAGCCAAAGAACCTATAATGGTAGAAGAAAGTATTTTTCCTCCCCTGCAAGACCAAACAATACATGGCAAACAGCATGGCAAAGCCATAGGAAAGATAATGTTCTCTGAGATTAATAAATAACAATTGTTCTCAAAGTGTGGTCCTGGGACCCACAGCACAAGCATCACCTGGAAGTTTGTCAGAAATGCAGATTCTTGGCCAGGCACAGTAGTTTATATCTGTGAGCTACTTTGGGCCAAGATGGATCACTTGAGGTCAGGAGTTCAAGACCAGCCTTGCCAACATGGTGAAACCCTACCTCTACTAAAATTACAAAAATTAGCTGGGTGACATGGCAGTTGCCTGTAGTCCCAGCTACTCAGGAGGCTGAGGAAGGAGAATCACTTGAACCTGGGAAGTGGAGGCCGTAGTTAGCCAAGATTGCACCACTACATTCCAGCCTGAACAACGCAGTGAGACACCATCTCAAAAAAAAAAAAAAAAAACACAGAAATTCATATTCTTGGGCCAACCTCAGACCTACCACAACAGAGACTCTAGAGATGGGATCCTGCAATCTGTCCTGTAACAAGCAGTTCAGGTGATTCTGATGCCTGCTAAAGTCTGGGTACTGCTGACCTAGAGACAAGGAAATGAACTCCTTCATTCCAGGTTGCTGGTTAGGGACCACCCTCAATCACTGGATGTGTTTTGCATGCTAGGAAGAATAAGAACAACATTTAAATAAAAGCAGAGATATGTGGAGAGGTAACCCAGAGAAGAGACAGCCTTGGAACATGGAAGACCTATGTCTTAGCCTGTTTTGCTTTGCTATAAAGGAATACCTGAAGTTGGGTAATGTATAAAGAAAAGAGGTTTGTCTCATGGATCTGCAGGCTGTACAGAAAGCACGACAACAGCACCTGCTTCTGTCAAGGATCCCAGGAAGCTTCCACTCATGGCAGAAGGCTAGGGGGTGGCAGGGGTGTCGCATGGCAGAGAGGAAGCAATAGAGGGGAGGGAGGTTCCAAGCTCTTTTCAACAATTAGATCTCTTAGATGTACGTATTTTCAGTGTACAAAACAATAAAAAATTAAAAGAGATAAAAGAAAAAACAATCAGATCTCATGGGAGCTAATAGAGTGAGAACTCACTTGCATGAGATTGACACCAAGCCATTTATGAGGGATCTGCCCCCGTGACCCAGACACCTCCCACTGTAACAGCCCAAGGGGTTCTACCTTGCCCACTGCCTAGACAGAGCCGATTCATCAAGACAAGGGAATTGCAATAGAGAAAGAGTAATTCACGTAGAGCCAGCTGTGCGGGAGACTGGAGTTTATTATCACTCAAATCAGTCTTGCAGAGCATTCGGGGAGCAGAGTGTTTAAGGATCACTTGGTGAGTAGGGGGAAGCCAGTGAGCCAAGAGTGCTGACTGGTCAGAGATGAAATCATAGGGAGTTGGAGCTGTCTTCTTGTGCTCAGTCAGTTCCTGGATGGGGGCCACAAGATCAGATGAGCAAGTTTATTGATCTGGGTGGGGCCAGCTGATCCATTAAGTTCAGGGTCTGCAAAATACCTCAAGCACGAGGGTCAGAATCTTGTAGCCTCCAGCTGCATCACTCCTAAACAATAGTTTCTAATTTTGTGGCTAATGTTAGTCTTACAAAGGCAATCTAGTCCCCAGGCAAGAAAGAAATCTGCTTTGAGAAACGGCTATTACTGTCTTTTTTTAAATTATAAACTAACTTTTTCCCAAAGTTAGTTCAGCCTATGCCCAGGAATGAACAAGGACAGCTTGAAGTTAGAAGCAAGATGGAGTCAGTTAAGTTAGATCCCTTTCACTGTCTCAGTCATAATTTTGCAAAGGCGGTTTCTCCACTAGGCCTCACCTGCAACATTTTGGGATCAAATTTCAACACGAGATTTGGAGGGGATAGACACTCAAACTACATCAACCTGATTATAAGCCCTGAGGTCCTGGTTCCTGTGGTTTTCTCTTCCACTCTGTAAGCTATGCCAGGATCCTGCTCAGCAACTTGGATCAATAGATGCCCAATCCTTATTTTGTTTGTTTTTACAAAGCCAGTTTCAATCAAGTTTCTGGTATTTGCACCCTAAAGAATCCTGAATAATTCCCCACTCTTCATCTTTAAGAAGCAGAGTGAAGCTGACCTTCCCCATAAGGTTGTCTTCAGTAGCATATTGGAGAGGTGGCCAAGGGCAGCTCTTAGGACCTGGCAATTGGTTCTTCCCCTGGAAGGTTCTACAGTGCTCAGAATTCACAATCTTCTCTGCATATATATATACCTGTGTAAATATGGATGTATTTACATGTACAAGAATCAATTGAATAAATTTATTTCATCTTGGTATTTTCTCACCCGATGAGGACATCCATGTTCATGAAACCACCACACAGGGTTGGCAAAAATTGCACTCAGGGTTCTGGACAGAAATATAGTTATAATTAAGCATTCATCAGACTGCACTCTGGCTCACTTCCTTGTTGCTAAAAGTCCCGTACCACTAGATCCTGACCATCTGCAACCCTGCTGTTCTTATGGCTAGGATCTCTGACATTAGCATCATAAGGCTTTTGTTTAAGGATTGTTTAAGATGTTTTTCAGATCCATGAATTCCAGCAACCAGTTTGAAGACTCACACAGAGGAATGGGATCAGCCTGAGAATACAACTTCCTCATCTCCCTGTTCCATGATGCCCTGTGTTCTTCAACCCATCAGTGATCCCCACACTTTGGCCCACTCCAAAACCCTTAGAAACTCTAACCCCAAATCCCTTGGGGAGACAGACTTGAGGTTTCTCCCCATCTCTTGGTTCACTGACCCTACGATTAAACCTGTTTCTCTGCTGCAACCCAGTGTCTTGATGTATTGACTTGCTGTATGTATCAGGAAACAAACCTATTATGGTTACTTTCATAGTATTCATAATATTTATGATTTTATGAATTTTCACCATACTTCTTATTCTTCATCTTATCTCTCCTAATCTTTCTATATTTCACAGAGAATTTGCTCACTCACTGAGAGTCACAAGGTCTTCCTTAGTTCAAGCTTTCCTAAACCTAGCTGATCATCAAAACCACCTGGGGAGACTTTCAAAAATATAATGCCCATTTCTCACTCCAGTGCTAAATCTCTTGGGGCCATTTTCTGCACGCGTGCACACACACACACACACACAGACACGCATACCCTAGTGAAACTAATGGCCTCTATCTATGAGGGTTTTCATTGCCCTGAAAATTATGTTTTGTTAATACCAAGAATATCATCGTATGCTTCCTTTTGGCAGTAAAATGTGAAAAACGAGTATTTATTTGTCCTAAGAGTAATGTAGGAAGCTAAATATGTCATCCCAAATCCTCCTTAACATAAAGATAATTTTGAGCTGATTATTTTGAGAAACAGCAAACACAGAGAAACTCTGAGGACACAGCATAAGTTTTTTTTTTGTAAGGGAAATTTACATCTATAAAGGGAAACTCCATTTGTAAGGGTGCCTCTCTCTTTCTGTACCAGGAAGAGAAGGATAACTCTTGTCAATGGAGAATGCACTGCGCTAAATCTGCATAATAAATCTTACCCTTGTTTACTATACCTTTTCTGGTCACCTTCCCAAAACTTGCCTCCCCTGCTCAGAGGCCCCAGATCACTTTTCCTTTGTCGGTATTATTAAAAGAAAAACTTCAGACAAATTAAATTTAAAAGAGTTTGATTGAGTAAAGAACTATCCCCCAATTGGGCAGCTCCGACAACCAAAAGAGGTTCAGAGCAACTCTGTTTGCTGTCACATGGTGGGATAATATTTATGGAGGCCAGGCGCGGTGGCTCACGCCTGTAATCCCAGCACTTTGGGTGGCCGAGGCGGGCGGATCACGAGGTCAGGAGATCGAGACCATCCTAACACGGTGAAACCCCATCTCTACTAAAAATACAAAAAATTAGCCAGGTGTGCTGGTGGGCACCTGTAGTCCCAGTTACTCGGGAGGCTGAGGCAGGAGAATGGCATGAACCTGGGAGGCGGAGCTTGCAGTGAGCTGAGGTTAGCACCACTGCACTCCAGCCTGGGTAACAGGGCGAGACTCCGTCTCAAAAAAAAAAAAAATTATGGACATAAAAAGGAAAGTGACATACAGAAAATGGAAGTGAGGTACAAAAACAGCCACATTAGTTACAACTTTATTTGTCTTATTTGAGCATGGTTTGAACAGTTGCCCATTAGTGATTGGCCAAAACTCTGTGATTGGCATAAGAGTAGGTTACAGTCTGTTTACACATCCAATTAGGTTACAGTTCCCTATTTTTGGAGAACTTTTAGTCCAAAGTTAAAAAATAAAAGGAGTCAGCTTTAACATAATTTAACCATATATAAGCCTAAATACTTTTTTTTTAGATGGAGTCTCACTGTGTCACCCCGGCTGGAGTGGAGTGGCGGGATCTCAGCTCACTGCAACCTTCACCTCCTGGGTTCAAGCGATTCTCTAGCCTCAGACTCCTGAGTAGCTGGGACTGTAGGTGCGTGCCACCATGCCCAGCTAATTTTTGTATTTTTAGTAGAGATGGGGTTTCACTGTGTGAGCCAGGAAGGTTTCGATCTCCTGATCTCATGACCCTCCCACCTCAGCCTCCCAAAGTGCTGGGATTACAGGCATGAACCATCATACCTGGCCCTATAAGCCTAAATTCTAAACACTCCTTTGAGTTACTCATTTCTGGGTATTTCCTTGTGTTACATGTGCAAATACACATGTTGTTACCAGTGGTAAATCCAACAGATCTACAGCAAACTCAACCCTTGCCTCTTTGGAGGAAAGAACTTAGCCACCAGGCAGAAGTAGATTCAAGGCAGAGGGAGAAACTGAGGCAAGTTTTAGAACAGGAGTGAGAGTTGATTATAAAGTTTTAGAGCAGGAATGAAACGAAATAAAGTTCAACTTGGAAAAGGGCCAAGCCAGTGACTTGAATGACCCAAGTGGCCCAGCCAGCCCTTGAGATTTTATAGATTGGCATGGTTCCAGGGTTTTCCTTTCTCCTCCCCTGCTTTTCCCTTGGGGTAGGCTGCCTGCATATGCAGTGGCCTGCCAGCACTTGGGAAGGGCCACACACACGGTGTGTTTACTAAAGTTGGGCACATGTTCATTCCAGGTATTTCTCTTTTTTTTTTTTTTTTTTTTTTTGAGACGGAGTTCCGCTCTTATTGCCCAGGTTGGAGTGCAATGGCGTGATCTTGGCTCACCACAACCTCCGCCTCCCGGGTTCAAGCAATTCTCCCGCCTCAGCCTCCCGAGTAGCTGGGATTACAGGTGTGTGCCACCACACCTGGCTAATTTTTGTTCTTATTTTATTATTGTTATTTTTTTGTATTTTTAGTAGAGACGAGATTTTGCCATGTT
>NW_012119932.1:3175681-3191168 GCF_000951035.1 Colobus angolensis palliatus
TTTTTTTTTTTTTTTTTTTTTTTTTTAAGTAGAGACGGAGTTTCTCCAAGTCAGTCAGGCTGATCTTGAACTCCTGACCTCGGCTGATCGACCCTCCTCGGCCTCCCAAAGTGCTGGGATTACAGGCGTGAGCCACCGGGCCCAGCCAGAGGTATTTTTCTCTTACCAGTTACCAGTTGAGCATTCCTAGAGGAAGGTCATATACCAGCTGAACCCATTTTGCCTCTTAGTGTGCATGTGTGAGCCCACTAGCCCAGCTTCTGAGATCTTATCAGGAAGCTCCTGATCATCAGCTTCAGGTGTGTTCTGTCTACTGGGAGACTGTATCTCCCTGGCACTGGCTGTGACCAAGTATTATTTTAGAGAGACAGTTTAACAATGACCTGACCATCACCTATGGTCACCTGACACTCCTAGGGCGTGGGGGTGGGTGGCTCTCCTGTCCTGCTCATGTCTGCCTAACTACCTACTCTAACTATGTTAACAAATTTCACTTGGTTTTCCTCTTATTCATCTGCGTTTTGTTACAAAGACTCAGCCAGGAATCCAGAAGGATGAAAGGAAGAAAGGTTTTTCCTCTCTTCTAGTGACAAAATTAAAGCTGAGTTTTGTCAACCTAAAAGGAAGAGGCTGTGGCACAAGACATAATTTCATGAGTTTTCTTGAGTCAAAATGAGGAGAGTTGCCTGGAAAACTCAAAACCAAGTAACCTTGGATATCAGTTCATTGGGCCTTTGTTAGAAGCAAGATTTTAAAAGCAAAAAAGGGGAACAGGCCAGGTGCTATGGCTCATGCCTGTAACCCCAGAACATTGGAGAGGCTGAGGTAGGAGGATCACTTGAGGCCAGAAGTTTGATACCAGCTTAGGCAACATAACGAGAACCCATTTCTACAAAAATAATAAGCATAATCATAATAATAAAATTACCCAGGCATCGTGGTGCATGTCTGTAGTTACAGATACTTGGGTGGCTGGGACAGAAAGATTGTTCAAGCCCAGAAGTTCAAGGCTTCAGTGAGCTATGATCATGCCACTGCACTTCAGCCTGAGTGACAGAATAAGACCTTGCCTCTCAAAAAAAAAAAAAAAAAAAGTGTCCATTCTAAACATGGTTTTTGTTTTGTTTTGTTTTGTTTAAATCATTTCAACTTCTATTTTAGACTCAGGTGGTACATGTGCAGGTTTGTTACATGGGTACATTGCATGATGCTGCAGTTTGGGTACGAACAATCCCTCACCCAAGTAGTGAGCATAGCACCCAGTAATTAGTTACCCAACCCCTGCCCCTCTCTCTCCCTCCCCACCAGTGGTCCCCAGTGTCTGCTGTCACTATCTTTATGTCCATGAGTACCCAACATTTAGCCTCCACGTATAAGTGTGAACATGCAGTGTTTGGTTTTCTGTTCTTGCGCTAAACATGGTTTTGATATTTTTGGGCCAGTTGAAGCTATCAACAAAGGAAAATATAAATAAATGTTCAATATGGAAACTTGTCAATACTCACTGTTTTCAAAAGTACCTATAATTTTCCTATTTTGAAATAAAATCTTGATATTAAATATACCATTGCAAAAATATTAAGATAAAATATTTACATGAATAAAGAAAAGCAAAACCTATTAATACATAATGACAAAGTACTATGCCAGTGTTAAAATTAAAACTTGAGACAAATTAAATTAACAGAGCTTAAATGAGCAAAGAATGATTCATGAAGGGGGCAGGCCCCAAAATCAGAACATGTTCAGAAAGACTGTGTCATCACAACCAACAAGTAGTCAAACAACATCAATGGACAGAGAAAAGGTAATGAGGTACAGAAACAGCTCAACAGCTCCATTGTGTTACAACTCAGTGTAGCCTTATTTGAACCTGGTTGAAATAGTTAACTGCCTATGACTGGCTGAAGCTCAGCTGCTCTGATTGGCTGAGACTCAGCTATTTGTTACAAAACCATACGTAAAAATTAGGCTTTCAATTTGTTTACATACTGAGTTAGACTGCAGTTTGTTACACAGAACTGGTATGGAAGCCTCTAAAGCCGAAATTTAGTTTGATTTAACACCAGTCTAACGATCAATACTAAAAGTAATCTTAAATTAGAACAATCATAAAACAGAAGTTCAGGATTAACCTGAAGGCAAAGCTATAAAGCAGATTAAATGTATATAAATTAGTCTTGTAATTCTAAAGATAATAATTATAGAAGTAGCTGACATTTACTGAATGCTAACTCTATGCTTGACACATATTCATTATAATGTTATCTCTAATACAATCTTTACAATCACCCTCTGAAATGAAGTTTCAATAACTATTTCCATTATTCAAATGATGAAGCTGGGTTAAAGATACTAACTTACCTAAGACAGGTAAGTTTGTACTTACCTAACTTACGTATACTTGTACAATGTATACTTAATACAAGTATGGACTGGGCACGGTGGCTCATGCTTATAATCCTAGCATTTGGGGAGGCCGAGGCAGGTGGATCACATGAGGTCAGGAGTTTGAGACAAGCCTGGGCAACATGGTGAAAACCCTGTTCTACTAAAAATCCAAAAAAAAAAACAAATTAGCTAGGTGTGGTGGTGGGCACCTGTAGTCCCAGCTACTCTGGAAGCTGAGGCAGGACAATCACTTGAGCCTGGGAGCAGGAGGTTGCAGTGAGCCAAGATCGTACCACTGCACTCCAGCCTGGGCAACAGAGCAAGACTGTCACAAAAACAACAAAACAAAACAAGTATCCTTGTACTAAGTGCTTCAGCCACAACCTGAATCCCAACCAGCTTGACTACAAAGACCTCTCTCATGAGTGAAATAATTTGGGGACAAGATATGATCATTACAGCCTCTAATTACTAAGCATCTAATACCATATAGCTTGGGAGTTACATAGTGCTTAGCACGGCCCTTACTATCCTCCAGGCAGTCAATATTTGTTGAATGAATATTTAATTCCTACTTCCAAAAAGCATTTCCTTATATTTTTCTTAACTATTCATTCAGCACAGTGGTGTGGCTAGCCCAGGGTACCTTCCCACCTAGATAAAATGAGAGACGCAGTGAGCAAGGTATTCTTCCTTGGCTCTCCTGGTTCTAGGCTTTATGCAGACCACTCACTGCCCATTTCTTCTGCCAGCTGCAATAGAATTCTGTTTGGGTGAGTTGCAGCTTTCTTCACACTAATTACTCTGATTAACTCCTACAAAAGTTGTACTTGTAGTATAGCTCCTCTGACTACACTAGGAAGTCCCCTTCTCCTCAACAAGAATGTTAGTGGCCCTTTCTTGGGGGGGCCCTATCTTTACCCTTTCCTGCTTTGACCCATTTATGGTGATTCTTTAATTTCAGAGGATTGGCCTCATCCTTAAATCCAAACTATAACCCTTATATGGAGCCTCTAGCCCACTGTAATGGTCTGGGTTGTTTTGTTTTTTTTTCTTTTCCTTTCCTTTTTCAAGAATTGGGGTGAGGCTTAGTCATTTATTTTTAAAGACTTAGTAAGTTAGTAAAGTAAAATGGGTGAATTAGTAAATATTAGAGAGGAACACCTAATTTTAAGCAGAGCAGATGACATACAACTATTCTAAAAGAAAAACAAGCAGAGCTGTGGAAAAGAAGGAAATTTAAAAATAGAGAAAGAGGAAGAAGACCAGGAAGAGCCTAAAGAAGTGAAATCTGTGAAACCTAAAAACCTGAAAAGTTTTTACGTATTTTTCTTTCTGAAGAAAACCAGGGATTGCGTTTAAAGCCAGACTTTCAAGATGTTTCTGATATACTAAAGAACAAGTAAGAATGGAAAGGAGGCCAGGCATGGTGGCTCATGCCTGTAATCCCAGCAGTTTTGGGGGCTGAGGCAGGTGGATCACAAGGTCAGTAAATCAAGAACATCTTGCCAACATGGTGAAACCCCGTCTCCTCTACTAAAAATACAAAAATTAGTCCAGCATGGTGGCACGTGCCTGTAATCCTAGCTACTCAGGAGGCTGAGGCAGGAGAATCACTTAAACCCAGGAGACAGAGATTGCAGTGAGCCAAGATCATGCCATTGCACACCAGCCTGGGTGATGAGAGTGAAACTCCATTTCAAAAAAAAAAAAAAAAGAAGAATGGAAAGGAATGGCCGGGCGTGGTGGCTCACGCCTGTAATCCCAGCATTTTAGGGGGCCAACGCAGGTGGATTACCTGAGGTCAGGAGATCGAGACCATCGTAGCTAACACGGTGAAACCCCCTCTCTACTAAAAACACAAAAAATTAGCCAGGTGTGGTGGCACGCAACTGTAGTCCCACTTACACGGGAAGCTGAGGCAGGAGAATCACTTGAACCCAAGAGGCAGAGGTTGCAGAGGTTGTTTTGTACGAAAACAAAACGAAAAACAAAAAAAACAAAAAAAGGAAAGGAAATAGAAAAATAGCAGCCTTACCAAAATATAGAAGGCTCGGCCGGGCATGGTGGCTCACGCCTGTAATCCCAGCACTTTAGGAGGCCAAGGCGGGCAGATCACAAGGTCAGCAGATCGAAACCATCCTGGCTAACATGGTGAAACCCGTCTCTACTAAAAATACAAAAAATTAGCCAGGCGTGGTGGCGGGCGCCTGTAGTCCCACCTACTCGATAGGCTGAGGCAGGAGAAGGGTGTGAACCCGGGAGGCGGAGTTTGCAGTGAGCCAAGATCGCACCACTGCACTCCAGCCTGGGCGACAGAGCGAAACTCCGTCTCAAAAAATATATATATATATGTATATAAGGTTCAGCAGCTGTGTACACCTGTTGAGGAGCTGATGGGAACTGGAATCCTAAATTATTGCAACAGTTAATTCTACTTTTGTATCTTTTTATATCTTTGTCATGGGAAACGAGTTAATGTATATTTTATTTACTTTATTCCCAGATACTTCAATATCATGATATATTTTTCTTCTTAAAGATATTTTATGGCCAGGTGCAGTGGCTCATACCTGCAATCCTAGCACTTTGGGAGGCCGAGGCAGGAGGACTGCTTGAGGCCAGGAGTTCGAGACCACTCTGGGAAATATAGTAAAACCCCATCTCTATAAAAATAAAAATTTTAATTAGCCAGATGTAGCCAGGCATAGTGGCAGGTGCCTGTAATCCCAGCTACTCTGGAGACTGAGTCAGGAGAATCGCTTAAATCTGGGAGGCAGAGGTTGCAGTGAGCCAAGATCTCGCCACTGCACTCCAGCCTGGGTGACAGAACAAGACTCTTGTCTCAAAAAGAAAAAAAAAAAAGAAAGAAAGAAAAGAAAAGAAAAAAGAAAATTAGCCAGATGTGGTGGTACATGCCTATAGTGCCAGCTACTCATGAGGCTAAGGTGGGAGGATCACTTGAGCTAGGAAGTTGAGGTGGTTGAGCCATGATTGTGCCACTGCACTCCAGCCTGGGTGACATATTGAGATCCTGTTTCTAAAAATATACACAGATATTTTATTTTAAACGTGTGTGTGTGTGTGTGTGTATGCTCTAAACCATTTATTTTTTGTTTTTTATTTTAGTAATGTATTTTTTTTTTCATTTTTACTTTGCAGGAGCAAGATCTAAACCATTTCTAATAAATGAAGTTGAAGAAGACTGATTTTTATGCCAAACTCCATTTATCCCTCTTTTTGGGAACTGTCTGGATGGTATTTTCCAGTTGGATGTGCTGCACATGACATGTTCTGGAGACAGCAGAAGTGACAGACGCCACCTCAGCATGAGCACTCTGCTCCCTCTCATCAGTTGCAGACCAGACATAACTGCAGACTGTCATTATGCAGATGGTGACAGTCCCTGGGGAGCAGAGCTGCCCTTCCGACTGGACTGCTCCCGTTGGAAGAGTTAAGTGAGAAAGAAAGAAACTTTTTGTTATAGCAGCTTGGCCTAACACAACTATACTGTCTATTCTTGCAAGGTCACATTGCCTTCCAAATCAGTAGAGCCATCGCTACAAATCACATTCTGAGCAGTACTAGCTTCTGCCAACAGTCACAATCAAGAAAATGAACAGGGACCAGGTGCGGTGGCTCACACCTGGAATCCCAACTTTGGAAGGCCAAGTTAGGCAGATTACTCGAGGTCAGGTGTCCGAGACCATTGGCCAACATGATGAAACTTTCTCTCTACTAAAAGTACACGCACACACACACACACACACAGAGAGAGAGAGAGAAATTAGACGGGTGTGTTGGCAGATGCTTGTAATCCCAGCTACTTGGGAGGTTGAAGCAAAAGAATTGCTTGAACCTGGGAGGCAAAGTTTTCAGTGACCCAAAATTGCACCACTGCACTCCAGCCTGGCCGACAGAGAGAGTCTACATCTCAAAACTTAAAAAAATTTAAAAAAGATAGAAAGAAAAAGAAAAAAGAAAATGAACCGGTAATGAAAAATCAGTCAGAGAACGACTTTATATTAACAAGTTTAACATACATCTTAAATCTCACTCTTCTTTGGCCTAGAATTCTGTGTAAGCAGTTACTGAGGTTTCTGCATCTACTGTTTATGGAGACATGAGCATTGTTTAGATTTAGTAAACAGCAAAAACATTAACTGTTTACTCCCTTTAGGTCTAGTCAGTGCTTTTCAGCAAGGTGGCAAAGGTAGCCAAGTGACAGCTAAGAATGAATTTCCTGACTGCAGTTGTCCACTTAACTTTGGCATTTCCTTCTTCTTTCATTCCTATTACATCACTAGTGTAGCTCGTATTTCACTGTGAGAAACAAAAAGCGCGAATGTTTCCTGTTTGCCATCAGAACTGAAAGCCTTATTTGAGTTTATTTTACAAATTGACTGAAGTGTCACATGACACATTGGTATAAATTTCCTTCACGAGTACCTATTTTGCACGCCAGCTTTTTGTACCTATAAGCTAAGAAATACAACCACATTGTCCATCCCTAAAATTATTCAAATAGACAACCACTAATCTACATGGAACATTTGTTTAGACTCAATTATTACTTCAAGCATATATCATTAAGGCTAAATCTGTATACACTGACATTCTATTTGCATCCTCACTTGCTAAAATAATTCCAGTTTCAAGTATAAAATGTCCTATGTATGCAGGTTTTTTCCCCTACTTTAACTGCTTTAAAATATAAAATTCATAGACCCCACAGGAATTAATTCATTCTTTGCTTTTCTCAAATTGTCAAAATCTAGTTGTCAGCATATTAATGTAGGGTATTTACTGAATCTATTAAACACTAATCAATATGAGAAAAATTATGTTACCCTAATGAAAAAGGAAGTTCAGGAGGAAGACTAACTTTCTTACCTATGTAGATGTAATATACATACATTAAAGAAGTATTAGGGAGAGGAAATTCAAAGAGAACTGTCATATCTGTACTGGACCCATCTGTGCACACTTTGATTTGGAGTCTGCATGAGGACCTAATATTTGAATTCCCTCGTAATTACCGCAGCTTTGTGGACCAGAAAACTAACACCAAAATGTATAAACAAGCTAGGTGTGGTGGCTCACACCTGTAATTCCAGTGACTTGGTCGACTGAAGTGGGAGGATTGCTTGAGGCCAGGAGTTTAAGACCAGCCTGGGCAACACAGTGAGACCCTGTCTCTATATTTAAATATATGTATGTCAGACATGGTGGCTCATGCCTTAATCCCAGCACTCTGGGAAGTCAAGGTGGGTGGACTGCTTGAGGCCAGGAGTTCAAAACCAGCCAGGACAACATAATGAGACTCCATCTCTACAAAATAAAAAAAAATCAGCCAGATGTGGTGGCCCACACCTGTGGTCCCAGTTATTCCAGTGGCTGAGGTAGGAGGATTGCTCGGTCCCAGGAGGTCGAGGCTGCAATGAACTGTGACTGCACCACTGCACTCCATCCTAGGTGACACAGAGAAAGACCCTATCTCAAAAATGACGTAATTAAAAATTTATAAACAGGCTAGGAACAGTGGCTCATGCCTAATCCCAGTAACTCAGCAGGCCCAGATAGGAAGGTTGCTTGAGCCCAGGAGTTCAAGACAGTATGGGCAACATAATGCCAGCTACTCAAGAGGCTGAATCGGGACAATTGCTTAAGCCCAGGAGTTCAAGGCTGCAGTGAGCCATGATCAGCCCAGGTGACAGGTTAAGACCCTAGCCCTACAAAAAAAAGAAAAAAAAGTATAAATAGAAGAAAGACAATGACAGGGACACACTATGAAGGATTATATATGATAGAGAGGAAACAAAATATTAACTAGGCCATGACAAATCAGCTCCAATTTTGAGATTTAACATAGTCAATCCATTTGTTTTCTGAGTATGTCACTGCACACACACTCTGAGATCCCTTAATCAGACAAATCCAGGATACCACTAAACAATGAAAAAAGAAGACAATGTAAGCAGCAAATAAGCACTCTGGTTGACCAAAAACTAAAGCTTAAACACATTACTCAGAGCAGAGCATCACGGTTCTGAATTAGAAACTCATTTCTAGTATGACAGGTTGTGTTATTTTAAAAAGAGAAACCCATTTCTTATGATTTTAGAGTCAATTCAGACAAGCACATTGATTAGTGTCTCTAACTGAACACAGAAAATCATAGTGGGAATTGAGGTTGGAAAGTGACAATGGTAAGAGCTTTTATAATGCAAGGAAGTAAACAGGAAAACTATAATCACAAAGATAAAATTCCCAGCACTAGCTGGGCATGGTGGCTCAGGTCAGTAAACCAAGCACTTTGGGAGGCTGAAGGGGGAGGATCCCTTGAGCTCAGGAGTTTGAGACCCCACCTCTACCAAAAATACTAATTTAAAAATTAGCCAGGGAGAGGCATGGGACAGTGGCATGCACCTGTGGTTCCAGCTACTCAGGACGTTGAGATGGAAGGATAGCTTGAGCCAGGAAATTCAAGGCTGCAGTGAGCCATGATCATGCCACTGCACTCCAGCCTGGGCAACAGAGTGAGATCCCATCTTGAAACAAATTTAAAAAAAAAAAAAAAAAAGTCCAAGCACTCTGAGATCCCTTTAAGTACAAATGAACTGTCACATTTCAGCCATCTGCAAGCACTGAAGGATTAAACCATATTCAGCTCTTTTTTTTTTTTTTTTTTCAGACAGAGTCTCACCCTGTTGCCCAGACTGGAGTGCAGTGGCGCTATCTCGGCTCACTGCAGCCTCCGCCTCCTGAGTTCCAGCGATTCTCCTGCCTCAGCCTCCTGAGTAGCTGGAACTACAGGTGCGTGCCACCACACCCAGCTAATTTTTGTATTTTTAAGTAGAGGCAGGGTTTCACCATATTGGCCAGGCTGATCTCAAACTCCTGACCTCATGATCTGCCCACCTTGGCCTCCCAAAGTGCTAGGATTACAGGCGTGAGCCACTGTGCCTGGCCTCATATTCAAAATATGAGGCCAGGCACAGTTATTTTATAAAGAAAAATCAGTACACCATAAATTACTTTTTTTTTTTTTTTTTGAGGAGTTTCGCTCTTGTTACCCAGGCTGGAGTGCAATGGTGTGATCTCAGCTCACTGCAACCTCTGCCTCCTGGGTTCAAGCGATTCTCCTGCCTCAGCCCCCCAGTAACTAGGATTACAGGTGCCCGCCACCACGCCCAGCTGATTTTTTGTATTTTTATTAGAGACAAAGTTTCACCATGTTGGCCAGGCTGGTCTCGAACTCCTGACCTCAGGTGATTCACCGTCTTGGCCTCCCAAAGTGCTGGGATTACAGGTGTGAGCCACCACGCCTGGCCCATGAATTACTTCTTAAAGGATTTCATCAAATACAGTTATTTTGCTTTTTGTTTCATATTTTACACAGAAAGGAACTGTTCAATTATTTAGAAAATTCAATTGTGAGAAACAAGGCTAGATAAGGTTTTACTATAAGTTAACTGATGACAGTGAACTCTCTCTGACCTTTACTCATAGAATCATTGTCATTCACCTAATTTACAACAGGAAGAAATACATTTTTTTCCAACAGCTGTTCTGATCTGATTTACACTACCTGCCCTGGTCCCACTGACCAGTGACATAAGCATGCAGCCAGTTATTGAACACAACAGTCCTAACTCATGTTTGAAATCTGTTCAGAACATTTCCTTCTCAACCAGGCTACAGAGAAAACAATCATCAAACTAGGAATTGCCAGAGACTGGATGTGGGATGGCAGTAACCCCAAAGCAAAACACAGCAAGTCATTTTGGAGAAGGCAGTATCCTCAAGATCACAGCAGATTAGTGAAGTTCTATTTTTAACTAATTACAGTTGACCTGGTTTCTCAAGATGTTTTGAAGATGACACATAAAATCAATGAATTCTCATTTTTGGTTTCAAAAACCATTTTGTCAGTTATAGAATTCAATACTGCAATATCTTTCTCTATTATTTTAGTTTAAAATGTGCATAATTACTTTGTTATTAATAATTCCCAGTACCTTTAGAGTCAAGTTATTTTCATTTAATTTCACATCCTCCAACTAAATATTTTCCAAAGCTCCATTTCCCTCCAATTAATTCCTTCATTCAAAAATTTGGCAGAGCGTGGTGACTCACGCCTGTAATCCCAGCACTTTGGGAGGCCGAGGTGGATGGATCACTCAAGGTCAGTAGTTCGAGACCAGCCTGGCCAACATGGCAAAACCTCGTCTCTATAACAAATACAAGGCCAGGCACAGTGGCTCATGTCTGTAATCCCAGCACTTTGGGAGGCTGAAGCAGGCGGATCATGAGGTCAGGGAATCGAGACCATCCCGACTAACATCGTAAAACCGCGTCGCTACTAAAAATACAAAAAAAAATTAGCTAGGCGTGGTGGCATGCACGGGTAGTCCCAGCTATTCAAGAGGCTGAGGCAGGAGAATTGCTTGAACCTGGGGGGCGGAGTTTGCAGTGAGCCGAGATCATGCCACTGCACTCCAGCCTGGGTGACAGAGCAAGACTCCATCTCAAAAAAACAAATAATATACAAACAATTACTTGGGTGGGGTGGTGGGCACCTGTAATCCCAGCTACTTGGGAGGCTGAGGTAGGAGAACTGCTTGAACCTGGGAGGCTGAGGTAGGAGAACTGCTTGAACCTGGGAGGCTGAGGCCGCACTGAACCAAGACCACACAATTGCACTCCAGGTTGGGCGACAAAGCAAGACTCTGTCTCAAAAAAAAAAAAAAAAAAAAACCAATTTACTGAGCACACACTCTGCTAGGCACTTGGGTTGGAACCGAAAGATTCAACAGGGAATGTGCCTATTGAGCTTAGTACATTTGGGGAATCAAAACTGAATTAAATGTCATCTAGTTTCTCAGTGCCTCTTTGAGACAGCTATAGACACTCTAGGGATGTACAAAAAAAAAGAGGTCTGAACTTAGGATGTAACAAATAACTGTCTATTTAATGTGAACATGCTACATACTTGAATTTATCCAGTACATTTACCTACATATCAAATTATCAAATGTCCAAAGGATTACAATCTTTTTTTCTCCCCAAATGCCTTTCTTCCACATGAGCACTAAATGTCACGGTAAAGTGCTAATGATTCTCAAAATGCAAAACTTGGGGAAAAAAATTGTAAAAGATTAACTTTCTTTTAGGAAAAGAAAAAGGGCATAAGATAAACTTGAACAAAGTAATGAAATCATCTCCAGATTTTTTTTTTCAAGGCTGTGTGTGGTGATTCACACCTGTAATCCCAGCACTTTGGGAGGCTGAGGTGGGAGGATTGCCTGAGGCCAGGAGTTCAAGACCAACCTAGGCAACATAGGGAGATCCTCCCCCGCCCCCGATCTCTATGCAAAATAAAAAATTAGTTGAGCATGGTGGTACATGCCTGTAGTCCCAGCTACTCGGTAGCCAAGGTGAGAGGATAACTTGAGCCCAGGAGGTAGAGGCTGCAGTGAGCCATGATTGTGCCACTGCACTCCAGCCTGGGGGACATGACAACACCCAGTCTCAAAAATAATAAACAAAATTTTAAAATTAAATTTGAAAACAGGACTGGGCATGGTGACTTAGGTCTGTAATCGCAGCACTTTTGGAGGCTGAGGCGGGAGGATCACTTAAGCCAAGGAATTTAAGAACAGCCTGAGCAACATAGTGAGACTACATCTCTACTAAAAATTTAAAAAAAAAAAAAATTAGCTGGGTGTGATGGTGGACGACTATTGTAGTACCAGTTACTTAGAAGGATGAGGTGGGAGAATCACTTGAGCCCTGAGGTTGAGGCTGCAGTGAGCCATGACTGTGCCATTGCACTCTAGCCTGGGTGACAGAGGGTGACCCTGTCTCAATAAAAACATAATAAAAAAGAAAAAAAAAGAAATCAGGACCTGGAATCCTAATTTGAAAATGAAACAGAACACAGAAGAACCTATCTAAAACAGTAACAGGCTGACAGAAGCCTTTTTAGGAATTCTTGTGTATTCTACTCATACTTGTATAAAATTTTAAGCATCTCCAAATGTTATACAGCTCTAAATAAAGTGGAGAAAAGGGGTAGCCAGGTAATTCAAATAACAGAAATTTTTTCTTCCCAAATTACTTACTGAAGCCACAAAGCAAAACTTACCTACACAGAAATCCAGAGATCTGTGATTAGTAAACATTTAAACCGTTGACAAATTCTTTCCTTGATATTCAACGGCATCCTTCCAAGAATGTGGTTAACCAATGACCTCAATCAAGTTCAGTTGTGTCTATGACTGTGCAGTCTAAATGACTAACTGAAAAGTAAAATACCCCAAATAGCTGCTTTTCTTATGCAGTTAACATACCTCAACATTAAGCACACAGGTGCGCCAACTTAGTCTATTTGTGCTGCTGCAACAAAATACCCGTAATTTATAAAGAACAGAAATTTATATTTCTCACAGTCTGGAGGCTGGTAAGTCCAAGATCAAGGCGCTTGCAGGTTCCACATCAGGTGAAGGCCCCTTCCTCACAGATGACACCATCTAGGTGTCCCCCTGTGGCAGAACAAGAGAAGAGCAAAATGGGCCTAAGCTAGTTCCTTCCAGCCCTTTATATAAAAGGCACTAATTCATTCACGAAGACAGAGTGCTCATGTCTTGAATCACTTCCCCAAAAGCCCAACCTCTTAATACCACCATAATGGGGATTAACACATGAATCTGGGGTGGTAGGACACATATATTCAAACTATAGCATGCACTTTTCAACATCTTAAAACAGATTCCCGTAGTCTCAAGAGGCCAGACTAGACAAAAATTAGGCCATATTTTTGGTTAATCTTTAAAACATTAAACTCTATATTGAGACTGAGTGGAATACACAAGTATGATATTAAATTAGACATTCTGCTGGCTGACACAAAACTTGCACTTCCTTTTTCATTAGCCAACAGGTACAGCTATAATTGTAGACAGAAATTATAATTAGAAATAATGAGAGCAATTTCTTGGATTCTCCACCTTTAAATTATATTTTATTCAGACTTATCCTTTGAAATTACTCATGATTAGCCTATCTTCTTCATGTGAGAATTTAGGAAACCTATTGCTGTGGCATCTTTACAGAAAAAAAAAATGCATCTTTACATGCATGCGTGTAAGAAAGTTTCCTACGAACACTACAATTTAAAAACCACTCTATCCAAAAGGCATTGTAAAAGTATAATTTTGCATTTTATTCATTCATTCCATCAGCTGGGAATTGCTCTATTGTACAAATACAGTTTTGTACAAAAAAATCACAAAATGTTACAAAATAAAAAAAGTACAAACTGCATTACTTAATAAATATGACTAAAAGTAGTTAAAGTGGCAATGAGATAGATTTTAAGTTGGAAATATTGTTTGACCCAGCAAACCATACAAGCTCTGTTTACAGACATTTCTACATTAATACAGGGCAATCCTATTTCGCCTTCTGAAAGAATGTAAAAGAAATATTAAGACAGTGTTCTCCTGCTATAACTGCCAAGGGTGGCTCCAGACATTTATGCCATTAGTTTATAAATCTCTTAGTTGGATCCAAGAAGTTAAAGCAGGAGGCTTATCTTGTCACAGAGTTTTATACCACGTTAACATTCTAACAAAATAACAAATGTCAATAAAAACAACTGAGAGCACCAGACGATCTACTCTACATATCAACCAGGGTACAGAATAATCATTCTGCCATCAGCAAATATCAGACTTTCATTCAAGTAAGACCTGGTACTATCCCTTAAAACAGGAAAGAGAAAAAAAAAAAAAAACACCTTCGCACAACCTTCCATTAAGTAATTTTCTTTAAAAGATTCACCATTTCTAGAAAAATAATGATTTCCAAAACAACAGCTCTGTTTCATCAAAATGGAATGGGCCAAACATCTGGTAACAAGAATGCTTCAATATCCATTTGAAATAATTATCTAAGAACTGTCAAATTCAAATTTCAACAACATAAACTAACTACCAAATCACAAACTCTGTTCAAAATAATACATTTCATATAAAGCACTTCTCTGGATTTATGCCTGAACACGTCATAGATGAAGGTACACCAGTTTTTAAAAATGTTGTGCAAAAATACATTTTTATAGAAAATAGACTACCAGGAATGAACAAATTTACACTGTGAGAAATCAGCTTGCAAATTAAGTAGTGCTCACTTTATACAGCAAATTATAAATAGCAGTAAAATCACCCAAAGCTATCATGAAACATCATTTAGGTGCCCAGCAACCTTCAGCTCTGAGAAAACATTCAAAAAGATGATTAAGGCATTACACCTACAATAAAATCTACTAGCAAGTTTGAAAGTGCTATTACCCTGATTAGAGTTCACGTGATTCTCCAAACACAAGTTATGTATGCAATTATTCCCAGGGTGTAAGGTTTTGAGACATTTCAAGAGCATGCATTTTGTTCAATATACATTTTGGATAGGGATATGGCCATAGATTTGGCAAGTTCTTCGTCGCGTTTCCTTTGCACTTGAGTTTGTTTGCACCAGTTGTCGTACTCTGGGTTAGGATAGGAGTGATCAAATACAGCATCATAGTGTCCGTTACTGAGCCAACTGAGCCAAATACTAGGCCTCAGGGAATCCTCTGGGCCCAAATAATGAATCATAGTAGACACCGTGGGGCTCTCCAGCCTCCCTCCAGTAGTTAAGTGGATATTCACATTCAGCATCTGCCCCATGGCCAGCAATTCCGGGTACCCAGCCCATGCCCCGTCTTGGGCAGCAGCGATGATAAACTCCCCCACGTCGCCCTCAATCAGGGGGCTGAAGTGGTCGAGATGGTCGGCGATGTAGTGCACCGTCTGCTCCCTCAGCTCCCGGTGCAGGCTCTGGTCCCCATACACCGTCTTGCTGACAGCTCGGTAGAGGCAGTTGCCGTCGGGAATGATGTGGAATCGGTACTTATTCCTCTGCCGCAAGTACTTGTCCTGCTTCTCCACCTCGGCCAGGTACAGGGCCAGCTTCTCGTCTCTGTGATCCGACCTGGACACGATCACCGGCTCCGCCGCGCTGCTCGGAGCGGTCTCGATGCTCCGGGCTGGGG
>NW_012119932.1:3192503-3209785 GCF_000951035.1 Colobus angolensis palliatus
GCCTGAGCAGTCTTGGGATTCCTGGCTGGGCCTCCCGCCCACGTGACTACCGGAGACCGCTTCCCCGACCTGGGCACTGGTTTCTGCGCTGCGCCACTCTCCGCAGCGGCTGCAGTGGATGCTGCGGGATGGGCGCTTCTTGGAGCGAGTTAGCATGCTCGGAAAGCTTGCGTGGCAGGAAAGCTTCCGGCATGGGTGTGGAGAACAGAATGCTGCCTTAAAGTCTGTTTGGCCTCTGCATGGTCATGGGCTACCACCCCTCCTTGCATCCACTACTGCCTCTTTTCTTTTATCTTTTTAGAGATGAGGGTCTCACCTATCTCCAAAGCTGGAGTGTAGTGGCGCAGTCCATAGCTCACTGCAGCCTTGACCTCCCGGACTCAAGCGATCCGCCCACCTCAACTCAGGTGTGCACCACCGCACCCGGCTAATTTTTTTTTTTTTTTTTAGGGCGAGGGTCTCACTATTACGGTTGCCCAGTCTGGTATCGAACTACTGGTCTCAAGTTGTTTCCCGCCTTGACCTCCCACAGTGTTCGGATTACAGGCCCTAGCCACCAATCCTGGCACCACGAGTCTTTTCCTTTTTTTTTTTTTTTTTTCCTTTTTGAGGCAAGGTCTTGCTCTGCCTTTCAGGTTGACTACAGTGGCGCCATCATTCCCCACTGCGACCTCCACCTCCAGGGTCCAGGCAATCCCTCTTCCTCAGCCTTGCCTTGGGCAGGGATTACAGGTGCCCAGCTAGTTTTACCACTGCGTCTTTTCTATGCACTTCCTTGGACTCACCTGTTAAGGGTGAGTCCTCTAGTGGATTCTCCCGCCCTGCGAAGACAAAACCAACTTTTCTGCACCTCTGACCTATATCACTTGGCAAATACCTGGCTTCGGCGAAAGCAAGGAAGCCTTTTAGCCTTTTATAAACAGCCTTTCTCAGAATACCAAATGCAGTATCACCTAGGGCCTTTTGAAAATAGATGCGATTGCTAGCCAGAGGTCAAAAGCGATGGAGAAAGTCGTGACCTGCTTTCTGGGGCAAGATAGGCTATAGAAAATACTTCTACCGAGCCTTTTTGTAATACCCGCCTTTGTAAGGGAATGCCAGAGGTAGTGGGAGACTTCTGCTATATTCTGAGCTTTGATCAAATGCTAAATTAACAGGCTCCAAACATTCAAATTGAAACTAGAGGTTGTCCTAACATTTTAGAGATAGGGAGACTGAACCTGTAGGTGATGTAGGCTGTAATCCGGTCCCCAACCTTTCCCGTAGAATGTGAATTCCATGAATTGAGAGACTTGGGTCTTGCTCTTAAATTTCCATTCCCTAACACAGTGCCTGGCACATAATTGGACCTAATTAATATTTACTAAGTGAATGAGTAGATGGAAAGCGAGTTCCCAAGGTTTGTCAGATAGTGGTGAAGCCAAGATTACTATCCAGGTCCCCTAACCCTAGCCAGGGCTTTTAATTATTTTTGGGCGGTATGACTGGCAGGGTCCCAGCTCAGGTCACTCCAGCCGGTTAGGTAAATTAACTCAGAAGAGGGTAAATGACGGTCTAACTTTTCAAATTCTGGTAACTACCCCTTTGGGAGCTTGAAGCGCTCATGGCTAATTAGAAAAAGGAAATTACCATGCTTGGATTTCATCACTGATTTGTTGAGCATCTATTGCTCTGTGTATGAAGCACTTCACGCTTAACTCTTTCATTAGCTGGTGTTCTGAAACAGAAGACAAGACTATTAGCAAGGCCATTATCAAATAATATTTACCATACCCACTGTGTGCCTAGCAGGGCTAGCATAACTGGAGCCTGAAGGGAGATAAGGAAAATATTATAATTTAAATCCTAAAGCAAGAATAGATTTTAACAGGTTGGGGTAAATGCAGAAAACAACACTAACAACAACAACAACAAAACACTAGGTCCACAGAAGACACACTACCTCTGATGTACCAAGTTAGCAACAGACTAAAACAAAGAGGTGAAGATTTGAAACATTAACATATGAATGCATTTTTAAAAATCTTTTTAGTTTGTCTGGGGGCAGTGGACTATGCAAGACTGCGTATTGACAGTAGGAATCCTTGTCCACTCTGTATCTCAATGTGGAAAGACTTCCTAGAGGTGGTGATACTTCAGGAAACCACAGCAGAAATGATGGCAGCTTTGGAACTGGATGTTGTTTTTGGCCCTTGGAAGCTAAGAGAAGACAAGACCTTGCAGGTGACAGCAAAGAGATTAGGGAGGCAAATCTGATTTCTCGTGAGTTCACATAATTATCTATAAATCTATAATGTAATTAATTAAAATTAATATGCATGAAAATTGCTACATTATCAGAACGATTGAAGAGTATAAGCTTTCAGGAGGTGAGTTGTTTTTATTCTGATGGTTTACATGACTATTTTCCCTTCCTCAACTATAAGCTCCTCAAAAGGGTCCCAAAACTTAACACAGATTAACTGGTAAAGTTTTTGCTATATACTGTACATTAAAACGTGGGAAGACTATAGATATGATTTTTTAAAAAACTGTGCAAAGAAGCTGAATCCTGTGCCTTTAGATAAACATTAAATACATCCAATTAAGCTAGAAAAAAATTTCCTAGACTAGGAGCCATGGCTCATGCATATAATCCCAGCACTTTGGGAGGCTGAGGCAGGAGGATCACTTGATCCCAGGAGTTTAAGAGCAGCTGAGGCAACATAGCAAGACCCTGTCTCTACAAAAAATTAAGAAAAAAATTAGCCTGGCATGGTGGCACATGTCTGTAGTCCCAGCTACTTGGGAGGCTGAGGGGGAAGAATTGCTTGAGCTCAAAAGTTTGAGGTTGCAGAGAGCCATGACCACACCATTGCACTTCAGCCTGGGTGACAGAACGAGGCCCTGTATCAAGGCAAGGGGCAGACAGAAAGTAGCAAGTGTTGGACAAAATGTGAAGAAGTTAAAATCCTCATATGTTCCCTGTGGGATTGTAAAATGATGCAGATACTTTTTAAACAGCTTAGCTGTTCCTCAAAATGTTACACATAGAGTTACCATATGATCCAGTAATTCCACTCTTAGGTATATAACCAAGAAAAATAAGAACATATCTCCATACAAAAACTTGTAGATCAATGTTCATAGTAGTAGTATTCATAATATCCAAAGAGTAAAAACTATCCACATGTCCATCAAATGATGAATGGATAAACCAAGTGTGATATATTCAGACAATGGAATATTATTCAGCCATGAACAAAATGAAGACACATGCTACAACATGGATGAATCTTCAAAACATGCTAAGTGAAGAAAGCCAGATGCAAAAGGCCACACACTGTATAATTCCAGTTATGTGAAATGTCTAGAATAGACAGTAGGCTGAGATGAGGAGGGAATGTGGAGTGACTACTAATGGGCATGGGTTTCTTTTGGAGTGATGAAAATGGTTTGAAAATAGCTTATGGCTAGTCGAGGGGCTCATGCTTATAATCCCAGCACTTTGGAAGGCCAAGGTGGATAGATCACTTGAGCGCAGGAGTTTGAGACGAGCCTGGGGAACATGGCAAAACCCTGTCCCTACACAAAATACTAAAATTAGCCAGTCATGGTGGCACACGCCTGTAATCCCAGATGCTTGGGAGGCTGAGGTGGGAGGATCCATTGATCCTGGGAGTTCGAGGCTGCAGTGAGCTGTGGTTGTGCCACTACACTCCAGCCCGGGTGACAGAGGAGACCCTATCTCAACAACAACAAAAAAAAAAACAGAAAGAAAAAAGAAAATGGGTTATGGCAGGGCAAGGTGGTTCATGCTTGTAATGCCAGCACTTTGGGAGGCTGAGACAGGAGAATCACTTGAGTCCAGGAGTTTGAGACCAGCCTGGGCAACATTCAAGACTCCATCTCTACCAATAATAATAATAATAATAATAATAATAATAAATCAGTTGATCATGGTAGTGTACACTTGTAGTCCCAACTATTCAAGAGGCTGAGGCTTGGAGGATCACTTGAGCCCAGGACTTTGAGACTTTGAGATTGCAGTGATCCTGCCACTGCCTTCCAGCCCAGGTGACAGAGCAAGACCTTGTCTCTAAAAAATAAAAAGAAAGAAAGAAAATTATGGTGATAGTTGCACAACTCTGTGGATATACTAAAAACTACTGAATTATACATTTGAAGGATGAATGAATTCTATAGTATGTAAATCGTATCTAAATAAAAGCTGTTTTTAAAAACCATACCATGAGCCAGGTACTATGCTCATTGCTTGAGATAAAAAGATAATTATGTTTTAACCATAAATGTCTCAGCAGCAAAAATACTTACTTTGTGACATTATTGCATATATCATGGACAACATTTTATATATCTTAATTATCTTTTCTGACGAATTCACAGTACTCTATATGATAGCTTAAATGTAATTGTTTAAATGGTATAAATGAGCTGAAGCTTACTAAAGCCAAATCATTCATGCCCAGATTAAACGAATATTTAGCGCTCTAGACTAGTAGAAATGCTATTTGAATTTATAATTTTTTAATAAACTTTTTGTGTAATCTTCATGATATAAAAAATACTTTTACATTTTGTAAAGGAAACATGTTGAACATTTCACAAAGCATATGGGAATTGTACACAGATATGTCATATTTTTAGTTTCGTTGGTTCTATATATGGCTCTATGAGATTCTGAAAAGCGCCTAGAACATAGCAGCCTCTCAATAATTTGTGAATGTTGTCAAATAAAAATGGTACCTCAGCAATCAAGGCAGGTGTCTTGGAAAGTGATGTACGGAGTTGATATATATTCATTCTTTGTGTTCTATTGAACTGACAATTTAAAGTGAAAAAATAAATAAATAAAGAGCATCATGTCGTGCACACGTAACTCAATATTCTTTCTCCAGCTCATCTACCAAGACTGACACGTCACCAGCTGGAAATGAAATTACCAGGCAGAAGTGAAAGCTACCCTTAATTATTTAAACCTATGGCTCTTCTGAAATTGTATTTATGTGTTACTTGCATAACTTGAACATTATACTGAAGAAAAGAATCACTGAAAATTCTATTATGTAAAGACCTCTTAACTCCAGAAACTTTAAATCAATATATGATAACTAGATCAAATAGTCAGTAGGTGTTTGGTTTGTTCTTTGTTTTTTGTTTGTTTGTTTGTTTTTTTACATATATATGTGTATATATATGTATGGAGGGAGAGAGAGCTTTTTTTTTTTTTTCCTGAGACTTAGTGTTTCACTCTTGTCGCCCAGGCTGGGGTGCAGTGGCACAATCTCAGTTCACTTCAACCTCTGCCTCCTGAGTTCAAGTGATTCTTCTGCCTGAGCCCCCCGAGTAGCTGGGATTACAGGCACCCACCACCACGCCCAGCTAATTTTTGTATTTTTAGTAGAGACAGGGTTTCACCATGTTGACCATGTTGGCTCTCAAACTCCTGACCTGAGGCCTCCTTTCCTTAGCCTCCCAAAGTGTTGGGATTACAGGTTTGAGCCACAGTACCCAGCCTATAATGTCTTATTTTCTTTCTTTCTTTCTTCTTCTTATTTTTAAATAGAGATGGGGTCTTGCTCTGACACCCAGGCTGGAGTACAGTGGCATGATCTCAGCTCACTATAACCTCCACCTTCTGGGCTCCAGTGATCCTCCCAACTCAGCCTCCCAAGTAGCTGGGACTATAGGCATGCACAACTATGCTGGGCTAAGGTGTTTAGTTTTTGTAGGAGAAAAAAAGTAGGAGAAAGTATGGGGAAAAGACTGTGACGAATGGATAATCATTGACTCTTGAGTTTAGGCTTAGAAAAGGTGCAGATCCTTTTGATAATAGTCCAAGGGGTCATCTAGTAATTAGCAATAGGGTTCAAATCTCTACTCACACAATGGCATTCTTCATCTTGTGGATCCAATTGACTGCTGAGAGAAATCAAGTCTGTTACTCAACAGGGAGGTTTAAATGACATAATTTAAATAGAATGATCATTTCCCATACACAGCCTTGAATCATTCCAGCATATGGTGGAAGCAAGGAGCCCCAAAATCTCACGTGTTCCCTGAATTCAGTTAATTTCTATCAGAAAAGAACAGTAGTTAGACTAGAACCATTTTGTTCTGTGCTCTGTTGCCTGCTTCTAGTTGCCTTAACGGATACAATGGTCAGGTCTGCTAACAGTAACTAGGCCTGCACAGGGATAAATAGAAGTATAATCATATGTCCCTTGTTTGTAAAGAGCTTAACATAAAGTAGGAAAAACAAGACACCCGCACGCACACAAACGTTGAATAACAGCAGTAAATGCAGAAATCTGTTACCAAGGATGTTTCTAACATAACTCAGTTGACTGTTTGTGTGGCAACATTTTAAAAATTCACAATCTTTGTAATGTTTACCTAGTAGCTAAATGTCTGTAAGTAAGTGAATGTGATAACAGTATGACTTACCCCTCCTAGAGACCATAAGGGTGTTTCTGTGGGGAGCAAGGAACAGCCACACCCCACCCTCCTTCTATATGGGTAGAAGGCCAGACTGAGAAACACACCCTTCTTGACTAAGAGCTCAATTGTAAAAATGCCCAGATACTATAAAACTATTTTGCCAAGACTTAAGGAAATGAAAAAAGAGGACCAGGCACAGTGGCTCACGCCTGTAATTCCAGCATTTTGGGAAGAAGAGAGGGGAGGATTGCTTGAGACCAGGAATTCAAGACCAGCCTGGGCAACATGGCAAAATCCCGTCTATACAAAAAATATAAAAATTAGCCAGGCATGGTGATAAGTGCCTGTAGTCCCAGCTACTCAGTAGGCTGAAGCTGGAGGATTGCTTGAGCCCAAGGGGTCGAGGCTGCAGTGAACTATGATCATGCCACCACGCACCAGCCTGGGTGACCAAAAATAAAAGAAAAGAAAGAAAACGAAGAAAAAATAGGAGAGATACTAAGTTACTTTAATATTGCTTTTTATTTAATAAAAAAAGTGTGTTAAAAAATTAAAGCAGACCGGGCGCGGTGGCTCACGCCTGTAATCCCAGCACTTTGGGAGGCCGAGGCGGGTGCATCACGAGGTCAGGAGATCGAGACCATCCTGGCTAACACGGTGAAACCCCGTCTCTACTAAAAATACAAAAAATTAGCCGGGCGTAGTGGCAGGCGCCTGTAGTCCCAGCTACTCCAGAGGCTGAGCCAGGAGAATGGCGTAAACCTGGGAGGCAGAGCTTACAGTGAGCCGAGATCGCTCCACTGCACTCCAGCCTGGGCGACCAGCGAGACTCTGTCTCAAAAAAAAAAAAAAAAAAAAATTAAAGCAATGCACGCATGTAAAAATAGAAGTAAAATTCCTTTACATCCCATCCCATCTCCCTCATCTCCCACTCCAGTGGTAACTACTGTTGACATTTATTATATATATATTTTCAGACGTTTTAATATGCACATATAGGTTATATATATCATATACGTATGAGCAAAAATTTGGCATTACAGAATTATATGGTACATATTTTTTCTTTACTTAATTAGTATATACTGGACATGTTTCATGTCAAAATATGTAGCTCCACCTTATTCTTTTTTTATTTTTGTTTTTATTTATTTATTTATTTATTTATTTATTCATTTATTTCCAGACAGGGTCTTGCTCTGTCACTCAGGCTGGAGTGCAGTGGTGCAATGATGTATCACTGCAGCCTCAACCTCCTAGGCTCAACTGGTCCTCCCACTTCAGCCTCCAGAGTAGCTGGGGCTACAGGTGTGTGCCACCATGCCTGGCTAATTTTGTTTAGTTTTAGTAGAGAGGAGGGCTCTCTATGTTGCCCAGGCAGTGACTTAGGGTGGGACCCCGATTAGCTCCAGGATGGGGCTGATCACCAGAAAGAGCAAGTGATTAGAGGATTAGAGGGTCAGAAGTTTCAACCCCCTCACCCACCAACTTCCAGCAAAGGGATTGTGGGGGGCACTGGAGATTAAACTTCATAAAAACTCTTGGACAATGAAAGCTCTATTCTCTCTCCTTCATACTTCAGCCTCTGTATCTTTTCATCTCTATTTGTAATACTCTTCATTAGTAATAATACACTAATAAGCATAATTATTTATCTGAGTCCTGTGAACCATCCCAGCAAATTACTCAAACCCAAGTAGGGGATCATGGAACCCCCAGATTGTAACCAGTTGGTCAGAGGTATAGGTGACAACCTACTACTTGCAATTGAAGTGTGAAGTGAGGTCAATCTTGTGGGACAGAGCCCTCAACCTCTGGGATCTGACTCTAACTCCAGGTAGATAGTGTCAGAATTAAATTGAATTATAGGACACCTAGTTGGTGTCCACCGCAGAACTGCTTGGTGTGTAGAGAAAAACCCCTACACCTAGTCACAGAAGTGTTCTATATTGAGTAGAGATTGCAGAGAAAAAATAATTTTTTCCCTTTCACAGGAACGTATTTTTTTTTTCTTAAGAATCTTCTTGATGGTTGAAATTATAAATGTAACTAGTATGAAGCCAATACATTGTTTTAAATGTAGATAGTTTTTATGGGATTTCTTATTATGAAAATAATATGTGGTCGTTACAAAAAAGTCAAAACCTATAAATAAGCAAAAGAGAGAGAGAAACAAAATTTTAAAAGTAGTCCTCTTGGAGTTGGATGTAGTGGTTTATTCCTATAATCACAGCATTTTGAGGGGCGGAGATGGCAGGATTGCTTCAGTCCAGGAGTTGAAGGCCAGCCTGAACAATGTGGCAAAAACCTGAAAAATTAGCCAGATGTAGTGGCATGAGCCTGTTGTTCCAGCTACTCAGGAGGCTGAAGTGGGAGGATCCCCTGAGCCCAGGAAGTCAAGACTTCAGTGAGCCATGTTCCTGCCACTGCACTCCAGCCTGGGCAACAGAACAAGACTCTGTCTCAAAAACAAACAAAAAAACCCACCCAGGGCTCGACGCAGTGGCTTACATCTGTAATTCCAGCATTTCAAGAGGCAAAGCAGAGGATCACTTCAGACCAGGAGTTTGAGACTAGCCTGGTTAACAGAGCAAGACCATGTCTCTACAAAAAATTAAAAAATTAGCCAGGCATGGAGTGGCACACCCATAGTCCCATCTACTCAGGAGGCTGAAGCTGGAGAATAGCTGGAGCCCAGAAGCTGAAGGCTGCAGTGAGCTAGGATCACACCACCGCACTCCAGCCTGGCAGATAGAGCCAGACACTATCTCTTAATAACAAAAACAAAAAAACCCTGCCTGTAAATGTGACAATTTCTTCAATTATATCTGTATCAGCGGTTCCCAACCACAGCAGTTTGGCAAGGTCTGGAGTCATCTTTTGGTTGTAACAACTGGAAGGAGAGCTGCTCCAGGCATCTTGTGGGTAAAGATCAATGATCTACTAAAGATCCTATCCTGTATGAGACAGCCCTTTACAAAAAAGAATTATTTATCCCAAAATGTCAATAGTACCAAGGTTAAGACACCCTGATACACACACACACACACACACACACACGCATGCTGACTTTAAAAAAAAAAAAGGGATACTCTTCTGTCATCTGTTTTTTATTTGATATGTCAAAATATCTTTTATGTTAAAAATACACTTCAACATCTTTAATAGCATTTAAATAAATGAGTTATTCTTGAGTATTTTAGAAATTTTGTAACATCCTTATGTAAAGGCATGTGTATGTATGCAAAACTGAGATGTTTCATAAAATAACATGTATTGTTACTACCTATAATGCATTCTATTTTATCTTCCATTTTATTCCTTATTTTAAATGTCAGTTATTACTTAAGTTCATTTCATGGCCAACTAATGACTGTGACTTGGAATTTGAAAACCAATGCATTACAGCTTCAGTTGTACTCTGATGGATTATTGTATTTACAGTACTGGCCAACTCTCGCTTCAATACATTTTCTGAGCAAAGGGAATTAAGTAACCTATACTTTATGTTCTGAACCAGTATATTTTTAGAGTAAAAAGGATTCCTATTAATAATTATTTCAGATATCAGGTGTAAATTGGGAGTGCCTAGAAAAAATAGGATAAATGGTCAACCTATTAATAACTGAGATGGAAAATGGTTATTTTCATATTTTTCTCTATTTCCTCTTATAGTATTCATTCCTCTATCATACCCATGAACAGCTAGGATCTCTGCTATTTGGTGAATGTCTCATAATTTGCTAATGTAAGCTAGAATAGGGACCTCCAGATTCTACTCCCAGCCTCAAAACTAATTGTTTGACTTAGAACAGATCATTACATCTCCCTGGCTCTTAATTATCCCACCGATAAAAGAAGGTTTAATGATCTCCATGATTTTTTCAACCTTAAAATTATATGACTTTTATGCTATAGGAAATGATATGGAAATAACTTTTAAAAGCTTAGAGTGTAAATGGGATAACTAAATTATGAAATATACTGGCCTTCACCAAAATACAATTTCTTAGAACTTTTAGAACATTTCAATACAAATGCTTGCATAATACCCGGGCTGGGCTCAAAGAGCCAGCAGCCAGATCGCTAATAACGTTGGAGACCTCGAAAGTATTCCCTTCCTCTGTCTACCCAGCCACAATTCCATGAAAAGATAAGAGTACCCTGATGATAAGTAAGAGTAAGTTTACCAGCTGAAACACAGAAAAACACCGAGAAAGAGAGAGAGAAAGAGAGAGAAATGGAGAGTCTAGGATTGGAGAAAACCATGCAAAAAAGTTAAGTGAGAGGTTGACTTCACAATTTTGTTAGAAGTGGACCCTAAATAAAATCATGGCTGCTGAATAGATTAATAGTCATACTCATGTTGAATGACACACAGCACACAGAGTTGTTGTTTTGGGGTTTCAGGGTTTTTTTTTTTTTTGAGACAGAGTCTCTGTCACCCAGGCTGGAGAGCACTGGCATGATCATAGCTCATAGCACACACAGATTTTTTTGTTTTGTTTGTTTGTTTGTTTTGAGACAGGGTCTCACTCTGTCACCCAGGCTCCAACCTCAACCTCCTGGGCTCGAGTGATCCTCCTGCGTTAGCCTCCCAAGCAACTGAGACTACAAGTGTGTGCCACCATGCCCAGCTAATTTGTTTTTGTAGAGACGAGGTTTCTCTGTGTTGCCCGGACTGACCTTGAACTCCTTGGCTCAAGTGATCCTCCCGCTTCGACCTCCCAAAGTGCTGGGATTATAGGCATGAGCCACTGTGCCAGGCCTAATACATAGAGTTTTAAGAGTGACTGACTATGGAGGGCATTTTTCATGTTTGTCACTGCCCAGGGTGTTTTTAAACAACCTTTCCTCACATTAAGAGCCCTTCTTCTGCCAGATAGGAGCCTGGATTCATTCTCCCAGGTACCCATGAAGCAATGTCCAGGATTCAACTGAGGCTCCATCCATCAAACACACCCACTCACCCAGGATTTAAATCCTGCAATGAGTAACAGGAAGAAGCTGAAGCGTGGTCCATCTTGTGCCAGAGTCCCCAGCAATATCTACACAAACTGTTCTGTCCATACGCATTGGCAGGGGGATTGCTGTCTTCCCCGGAGCCATCCCTTCTACAGTGTAGGGTTGTTCCAACTCAACTCTCTGGAGAGTTCTCTGAACTTTCAAAGATCATTTTACATATTTAAAACTACTGAGAGAGAATGCTGTTGCTTGCAACTAAAAACTTTGACAGATTCAATATCTATAGTATGTTTTGTCCAGTAAAGTTGCATAAAGGAGATATGAGGTTAATTTTGTCCTAAAGGATAGAAGTCTCGTTTGAAGCAATGAAGACCCTATTCTGGACTTGAAATTTGGCAGAAGCAGGAGAGACAGGAGTCTGGCCATGGGAAAGTGGACACTGTGGAAGCAGAGTAGTGAGAATGAGCCAGCCACTAGAAGACTTTGAAACTCAAGCTTAGATGTGTGTTTTCATTGGAAGAGCAAGAATTAGCCCTAGTAGAGGTTTTCTTAAGTGTGAGGTGCTTAGAGCTGCTTGTAGCATCAAAGACATGAACATTTTCAGGATTAAGGTTAAAACCTACCTTAATAGGTGGTCTCAATATTATCATCTCATTAGATTCCCAGAAAGATAAATCTAGAAGGAACCTCAAAAGAAGAAATCATAGTCTCTTGGGAATAAAGGAAAGATTGGGAAGAAAAAGGATAGTAAATTAGAAAAAAAAAATTGGAATAAGGTTAAATAAGGCCAGGTGTGGTAGCTCACGCCTGTAATCCCAGAACATTGAGGGGACAAGGTGAGAGGATTGCTTGAGGCCAGGAGTTCAAGACAGGTCTGGACGACATACCAAGACCATGTCTCTGCAAAAACAAACAAACAAACAGAAACTTTAATTGAAGTCTTCTTTCTAAGGATATGGGAATAAAATAATAAGGCTAAATATAGTGAACTCTGTTGTGCAGTTGGCATCTGTGCTTGAAATCATTATGGTCAAGCTAATTACTTGCCTGTTTTAATAATTAATGGTTCATCACATGACTGATACTTATATCAGTCATAACCATTACTGATCATTACCAGGATGCTTAAGTAGGCATCCCACAGTCTTCGTGATCATATGTAGATTCTGCTCATACACAATGACGATCACTGTGGATAGGAAACATGGGATATATTATAGAAGAAAGTATATTTCATATGTGAAATTTCATTCATTTGTTCTAAGAATGGTTTCTCAATTAATATTTACTTATTGATCATAGTATGTATAACTTTCACAAATGTTATACTTTCACATATATACTGAGATTTGGGGGGAATTGTGAAAAGGTAAAAAGTAAACTTGTTATCTCTACGACTATTAATGGTGCACCTGCAGGAATTGTTCACAGATAAGGCAGGTTGTGGGTCATTGGTGTTTCTGTCTTGCAGCATGCAAAAGAAGTCCTTTCCCTTCCATTCATGAAAGCAAATTGCAGTGAATTAATGGGGAGGATTATATGGATAACTGTGAATTATATTTTAAAAAGAAATAATTCCTAAAGAACTTTAATGTATTACTGGCTAATCGCAATACACCAATGTGTATCATCTTTCCGTTGAAAACTGCTTTGCATTCCATTTCCCTTCAATTTCTTTACTGCATTTTAATTGAAAAATAGCAGTGATTCACTCAGGAAAATGCCCAACAAATACAATGGGAGAACATTTGAGAAAAGAAATACATGACAAATGATATGGTTAACTCTGTGTCCCCACCCAAGTCTTACGTTAAATTGTGATCCGAGTGTTGGAGGTGGGACCTGGTAGGAGGTGATTGGATCACGGGGGCAGATGTCCCACTTGCTGTTCTTGTGATAGTGAGTTCTCAGGGGATCCGGTTGTTTAAAAGTGTGTGGCATCTCCCACCTTTGCTCTCTCTACGTGCTTGCATCCCCTTCACCTTCTTTCATGATTGTAAGTTTCCTGAGGCCTCTCACCCATGCTTCCTGAACACCCTGCAGAACTGTGAGTCAATTAAACTTCTGTTCTTCATAAATTACCCAGTCTCAGGTAGTTCTTTATAGCAGTGTGAGAATGGACTAATACAACAAGTCTAGCAAAATAGAGTAAAAATCAATAGCATATTAATTTCTTTATTGTTATGTAACAAATCACCCCAAAACATAATGACTTAAAATGACAATACATATTTGTTGTCTCTTCAATTTTTACAGATAAGAAATTCAGAAAAGCTTGGCTTAGTGGTTCATGAGAACAGAGTCCGATGTCAGCAGAGGCTGCAGCAATTGGAAGGCTTGACTAGGGCAGGAGGTTCTGCTTCCAAGGTGGCTCACCCCAACAAGTGTTGGTTGTTGCTGGCTGTTGACACATGGGTTTTACCAGGAGTGCCTGAGTGTTTTCATGGCATGGTGGCTTGCTTCCCTGAGAGCCAGGGATTCAAAAAGGAGCAATGCAAAATATTTCATGCCCTTCGTGACCTAGTCTTGGATGTCACACTACATCAATTCCACCACATGGGTCAGCTTTGACTCAGTGTGAGAGGAGGCTATACAAGAAAGTGAGGGGTGAGGGGAAAATGTAAGTGAATGCCATGAGGTAAAGATTATTGGGTGCCATCTTGGAGGCTAGCTATTATAAAAATAAGGAGAATAAACAGGGTGAATCCAGTCATAATGACTTAATTGTACATTTAAAAATAACTAAAAGAGTATAATTGGATTGTTGGTAACACAAAGGACAAATGCTTGAGGGGATAGTGTCCTCTTTTCCATGACGTGATTATTACACATCACATTGCATGCCTGTACCAAAATATCTCCTGTACTCTGTAAATATGTATATGCCTACTACATACCCACAAAAATTAAAAATTAAAATAAAAAATAAGGAGAATATAATTAGAAGGGGAACAGGACTTTTCCTTTACATAATAATGGATGAAGGATATCTTAAGTCTGATATATTAGGGTTGCTCAGAAAAGTTGGGAGATACTACACAAAAGGTCTCAGGAACCTAGGACCTAGGTCTGGATAGAAAAGAAAGGTTGCCAAGAGTGGTGGCTCATGCCTGGAATCTCAGCACTTTGGGAGGCTGAGGTGGGAGGATTGCTTGAGGCTAAGAGTTCAAGACCAGCCTGGGAAATATAGTGAGACACTATCTCTACAAAAAATAATTTTAATTAGGCCGGGTGCAGTGGCTCACATCTGTAATCCCAGCACTTTGGGAGGCCAAGGCCAAGGTCAAGAGATCGAGACCAACCTGGCCAACATGGCAAAACTCTGTCTCTATTAAAAATACAAAAATTAGCTGGGCATGGTGGCATGCCCCTGTAGTACCAGCTACTCAGGAGGCCGAGACAGGAGAATCGCTTGAACCCAGGAGGTGGAGGTTGTAGTGAGCCGAGATCGCACCACTGCACTCCAGCCAGGTGACAGAGCAAGACTCTGTCTCAAACAAACAAACAAACACACACACACACATTTAAAGTTAGCTGAGCATGGTGGTGCGCATCTGTAGTCTCAGCTACTCAGGAGCCTGAGGTGGGAGGATTGCATGAGCCCAGGAGGCAGAGGTTGCAGTGAGTTAATGTCACACCACTGGACTTCACCCTGGGTGATAGATTGAGACCCTGTCTCAAAACAAATGAAAAGAAAACAAAGGGTGATGGCCCCCAGGAAAGGCTAGTTCCTTGTGATATATTTTGGGAAAGTGGAGGGTGGAGGAGAAATAGCTGAAGGGAAGGCAAGGTAGGATTTGGACCAGGCTCTGTTTGTTTGTTGGTTTGTTGGTTTGAGACAGAGCCTTGCTCTGTCGCTCAGGTTGGAGTGCAGTGGCGCGATCTCAGCTCACTGTAACCTCTGCCTCCTGGGTTCAAGCAATTCTCCTGCCTCAGCCTTCTAAGTAGTAGCTGGTACTAAAGGCGCCCGCCACTGCACCTGGCTATTTTTTTTTTTTTGTATTTTTAGTAGAGACAGGGTTTCACTGTGTTTGCCAGATGGCCTCGAGCTGCTGACCTTGTGATCCGCCTGCCTCCACCTCCCAAAGTGCTGGGATTACAGGCATGAGCCACTGCGCCTAGCCAGTGGACCAGGTTCTTCTTCAAAGCTTAGATCCCAGTGGGATGCTTCAAATTTCCTAGATACTCTTCCTTTATGTCTTCAAGTTCATTTCGCTGAAATAGAAGGAGATTCAGGGGCCCTTCAGTACTACTCAGATACTACTGAATAGTAAAATATGAACTAGTAAAACTTGTGAATACACCTTAAGGAATGTGGCACAGAATGAAGAACCACAGCTGAACTGGCACCACAAGGCTGTTCCTTATGCCAGGTTGCATTTTTACAATCTCTGGAAACAAGAATCCTATGAACAACACCAGCGCTACCATTGCATAAAGATAGGAAGGGAAGAACTAACTACTATTGAGAACGTAATATGCTCCAGGCACTGGGCTAGATGGTTTCTACAAACTGATCATTTGATACAATTCTCTACTCTCCACACTTCTTCTCTTCTCCCTTTCCTTTCTTTCCTTTCCTTTCCTTTCCTTTCCTTTCCTTTCCTTTCCTTTATCCTTTCCTTTTTCCTTCCCCTTTCCCTTTCCTTTCCCCTTTTCCATTTTCCTTTTCCTTTTCCTTTCCTTTCCTTTCCTGAGACAGGGTCTCTCTCTGCCACTCAGCCTGGAATGCAGTGGTGAACAATTATCAAACCCTGCCACCTTTAACTACTCTGACCAGTTTCCACTATTTCAAAATGTGCAGCCTGGGCAAGATGGTGAGACTTCATCTCTACAAAAAAAAATTTAAAATATTAGCCAGGTGTGGTGGCCATACCTGCAGCCCTCGCTACTCAGGAAACTGAGGCAGGAGGATCACCTGAGCCCCAGAGGTCAAGGCTGCAGTGAGCTAGGATTGCACCCGTGCATTCCAGTCTGGGTGACACAGTGAGACCATGTCTCAAAAAGGAAAAAAAAAAGTCCCCAGAAGTGATTATAATTTGTAGGTCATACCTTTTAAAGGAGTTTCTTCCACTTTCTTATATTTTCCCCATACCCAGCAGACAGGAACATTGTTTGTGGTGTTGAATCAGCTTCGATAATGTAGATAAGAAACATAATTTATGACATGGAAAAACCCAAGTCTGCAGATGACCACATGAAGTGGCCTACTTAAAAGTTCTCACATGAACTTTTAAGTGAGAGAGACATAAATTAAGGTGTTTTATTTAAGCCACTCTTCTTTGATCTGCATTACAGAAGCTAAACTAGTACTCTAATACATGAACTTGTCAAAGATCACGCAGTAACAAGGAGCAGTCCTGACATATCCTTGCTTTCCAAGTTCTACTCTATCACCTCCCGCCATACACCTTGACAAGGAGATGTACTTGCCAAAAAAAAAAAAAAAAAAGTATTATTTTGGCTCCCAATATTCTTATATATTCAGTTTAATAAATATCTGAAAATGATAGTTTGTTCTGTCAATTTCATATCCTATAGAGTGGAGAACCAAAACTATACTTCTTCCAATGTTTTAATACAATAAATCCCCATTACGCTAAATGTTAAACAGTTTAGATTTGAATTCTGCTTATGCACTCTTTTGAGGTACTGACTCATATTTTTTCTTTCTCCCAATCTCTCTCTCCCTCTCTCTCTTTGAAACAGGGTCTCACTCTGTTGCGTAAGCTGGGGTGCAGTGGCACGATCATGACTCACTGCAGCCTCAACCTCGTGGGTTCTCAAGTGACTCTCCCATCTCAGCCTCCTGAGTAGCTGAGATTATAGGTGCACACCGCCATACCCAGTTAATTTTGAAATTGTTTTTTTTTTTT
>NW_012119932.1:3210830-3213676 GCF_000951035.1 Colobus angolensis palliatus
GAGGTTGCAGTGGACCGAGATTGCACCATTACACTCCTGCCTGGGCAACAGAGCAAGACTCCATCCCAAAAACAAACAAACAACAACAACAAAAACATATATAGCTGATATTCAGCTAATAGCTACTGGTATAGTCATACAGATTGGAAATGAAATGTTAAAATACTTTCATATTCCTTGGTGAACAGCCAACACCCTATGGCTTGCAAGGTTCCCAGACGTCCTTATGCCTGTATGGTCCCTCTCTTAGATCTCTGAATCTACGCAGCACCCAAAAACCAGCAGGGAGCCTCCAGCTCCATGACCTGAGTTCATTCAGATATTCATAAATATTAAACATATTTAATATCATTTCTGGGAGCATATCTAGCCTGTGTTGCAAAGTAACTTTATGAGAATTTCCATAGCTAATCATTTCAATAATACCTTTGAAGAAGCTGTCAGTAAAAGAAGCTATCCTTCTGATAGCTTTATGTCTTTCCAAAACCTTTATGTATACCTTCACGACTTAAGGTAAACATTTGTAGTATTCTTTTTTTTTCTTTTCTTTCTTTTTTCTTTTCTTTTTTGAAACGGAGTCTCACTCTATTTCCCAGACTGGAGTGCAGGCAGCGGCGCGATCTCGGCTCACTGCAACTTCTGCCTTCCAGGCTCGAGCGATTCTCGTGCCTCAGCCTCCCAAGTAGCTGGGACTACAGGTGTGCACCAACAAGCCCAGCCAATTTTTGTATTTTTAGTAGAGATGAGGTTTCACCATGTTGGCCAGGCTGGTCTCGAAATCCTGACCTCAGGTGATCTGCCCACCCTGGCCTCCCAAAGTGCTGGGATTACAGCCGTGAGCCACTACGCCTGGCCCATTTGTAATATTCTTCCAAGGACTTTCCACTGAATCCCCACTAACCTCAGTACACACACACACATACACACACACACAAAATTATTAAGCTGACATAGTTATTTTCCTGCATAAATCAAAATTGTAAACATAAATCAAACCTACTTACTATAGTTTAACCATTTTTTTCCAAATAATTCTATGTTCCCAGAATAAAAAATGCCCTGTTTGTTTACATTGTCAAATCATCATCTCTTCAGCCAACGTTCACACTTCATATAAGCCATACTTGTGCTGGTAATTATGGAGCAAAGCTCTATTTAAGCAAACAAAAATGTTCCTCTCTTCTACTTTCTATTTTAATTTATAAAGCTTTTGTTGTCAGCCACAGTGATCTTACTTGAAAAATATGTTACAAAGTGTATGATGTAAAACATTTAGCAAACTATTTGGCATTTTCTTTACAAGGGAATGTTAGCAATCATTATTGTTATTATCATCATTATTATTATATCTCTTAAGTGCAAATCTCATACTGTTATCCTTCTGCTTAAGATCCTATGTGACTCTGTCACCCAGGCTGGAGTGCAGAGATGCGATTATAGCTCACTGCAGCCTGGAACTTCTGGGCTCTGGAGTTGATCCACCTCAGCCTCCCGGGTAGCTGGGACCATGGGCAGCATGAGGAGCCACCGTGCCAGGCGCCATTGCTTTTCTTAATGCAGTTTGCAGTGTCCTTGGCGACTAGGTCCCAGCTTCCTGTTCAGCCCTCTTCTCTCAGCACTCAACTGTGTGTCTCCCCTTTATCTTCCACTCATAGGAAACAACATTATTCCCCCTAAATTAGGCCCTGTCTCTTTAATCTCTAGGCTTTTGTACATACTGTTTCCTTTGCTTGGACGTTCTTCATCTGGGTAATGCCTGTTAACCCATAATTTCAATGATGCTGCTTCCTTGAAAGTCTGCCTCCCATCTGCATTTATAACAGCCTGTGCTTAACAGTCCATGAATGTACCAAGCGTTATAAATGCATCATGCAGTTACTTGCCCATTTCCTAGATTACAGACTGTTCAGGTAAGGAAATGATGGTTATCTTTTCCCTGTTGAATCTTCATTTAGGCTTTCCGTTAGTACAGTGATTGTTGAATAAATCAACATTTAAATCATATAAATCAACGAACTTGCGCTTTCTCATAAGAACAATACATTATCTCAGTTTGAGGAAGTTTACATAAGACTCAAATCAAAACAAATATGCAATTACTATGTGTAAATATATGAATGCCTCTTACATCTTTGTTTTCATTTCAGGGCCTACAAAATGGTGAAAAGTATATTTATTCAATTGTATTGAATTTTGAGGGCTGGAACAAAGACATGATTATACATGTACAAAAGGCAAATAAACCTTGGGACACCAAAATCACTGAACTAAAGGGAAAGGTCAAGCTGGGAACTGCTTAGGGCAAACCTGCCTCCCTTTCTATTCGAAGTCATCCCTCTGCTCACTGAGATAAATGCATATCTAATTGCTTTCTTTGGAAAGTCTAATTAGAAATTCAAGATAATGCAAACACTTTTCTCTTATTTACTTTATGCTGTCCTGCCTTTGCTTTGAGTTGTCCCACCTTTCTGGACCTAACCAAGGTTCACCTTATGTATATTAATTGATGTCTCAAATCTCCCTAAAATCTATAAAACCAAGCTATGCTCTGACCACCTTGTGCATGTATCGTCAGGCCCTCCTGAGGCTGTGTCATGGGCGTGTGTCCTTAACATTGGCAAAATAAACTTTCTTTCTTTTTTTTGAGGCAGAATCTTACTCTGTCACCTGGGCTGGAGTGCAGTGGTGCAGTCTCGACTCACTGCAACCTCCACCTCCCAAGTTCAAGTGATTCTTGTGTCTGAGCCTCCCGAGTAGCTAGGACTACAGGTGTGCACCACCACACCCGGCTAATTTTTTAATTTTTAGTAGAGGCGGGGTTTTGCCACGTTGACCAGACTGGTCTC
>NW_012119932.1:3213875-3216734 GCF_000951035.1 Colobus angolensis palliatus
CTCCAGGCAGCAGGCTACAGAGCTCTTATCACACCTAGAAAGGTGCCAGACTGTTAGTTAATTATCTTCTGGATCGGGGGGAAAAATCCAGAAAGGGAAGGGGGTTCTCTACAGGATGTAGACTTTTCCCCACAAGAGACAGTTTTGCAGGGCCATTTCAAAATATGTCAAAGAAATATATTTTGGGGTAAAATATTTCAGTTTCTTTCAGGGCCTGCTATCTGTCCTGTGATGCTAAACTGGAGTCAAGTTGGAATTTGCTATCTTATTGCTATAAAGAGTCTGCTTTGTCAGTCTTAAGATCTCTGTTTTAACATTAATGCTGGTCAGTCATGCCTGAATTCCAAAGGGAGGAGGGTGTCGTGAGACATGTTTGACTCTCTTGCCATCATGACCTGAATAAGTTTTTCAGGTTTCTTTGGAATGCCCTTGACCTAGAGACAGGGCCCATCAGTTGGTTAGGAGGCTCAGAATTTTATTTTTGGTTTACAATTATAATTAATTTTTAGTAGTACAGTAATAGACATCAAGTTACGTAAACTTGATGTTCTTTCTTCACTAAGCACATCTTCAACAAATGTATTTGAGATTTTTTAATGCCCAGCTTATGAATTATATGTTATTATATTATTTATTTATTTTAGAGACAGGGTCTTGCTCTGCCACCCAGGCTGGAGTACACTGGCATGATCTTGGCTCACTGCAGCCTCCATCTCCTGGGCTCAAGTGATCCTCCTACCTCAGCCTCCCAAGTAGCTGGGACTACAGGTGCGTGCCATCACGCTGGTGAAGTTTTGTATTTTTTTGTGGATATGGGGTTTTGCCGTGTTGCCAAGGCTGGTCTTAAACTCCTGGACTCAAGCAATCTGCCCACCACAGCCTCACAAAGTGCTGGGATTACAGATGTGACCCACCATGCCTGGCCTGAATTATATAATTTTTTAAAAAGATCATCCATAGTTAGTTTCCCTCTTTCCTAAATATTATAATCATAGTATCCCTAATTAATTTTGTTATTAATAAGTAACCTTGTTTAAATGTATCTTGTCATAGGGGAGAGACAAATATTTGTAGGTACGTTTAGAACTACGTGGGACAGATAAATAAGGAGGTAGAAATGGACTATTACACTGAAAAAATAAAATAAAACAAAATGAATAGGAAGGGCTGCAAGTAAGGATGCTGAAGTTTGAGGAATAAGAGGAGAATCAGATTAGTAATTAGTATGATTAACTGCATCATATCTAATTTAGAATCTTTAAATTAACTTATATATACTATATATGCCTGGTTATGTTTCTGTTCTTTGGCGGTAAAAATTATTCAGTGTCCTTGATTTAAAAAAAAAAAAAAATGTTACACGTACTCAAATAAAGATTTAGTTCAAAATTAAAGCATAAAAAAGAGAAAAGGGACCTCAGCCTTCTGATAATGTTTTTGGACCAAATATCTACAATCTTTTCACAAGTAGAAAATTGAATACATTTCGTGTTACAAATAAAGGAGCCTTGCTGTTTTTAGACTGTGTGCCTCCACACTGCACTCTGAGCTCCTAATTTCTAAAGGAATCCAAGGCTTTAGAGCAGGTGAATTTATCAGTACTACTTGTTTTTGGAGAAAAAGAGGTATAAGGAAGTGGAAATTGACTATTAGACTGCCTACCTGAAAAAATAAAATAAATAGGAAGGGTTGCAAGTAAGGATGCTGAAGTTTGAGGAATAAGAAGAGAGTCAGATCTGCAGATGTGGCCTCAAGCTGGACCGAAGAGGTGGAGTTGCCAGGAATAATAATGAGTGTCAAAAGAATACATTACTAAGTGAAAAGGAAGTCCACAGAATGGGAGAAAATGTTTGCAAACTAAATTTGATAAGGGACTTATCCAAAATGTATAAAGAACTCTTACAACTCAAAAAGAAGATTGCTGGGCAAAGTAGCTCGCACCCATAGTCCCTGCCCATTGGGAGGCCAAGGTGGGCGGATCTCTTGAGCCCAGGAGTTTAAAACCAGCCTAGGCAACATAGTGAGATCCCATCTCTACAAAAATATATAAAAATTAGCCCAGTGTGATGGTGCATGCCTGTAGTCCCAGCTACTTGGCGGGGCTGAGGTGGGAGGATTGCTTGAGCCCCAATGTGAGAAACTACCCTGAGCAAATATGGTGTGACTCCATCTCTACAAAAAATAAAGCAGTGTAGCCAGACATGGTGGCACAAGCTTGTAGTCCCAGCTATTTGGGAAGCTGAAGTGGGAGGATCACCTGAGCCCAGAGAGGTTGAGGCTATAATGAGTTGTGATAGTGCCACCGCACTCCAGCCAGGGCAACAGAGTGAGACCCTGTCTCAAAAGACACACAAAAGCAAACAAACAAAAACCAAAAAGGCAACCCAATTTTTAAAAATAGGCAAAATATCTTAAGAAGCATTTTTACAAAGGAAATCTAGGAGTGGCTAATATGCACATGAAGAGGTGCTCAGCACCATTCATCTCTATGAAAATGTGAAGGAAAACCAGAAGCTACTGTATCTTACCCATTCAACTGCCTATAATCAAAGCCCATAATTAAAAGTCTATAGAAAGGGAAAGTAGGTTAGTTGTTGCCTGGAGCTGGGGAATGGGAAAGTTGGGGGAAATGGAAAGTGACTTCTAATGAGTACAGGTTTCTTTTTGGGACAATAAAACTGTTCTAAAATTGCTTATGGTGGTGGTTGATAATTCTGTGAACATATTAAACACCTTTAGTGGGTGAATTGTATGGTATGTGAATTACGTCTCAATAAAGTTTAAGAAATAAGACAATAACAACAAATGCTGGCCATTATATTAAGAAATGAGAACTCTCATACAGTACAGGTGGGAATG
>NW_012119932.1:3217724-3220019 GCF_000951035.1 Colobus angolensis palliatus
TTTTTGAGACAGAGTCTTGCTCTGTCTCCCAGGCTGGGGTACAGTGGTGCGATCTCGGTTCACTGCAACCTCTGCCTCCCAGGTTCAAGCAGTTCTCCTGCCTCAGTCTCCTGAGTAGCTGGGATTACAAGCGGGCACCCACCATGCCCAGCTAATTTTTATATTTTCAGTAGAGAGGGGGTTTCGCCATGTTGGCAAAGCTGATCTCAAACTCCTGACCTCAGGTGATCTGCCCACCTCAGCCTCCTAAAGTGCTGGGATTACAGGCGTGAGCCACCGCACCTGGCCGGACATAAAAATTTCACTCCTAGTTATACACACAAGAGAAGTGAAAACAGGTACACACAAAAACTCAGGCACAAATGTTCATAGCAGCATTATTCATGAAACCCAAAATTGAAAGCAACTCAAATATCCATCAGCTGATGAATGGATAAATTAAGTGTGACATAAGGCACAATGGAAAATTAGCAATAGAATAAGTAGTGATATAGGTTACAATATAGATGAACCTCAAAAACATTGACCTAAGTGAGAGAAGTCAGTCAAAAGTAACCACAAATGTAAGACCTTATTTCCATGAAATATTCAGAATAGTCAAAACTACAAGAGACAGAAAATAGATTTAGCAATTGCCTAGGGCTGCAGGGAGAATGGGGAAGTAAGAAGTGATTGCTAGTAGGTACAAGTTTTCTTTTAAGGACAATAGAAATGTTCTAAAATTAGATTATGGTGATGGTTGCACAATACTGTAAATACCTTTCACAACATTGAATAGATGCCTTAAACTGGTGGACTTCATGGCATGTGAGTGACATCTTTTTTTCTTTTCTTTCTTTTTTTTTTTTTTTTTGAGACGTAGTTTTGCTTTTGTCGCCCAGGATGGAGTGCAGTGGCGCGATCTCAGCTCACTGCAATCTCTGCCTCCCAGGTTCAAGTGATTCTTCTGCCTCAGCCTCCTGAGCAGCTGGGATTACAGGCACATGCCACCATGCCCAGTTAATTTTTTGTATTTTTAGTAGAGACAGGGTTTCATCCATGTTGGTCAGGGTGGTCTTGAACTCCTGACCTCAGGTGATCCGCCCCCCCCCTCAGCCTCTCAAAGTGCTGGGATTACAGGCATGAGCCACCTCACCCAGCCCTGTGAGTGATATCTTAATAAAGCTGTTAAAAAAGAATGAGCAGGCATATTATATTCAGTTGAAGTAGTGACTAGAACAAGTCTCTGCTCTCTCAGGCTCCATCCCCTCTTATCCTTTTCCTCTTTCCTCTGGGTCTCTTCTCTGTCATTTCTTTCTCCATGACACAACACACTCTCTTCTCCAAAACTTTTTTATTCTCCTACCTCCTTCCTCAAAATGCGGCTCCTTCCTTTAACTGGCTGTATTGCTTTTTTTCTTTTTCTTTAACTTTTGAAATTGACATGTAATAATCGTATATATTTATAGGGTACAGAGTAAATATTGCAATACAAACAATGTACAGTGATCTGATCAGGGTAATTAGCATATCGATCATCTCTAACATTTATTATTTGTTTTTTTTCTTTTTTCTTTTTTTTTTTTGAGACGGAGTTTCGCTCTTGTTGCCCAGGCTGGAGTGCAATGATGCAATCTCGGTTCACCACAACCTCTGCCTCCCGAGTTCAAGCAATTCTCCTGTCTCAGCCTCTAAGAATAGCTGGGATTACAGGTATGCACCACCACACCCTGCTAATGTTGTAATTTTAGTAGAGATGGGGTTTCTCCATGTTGGTCAGGCTGGTCTCAAACTCTGGACCTCAGCTGATCCGCCCACCTCATCCTCCCAAAGTGCTGGGATTACTGGCGTGAGCCACCATGCCAGGCCTCTATTTTTTTTTTTTTTAATTTGAATGTGATCTCTCCTTCCCATTCTGGGCACTCACGCTCCTCCAGAGCTAAGCTTAGAAAACAAAAGAACACAGGGATAGGGAAACAAATGATCTCAAAATAGTTGATGGAAAATAGCAACTTCTGTTTTTCTGTGGGGCTTCCTTTTGACCATGATTTTCCTTTTCCTTTTTGTTTTTTCCAGACAGAGATTTTTCTCTATCTCTGGCTCTTGAACTGAGGTCAGAGACTCAAAAATACCACACTGTATCATTTACTTGGGCATTTTCTCAGAAGGGGATTAACTTTGGCAAGAGTTTGGGCGGTGACAAATGACTCAGAGATAAAAGATGAGTCAAGAAGCATTGCTAAAACTGTGGTCGCTTCGCATCAACCTTAGGGATATGGGACTTCGCAACCTGGCAACCATAACGTTATATTGATT
>NW_012119932.1:3220784-3223363 GCF_000951035.1 Colobus angolensis palliatus
GTAGAGACAGGGTTTCACCATGTTGGCCAGGCTGGTCTCAAACTCCTGATCTCAGGTGATCCACCCACCTCAGCCTCCCAAAGTGCTGGGATTATAGACATGAGCCACCATGCTCAGCTGGAAATATTATTTTTAAAACAACTTTTAGATAAAAACCACATAATAGCGACTAATATTTATTGAGCCCTTAGTATGTCCCAGTCACTGTTCTAAGAACTTTACATGTATTCACTTAGTTCAACCTCACAATCACTTTATAACATAGGTACTATTATTATCGCCACTTTACAGATGAAGAGACTGAAGCATAGAATATACAGTAAGTGGCAGGGCAGAAACTTGAATCTAGGACAGTCCTGTTCCAGAGAACACACTCTTTTTTGTTTTTTGAGAGGGGGTCTCATTATGTTGCCCAGGCTGGAGTGCAGTATAACTCACTGCAGCCTTCACCTCCCAGGCTCAAGCAGTTCTCTCACCTGAGTCTCCCAAGTAGCTTGGACCACAGGTGCAAGCCACATGCTTGGCTATTTTTTAAAGCATTTGTGGAGACAAGGTCTTGCTGTATTTCTCAGACTGATCTCAACCTTCTGGGCTCAAGTGATTTTCCTGCCTCAACCTTCCAAAGTGCTGGGGTTACAGGCCACCATGCCCCACCAAGAACATACTCTTAATTGGTGTGTCATACCTACTGCCTTTTTCAGTCCAAAGACTTTCCTGGGAAGAAAGTAAATTCCATTTGGTCTCATGAATACATCTTGAGATCTATTCTCAAGATCTATCGTGATGAAGATGAATCTAATTCATGTCGATTCTGAAGATCTTGTAGTGCTTTTTCTGAGTGAAATTTCTAGGACCCATTTGAAAACCTTGTCAGTTAAAAGGAGAGTGTATTAATCTATAAATATTGTATTTATCCAGTTGAGAGAGATCAATCATTAATTGTTTGAATACCTAAGTGAACTGTAGTAAGCATATTTGTAAAGATTAGAAAGTGGGGTCTTGGGCTCGTCATGGTGGCTCATACCTGTAATCCCAGCCCTTTGAGAGGCTGAGGCAGGAGGATTGCTTGAGCCCAGGAGTTCAAGACCAGCCTGGGCAACATCATGAGACCCTGTCTCAAGAAAAAGAACTTTACAAAAAAGAAAGTGGGATTTTAATACATAAAGTTCTTAGCATGCTAGAGTTTCAACAACCCACATTTTATCAAGCTAACACATAATTAACATCACACAAAAGCATAGAGTGACTTAAATTTTAATGCACAATAATAGCAGTGAACTGTGCTGAAGTGTCTGTATATTACTTACATTTAAATTACACCACTGATAATGAAGTTTTGCATGCAAAACCATCTTAAGAAAAACCTCTGTAAGAACCTTACCATTTGGGATCTAGTTTGACACTTACAATCACTTCACTCCCAGTATACAGGCAATACCACTGAGTTCAGAGATGTTTTGTAACTTTAAAATTGTTTATATTTCTCCTCATTTTATAACTTATAACTAAGAGATTGCATATATAATCTGTGTGTGTGTGTGTGTGTGTGTGTTTTGTTTGTTTTTGGAATAAGATCTTGTTCTGTCACTCAGGTTGGAGTGTAGTGGTGTGATCATGACTCACTGCAGCCTCTACCTCCTGGACTCAAGCAATCCTCCCCTCTCAGCATTCTGAATAACCAGGAATACAGGTATGCACCACCATGCCTTGCTAATTTTTTAATTTTTTTGTAGAGATGAGGTCTGAGTTGCCCAGGTTGGTCTTGAACTCCTGGGTTCAAGCGATTCTTCTGTCTTGGCCTCCTAAAGTGCTGGGATTACAGGTGTGAGCCACCGTGCCCAGCCTTAATAAATTTCTACATCCACAGGCATAATAAAAGTGAAAATGGAGATTGACTTGCTGACACATTGGTGTCAGTGTTGTTGAAGCTTGTACATAAGCAGCAGTTCCCACCAGGAGTCCAGGACGAGAGAATGGAGATTTAGAGCTATTTTTAATATTTTCAAAAGATGAATGAAACCATAGTTTCATAAGGTTATACAAATTAGTTAAATACCAATTATTTTGCTTGGAATATGTTAACAGTGTGGTTATCACTCTGGTAATTCACTATGAGCTCTCCAGAAAGGCATTCATTCATCTTGCTTGGGGCAATGCTCAGTGTGTACCAAGCATACGGTAGGGAGTAAACAGTTATTTCGCGCAGTGACTGCATGCCAACGGATGCTCTCATTGGCTGCTGATGACATCTGAGAGACGTCTGGGATTTATTAGATCAACCAGATGGTTAGAGTGTTATGACATGCTAGAGTTTTAACAACCCAAGTTTTATCAATTTAACACACAATTAACGTCATACATAAGCATCAAGAGACTGTTAAATTTTAGTGGGCAATAATAGTTGTGAATGGTCCTAAATTGCCTGTATATTATCTACATCCTTGCTTGTTGGTATCAACTAACATTTTATTTATTTGCGTGACATTAAAACAATGACACTGATATGTGCAATTTTAACAATATTTATTTATGTATTTTGAAATCGACTTATGAGACTGGCTTTTTTTTTTTTTTTTGTA
>NW_012119932.1:3224096-3240728 GCF_000951035.1 Colobus angolensis palliatus
CTCTACCCCTGCCTGTCCCATTTCTCCAGCCTAACTGCAGAGTTGAATGCAGTTTTACCAGGGTTCTCTGAAACTCAAGCATAACAAATAAGGAGAAATCTTGTTTCCTGTGGCCATTACTCAAGGTAGGTGGAGGGGCCCTAAAAGTCGGGAACAGGTGATGGGATACTGGCAAGGCAGGACTCTGGCATTCCTGGGTCCTCTCACCAAATACCTTCAAAATTTCTTTTTTAACCATCTACAGTACTTTGCATTTCTCTGTAAATCTCTAAATACTGAAATATTGAGCCTTAACTTTCAAACCAGGAGGTGGCTTAAACTCAATTTGGGGAAAAAGGAATCTGCTTTGAGAATAGAATGCCAGTTTATTTTCTTCTTCTTTCTTTTTTTAAGTTAAAAACAATTTTTTTTTTTTTTTTTTTGTTTTTTGTTTTTTGTAGAGATGAGGTCTCACTACGTTGCCCAGGCTGGTCTCAAACTCCTGGGCTCAAGCAATCCACCTGCCTCTGCTTCCCAAAGTGCTAGGATTACAGGAATGAGCCACCACCCCAGCCTAATTTGTATTTATCTATATTTATATTGTCTATATTTTTCAAAGTTTCCAAATACCAAATTACAAATACCAAAATATGTAGGTATTGCCTTTGTCATCAGAGAGCAAAACAAGAAAACTTATTTTTAAAATGATATACTACAGAACAGGGAAATAGGCAAACATCTTCACAGCAGTTTGGGAACAGTTGAAATCCAAACTTTGGAAGCCAAATTGTCATTGCCACTAAGAGTAATGTTACAGTAAGATTAAGTATGGTTTACAAAGTGCTTTTATGTACCTTTTCCAGTGTACATTAATAGTTACAAGAGGCATGTTCCTCCCCACAGCCAGATTACTATCTAAATGCTGGTTTCCTGGATATATAAGAGAGATGTGAGGAAACCAGGGAATATGAATTTCCCCTGACATGGTTTGGGTTTGTGTCGCCACTGAAATCTCACATGGAATTGTAATCCCCAGTGTGGAGGAGGGGCCTAGTGGGAGGCGATTGAATCATGGGAGACTCCCCATTGCTGTTCTTGAGATAGTGAGTTCTCACGGGATCTGGTTGTTTAAAAGTGTGCAGCACTGACTGGCGCGGTGGCTCACGCCTGTAATCCCAGCACTTTGGGAGGCCGAGGCGGATGGATCACGAGGTCAGGAGCTCGAGACCATCCTGGCTAACCCGGTGAAACCGTGTCTGTACTAAAAATACAAAAAATTATCCGGGCGTGGTGGCGGGCGCCGGTAGTCCCAGCTACTTGGGAGGCTGAGGCAGGAGAATGGCATGAACATGGGAGGCAGAGCTTGCAGTGAGCCGAGGTCGTGCCACTGCACTCCAGCCTGGGCGACAGAGCGTGACTCCATCTCAAAAATAAATAAATAAATAAAAATAAAAATAAAAGTGTGCGGCACCTTCCACTTTGCCCCCTTCCTCCTTCTCAAGCAGTGTAAGACATGCCGGCTTCCCCTTCGTCTTCCACCATGATTGTAAGTTTCTGAGGCCTCCCCAGTCATGCTTCCTGTATAGCTTGTGGAACTGTGAGTCGATTAAATGTCTTTTTTTTTTTTTAATTACCCAGTCTCAGGTAGTTGTTTACAGCAATGCAAGAACAGACTAATACACCCCTCATATTCATTTATTTATTCAGAAAACCTTGAACATTTACCATATTCCAGATAAAGCTATGAACTTCGAATAAAGTAGAGAACAGGATAGACATGGTCTCTGTTCTCTGAAAGGTTACCTACTAGTTGAGCGGTTGCAAGGAAAAGTAAACACATAAAATAATTGTAACATCTATTACATGCTATGAGGAGGTCAGTTCCCTCCAGCCAAAGACCACCAGGAACACACCTGTAGTTAAAGAAGTTGGATTTGCTCGTTGCATCAAGAACACACACGATATAGAATTGTAGGTTGTGTCACTAAGAGGGTGTTGGAAAGAATCTGGTTGGAAGAAGCGAGCTGGATGATTTTGGAGGAAGGCCTAAGGTCATGGTGGTTTGCCCTAAATTAGATAACTGTCAGAAAGAAGGGACAGTTCTATGACTGGGCATAGAGCAGCAGTCACTCATTTTTATTTATTTTATTTTATGGTTATTATTTTTAGAGTCAGGGTCTTGCTCTGTCACCCAGGCTGCAGTGCAGTGATGTGATCATAACTCATTGTGGCCTCAAAGTCCTAGGCTCAAGCAGTTCTCCCACCTCAGCCTCCTGAGTAGCTGGGACCACAGACACCATTCCCAGCTGCAGTCACTCGTTTAACAAGAGAGGAGGAAAAGTCTGGTATTTTGTGGGTCGTACAGTGGCCTTGCTTTTGTAAGTGCTTAAACAAACTTATGAAATAGGCTTATTTTGTCTCATTCTGTCATGGTCTCAGGATAACCTTGTCAGAGTTTGCTATCTGTGAGATCATCTATGTCTAAGAGCAGGGAAACAGAGCCCAGCTGTTGCTGCCGGGACAGCTTCTGAAAGCCAGGGACTCTTCTTTGTATAAAGCTCCTCCCTTAAAGCTGATGCTAATTTTGTTTTTGTTTTTGTTTTTTTGAGACAGGATCTCATCCTGTCACCCAGGCTGGAGTGCAGTGGTGCTATTACAGCTCACAGCAGCCTCAGCCTCCAAAACTGAAGGGATCCTCTCATCTCAGCCCCACAAGTAACTGGGACTGCATACGTGCACCACCACACCCAGCTAATTTTTGTATTTTTGATAGAGGCGGAATCTCACTATGCTGTCCATGCTGGTCTCGAACTCCTGGGCTCAAGACATCCTCCTGCCTTGGCCTCCCAAAGTGCTTGGATTACAGACACGAGCCACTGCTCCCAGTCCTATTTTATGTTATTTTTTCCTGTGATTCAGAATCAGTTGTGACCAGGCGTGGTGGATCGCTTGAGCCCAGGAGTTCAAGACAAAAAATAATAATAATTAGCCCAGGCTGGTGGCATGTACCTGTGGTCCCAGCTACTCGGGAGGCTGAGGTGGGAGGGTTGCTTGAGCCTGGGAGATGGAGGCTGCAGTGAGCTATGATTGCACCACTGCATTCCAGTGTGGGCAATAGAGCAAGACCCTGTCTCAAAAAAAATAAATAAAAACAAAAAAAACCCAAAAGCAACAGACAAACAAAACAAAACAAACACAAATAAAATAAGTGAAATAAAGTCCTTCTCTCTCAGCCAAGCTGTGACATTCCCTTCTGTACCCAACAAGACAATACTTGCATGTTTAGTGACTGAGCATTTGCTCTATGTAAGTAGTCAATAAGTAGTTTTGAGGATCATCTATTTATAGCTAACAGTAACACAGGCCCCAGATGCTCCCAATAAACAGAAGCAAATGCCAGTTCTGTGACTAGAGATGATGACAGTTATGATATTGGCAGCAGTTGGAAATGATGGTTTTGAAAACAGTAAAAAAATCACGAAGTATGTTCTATTTTTTTCATCCCCTCACCCTACCTGAATTCACTGCCTGCAGCTTTCTATTGTAATTCAAAACAACTATATTAGGAATATGTTTGTGTGCTGTAGATGCTGTCTTGAATACCATGGCAACTGCGTGCTCTTAGAGTCAAACATTTTGTCTAGATTATACATTTAGAATTTTTAAAAATGATATTTAGAAACAATGGGTATATTTCTGTAATAGCTTTAGACGTGGAATTCTTGCTCAGAGACACATAAAGTTAAGCTTAAGTGAAAGAAGGGTGGGAGATCAGGAACTGACAATGCTCAAGAGGAAAAGCTTAGTTTCCAATAATGGAAGACTTGCAAACGTTCTTTTTTCTTATAATCTCAACACTTTGAGAGGTCGAGGCGGGAAGATCGCTTGAACCCAGGAGTTCAAGACCAGTCTGGGCAACATAGTGAGACTGCCTCCACAAAATAAATAAATAAATAAATTAGTCAAGTGGGATAGTACAAGCCTGAAGTCCCAGCCACTCAGGAGGGTGAGGTGGGAGGATCCCTTGAGCTTTGGAGGTCAAGGCTGCAGTGAGCCGAGATTGCACCACTGCACTCCAGCCTGGGTAACAGAGTGAAACTCTGTCTCAAAAAATATATATATTTTTTATAGGAATGGGGTCTTGCTATGTTGCCCAGGCTGGTCTCAAATTCCTGAGCTCAAGTGATCCTCCCACCTCAGCCTCCCAAGCAGCTGGGAGTGCAGTTGTGCACTACTGCACCTAGTTCACAATCATCCTCTTGTTGGCAGGTACACACTTCCAGTGTATATGAGTATAGAGAGGAATGGAAAAACAACTGGCTTGTGAGTCAGGAAGTCCTGCTCAGGCTTCCTGGCTCTACTGCTAAGTATGTGACCAAGAGTTTTGTGCCTTAGTTTCCCTATTTGGATGATCAAGAAGTTGTTCTAGAGATCTCCAAGGTCCACGCAGCTTTATGCTTGTGAAATGAGGCTTTCTCTTCCTGAGGCCATGCATACTTGAGAGTCCTTCCCTTGCATTTCCTTATACATAGAGCAGGAGCTCAAGCTTAGAGTTATAACAAACTTTAGTTTAGACTCTGACTCTTCCCACCTATTTGCTCTGTGTCCTTGGGAAAGTTCTTTATTTGTGAAATGGTTCTTATAATAGTAACCACCTCATAGGGTTGTTGGGAGGATTGACATGAGTTTAATATTAGCATCTAGCTCATATGTTACACAGATTATATGAGACAATACGCACACAATTTATTTAGTACTGTGCTTGGCCCATCTAAAGCAATCAATAAATGTCAACAAATATAAATAACAACCTTAAAGGACATTTTTCCCTTTTGAGCGCCTTTGGTGTAACTCACAGCCAGCCAGCCTTATGGAATTAAAACAGACAAACAATTTTTTAAAGTCCCCTTATGGTAATCTTTAATTTCATTTTTTTTTTGACACAGGATCTCACTATGTTACCCAGGCTGATCTCCAACTCTTGGCCTCAAGCCATCCTCTCGAATCAGCCTCCCAAAGTGCTGGGATTACAGGCATGAGCCATCCGACCTGACCAAGAAATCCTGGGATACAAAGTGTCCCAAGTAAAATAGTAATTCAGATGCACATTTCTTGAATAATCGTGACACAATTTCACATCTGTTCCCTGGGACTAACTGGTTCATGCCACTAACCCTCACCACACTGGGATTTTTCAGGCCTAGATTTCAGGTTAAGAGGGTTTTCTGCATAACTATCTAAAAAATACTGTGCCCAGGTCTAAGCCTTTGGAGAGAATTGCCTCTGGTCAGTGAAAGTTTACCTGCCTGCCCCTCCAGCTTTTCACGCTGTATCTTAATCTTATTATTTAGTTTATCTAAAAGGAGCTGTCTCTTAGTATTGCTTTCCTATCAGTGACTTACACATACGGATGCAGTTATATTTGCATGTTTTGGCCTCAGTCGTATACTGCCTATTAATCAGCTATCACAGCAGTAGCTACTAAACCCATATTAACATCAGAGTTACTTCTGATCCCTCTGAATTTAGTTTAAGAAGATGATTTGGGCTGGCTACGGTGGCTCAAGCCTGTAATCCTGGCACTTTGGGAGGCCAAGGTGGGCGGATCACAAGGTCAGGAATTCGAGACCAGCCTGACCAACATGGTGAAACCCCATCTCTACTAAAAATACAAAAATTAGCCGGGCATGGTGGCAGGCGCCTGTAATCCCAGCTACTTAGGAGGCTGAGGCAGGAGAATCGCTTGAACCCGGGAGACAGAGGTTGCAGTGAGCCAAGATTGTGCCATTGCACTCCAACCTGGGCGACAGAGGGAGACTCCGTCTCATAAACAAAAACAAACAAACAAAAAAAGAAGATGATCTGGTAGGGCGCAGTGGCTCACACCTGTAATCCTGCACTTTGGGAGACTAAGTTGGGAGGATCATTTGAGGCCAAGAATTTGAGACCAGTGTGGGCAACATAATGAGACCCTCATCTCAAAACAATAAAACACGACAATTAGAAATTAAAATAATAAAAAAAAAGCTTGGTAATTCCAGCTATTAGGGATGGTGAAGCAGGAGGATCACTTGAGGCCAGGAACTATGGGCTGCAGTGAGCTATGATTTCACCACTGCGCTCCAACCTGGGCAACCTGTGAGTGAGACTCTATCTCAATTCTTTTTTTAAAAAAAAAGACAATTAGAAATGTGCTATGTACATATATATCCAGCCACAAAATTATAAGTAATCATTAAAAATTCAAACATTTTAAAGCGAGCATAGTGGTACATACCTATAGTCCCAGCTACTTGGGAGGCTGAGGCAGGAGGATACTTGAGCCCAGAAGTTCAAGGATGAAGCCTGTGAATAACCATGGCACTCCAGCCTGAGCAACATAGCAAGACCCTCCCTCTAATTTAAGTAAGAAATAAGTATCCTAAGTGATAGTACTTCATAACCCCATCCAGAGATAATATCCCTATTAATGTCTTCCAAATTTTCTCTATACATGTTCTATACATGCTTCTTCATAGAAATGGGATAATAATTAAAATCATTTGAATATTTTGTCATTGGTTTCTTTTGTAATTTTATTTTATTTTATTATTTTTTGTTTTTTGGAATCTAGGCCTTTTTCTGTCACTCAGGTTGGAGTGCAGTGGTGCGATCACAGTTCACTGCAGCCTCAGTCTCCTGGGCTCAAGTGATCCTCCCACTTCAGCCTTTTATTTTTTTGTAGAGAAGGGTTCTCACTCTGATATACAGGCTGGCCTTGAATTCCTGAACTCAAGTGATCCTCTTTTTTTTGGCTTCCTGAAGTGCTGGGATTAGAGGCTTTGTAATTTTAAATTAAATGTGTAATAGTCAAAAATTGTGTGATTCATATTTTGATAATTATGTTTACAACTGGCATATAGACATTCTAAGAGTCCTCCAAAGCTGGGACTGCAGCTGTCTTGGTCACCAGTATGTCCCCAGAACCCAGCCCCCCACACAGCAGGTACTCAATAAATACATGTCAGCTGAATGTTGAGTGTATGAATGACTAAATAACCAAAATGCTACAGACTTCTCAGTGTCTTTCTGGGATAATTCTTATTATTATTATCATTATTTTCGATGACTTCACTTCCAATGATATAATTCTTAAGTTGCTTGATCAAATTCATGAACATTTTACATTTTTATAGAGAGCTCCAAATTGATCTGTGAGGAATTTATAGTAATTTGTACTCCATCAACAGTGAATTAGAGAGCCTATTTTCCCACACTTTCCAAAACATGTGGAATTGTACAACAAAATACATATGACTAAAGAGAGGATTATTTTGAAACTCGATTTATTACATCTCTGTAATTGTGAGGAGATGACAAATGTTATTTTAGTTTTTGGAGGGAAGGTTGGGAAAGATAAAATAGAGTCCCATTTAAATGGGAGATTTAGGTCTATCGTACTTGACTTTGCAAAAGTTTCAAAAATCATTTGATCTTGGATATAGCTCAAATATGGATTGTCATATGTATATGGTATACTGTTGCAGTTGCTCAAGTTTTTCCTCAAAAAACTTAAATTACATAGTAAATGTTTAAAACTCCTTGTGGAAGTATAACATAACACAGAAAAGGGCATATATTGTAAGTCTTTGGTCCAGTGAATTTTCACAAACTGAATGTATTTATGGAGCTGGCACCCAGAACAAGAAACTGAATATTCTTAGTACCCCAGAAGCCCACTGAATAAGGTCTCATTTATACAGGTATCTGTCTCGATTACATCCGAAAATTGATCGTATGTATAACAGTAATAATAGTAATGTACATTTTTTATTAATATATTTAAGTCACATTTGTATATACTTACATGTATATTGTGTAGGGATTCATATTGAAGTTTTTCTGTGGAATTTCTCTCATTATACAACGTGTTTTAAAGACAGGTCAGTAGAAATATATAGGAGATCCCTCACGTCACGCATAGCTAAAATTAAAATCACTGATTACTCTGCGCATTCTTAGAGGTTTCCAGATAGTGCTGAACACCAACCATGCAAGTCATAGAAACAGCTGAGGATTCCATGTAACACTCAGTGACGAGGGTGATTCAGGCCCATGGCTATTATTAGAGCAAGTAAGTGCTAAACAGACTACTAAATAATGCCCTTGGAAGAGGGGAAGAAAGTGAATCTGAGTATCTGGCCCTTAATCTCTCCAAACTGTACCAGTCCCAATCCAAATGTCACGTCAGTCCCTATTCCCGTTGCTCTTGGCCTTGGACTCTGCATGTCTGCTGCCAGGGCAGAGTCGAGCTCCATGTGGCTGTGTCTATGAGTGACCTGGACTCACCTCTCTTTGTCAAGTGCTTCTCTAGGAAGAAAGGGAGAGATGTGTGCCATGGTCAAGAAACAGTTCAGAGACTCCAGTAGGCACATTTCTCAGATCTTTTGTCACATTTTACTGTGACTTCAATTGAAATTGTTGTCTTATTGGGCTTTTTTAAAAGTGCCAGAGGTCCTTTGGTAGTTCATAAGCATGAATGACTGGGTATTCACGCACATGTGTGAGATGTGCCACCCTGGCAGGTGTAGTGGCTCCCACCTGTAATCCCTGCACTATGGGAGGCTGAGGCAGGAGGATGGCTTGAGCCCAGGAGTTTGAGCCCAGCCTCGGCAACAAAGTGAGAACTTGTCTCTACAAAGAATATAAAAATTAGCCGGATGGTATGCACCTGTGGTCCCAGCTATATAGGAGGTAGAAGTGGGAGGATCCCTTGACCCAGGAAGTGGAGGTTGCAGTGAGCCATGATCTCACCTCTGTACTCCAGCCTGGGCAATAGAGCTAGACTCTGTCTAAGAAAAAAAAAAAAAAGAAAGAGACCTACCACCCTTGAACCTTGTTATGACATCAGCACATCAGCTGTCTGACATGAAAGAAAAGAAAGAAAGTGCCAGAAATAACACAACAGTTGTACGATTTTGTGTGGATGATAATTACATTTTACATTGGAAGGCCCAAGTCCGAAAGGTGAGCACCAGCCATATAAATGGAATCAAAGCAGAAGCTAACACAACTCTCTCCAGTGAAAAATAAAATCAGTCGCACAACGAGACAAACTGGTATAATATGAAATACATTTGAGCTTTGTCCCCAGTTCCTGACGTGGAGCACCTAAATGCCTTGTAATTGCCCAAGTGATAATGGTGATAGGTGCATCTTCTGTTAGAATATTTGGTTCTTGTACAAAGTTGTTGAACACCGCAGAATTTCCTGAGTAATAGGAAACTCACCACTGCTGGGTTTTTTTGAGACAGGGTCTTGCTCTGCCACTCAGGCTGGAGTGCAGTGCCACAAACAGCTCACTGCAGCCTGGAACTCCCAGGCTTAAGTGATCTTCCCACCTAAACCTGCCAAGTAGCTGGGACTACAGGTGCACATCACCACACCTGGCTAATTTTATTTGTTTATTATTTTTTTATTTTTTTAGAGACAAGGTCTCACCATGTTGCCCAGGCTGGTCTTGAACTCCTGAGCTCAAGCGATCATCTCACCTTGGCCTCCCATAATACTGGGGTTACAGGCGTGAGCCACTTTGCCTGGCCCCCCAAGCACTTTTGATCATATCTGAGTTTATGCTAATGAGGTGACTTATGGTGGGGTCCTTAGATAGCTTCAAGATGGGGCTTAACCAGTCACTAGAAAGAACAAGTGATTAGGGGACTCAAGTATCAGAACATTCAGCTGCTCCCACCAACTGTAAAGTGTCAGATCATTCAGCCCCTCCCACCAACCTCCAGGGAAAGGGTCATCAGGGGCACTGGAGATTAAACTCCATAAAAACTCTGGGACAATGGAAACTCTGCTCTCCCTCCTCCAAAACTCACCCTCTCCATCTCTTAATCTGTATGCTTGGTAATATCCTTTATAAGAAACTGGTAAACCTCAGTGTTTCTCTGGGTTCTGGGAGCTGTCCTAGCAAATTAGCTGAACCCAAGTGGGGACAGTTGGAGCTCTGGTTTGTGGCAATTGAGTCAGAATGGGTGGCCTGGACTTGAGATTGGGATCTAAAGAAGCGGTTGTCTTTGGGGACTGCGACCTCACCCTGTGGGCTCTGACACTGCCTCTAGGTAGATAGTGTCAGAATTGAATTGAATTATAGGGCACCCAGTCGGTTGGTGTGTAGGGAAAAACCTATGTCTGGTCACAGAAGTGTGTTCTGTGTTTCATTGAGCAGGTGAGTAGAAAGGAAAAAAGTATTTGTTTTTCCCTTAATGCAGAAAAATTTTTTAAAATAATTCTAAATGTACCAAATAATTACAAATTTCACCTTTGTTTTTTTTTTTGAGACAGATTCTCCTTCTGTCTCCCAAGCTGCAGTGCAGTGGCGTGATAATGGCTTACTACAACCTGAACTCTCAGGTTCACGCAATCTTCCCACCTCAGCCTGCCCTGAGGTGCTGGGACCACAGGCAGGTGCCACCACACCGAGCTAATAAAATTTCACTTTCATTCAGCAACATTCAGAATCTCAGCAAATCAGAGACATAATTTAAAATAGAATGAAGTTCAATGTAAGTTTGAGGCACAACACTTGGAGAAAAATCATCAACTTGGTGGGTGACATTTTTGTCTGTTTTTCTCATTTTATCCTTATAATGGTACAGTGATTTAGTTACTGCTATTACTGCCGTCTTATAACTGAGGATGCTGAGATAAGTGACTACCCCTCATGACCCACCTGGTCCTGGTCAGGGATGAAGGGAGAAGAGCACCCTGGTCTCTTTGACTCCAAAGTTTGTTCTCCCAAATAGAATGTTTTATGAAGTGACCACATATTCCTTCAGTTCAATGATTCTACAATCTTTAGCCTAAAATGTGAACATGGAAATAGGTCAAAGACAGAAGTGGATTTAAATGCCACTTTCATGGATACCTGCTGTATACCAGGCATGGCGCAAAATGTGCCTCAAGGATGTTATCTTTTTTTCTTGTTCTTTTTTATTTTTTTGCAGACAGCATCTTGCCATGTTGTAGGTTGCCCGGACTGGTCTTGAACTCCTGGTCTCAAGGGGATCCTTCCACTTCGAGTCCCAAAGCATTGGGAGTATAGGTGTGAGCTGTCACGCCCAGCCAAGGATGTTCTCACTTAATCCTGTTACAACCAGTTTTCTGATGAATCTTAAGAGAGGTGAAGAAGCTTGCCCAAGATCAGACAGGTAAGAGGCGTGGAGGTGGGATTTGGCAGCAGGTCAGTCAGTCAGACTAGAGACTACAGTACTTCCTCAAGGGGACTTCTGAACAGATGAAACATATCAGAAAAGTTACACTCTGGCTTCTGTCTTTAAGGATAATCCTTAGGCATCTCGGAGGCACATGGTTCTGTTTGGTCAAGTGCATGGCTGTCCCTGTTATTTGTGGGTCTAAGGCACAAGTAAGGGTGGAGGCCCACATACCATATGACTAAATGTGTAAACACAAACCAAGTTAACATGCTGCTAAATAGATTATGTTTGATCTTTCTACCTAGATAAACATATCTTTAGGATGTGTGGAAGGCCAGGTTTCAGTTTCTAATTCTCCTTAGCATGACAAGCCAGGGGTGACAACATGAGGCACTCCTCTTCCTCCGCAATGAAGGATTGTGTGCTGCACCTCCAGCCCCCCAACCCGCAGGAGCTCTGAGCTGTGCATCACCCTCCAGGGTCTTGGGTGCATGCCTGACTGCACCATCTGCTCTTAAGAAGAGGGCCCCCAGGAAGGAGCTGGAGCAAGGCCTGTAAATCAACCTGAGGCCATTTGGCAGGGAAGTAAGGGGTACTTTAAAGCTTGATCTAGACAGGGGCCATGTGACTGTTGGGTAGGGCATGGCACCTGAGCTGCATCTCCCCATCCAGAGGCTACAGTGGAGAAAGTTCAGAGCAAGGCCCCGCTGTGCTCAGGGCTGCTCCTGCTGGGCCTAGAACATTCAAAGTCATCCATTGCTGGCTGGGTGTGGTGACTCATGCCTGTAATCCCAGCACTTTGAGAAGCTGAGGTGGGAGGATCACTTGAGGCCAGGAGTTCCAGACCAGCCTGGGCAACATAGTAAGACCCCAGCCCTATACAAAAATTTTAAAAATTAACTGAGTGTGGTGGCTTGCATCTGTAGTCCCAGCTACTCAGGATGCTAAGGCAGAAGAGCTACTTGAACTCAGGAGTTCAAGACAGCAGTGAGCTTGATCACGCCACTGCACTCAATGTGGGCAACAGAATTAAAGCCTATCTCTAAAAATAAAATAAAATAAAATAAAATAAAAATTTTTTAAAGTTATCCAGTAAATACATCCCAGAAATAATTCTTCAATCCTCCTCTTTTCACAATTTTCTACCACCTCACTGGCTCCAAAGGCCCTCCAGCCACACATACCCCTAATCAAGAAAGACAGACTCTCCCTGTAATACCCAGGTCAATTTCTCTGGCCTCCCTACTTCCCTTCCTCCTTCTTTCCCTTTCTTTCTTTTATATTTATCTCACTTCCTTTTCTTCTCCCAGCTTTTAATTATGTGAACCCGCTTAGCTTTCCTTAAGAAAAATTTCTTGTTCCTCTTCCAGCCTAGGTTTCATGTATTCTTAGATTTTTGCATCACAGGTATTTTTAACCAAGGAAAAGAGGAGCACTTGAGGGATGAGGGTGGGCAGGGTGTTAAGAGAAGGTGAGTGGACAACAAGTAGATTCCCTGGGTTGAGAGACTGGGTGCATAGAGAGTTGATATGCTAAGAAAGACCAGGTTCCTTGGGTGGAACCTAAAATAAACAAACAAACAAACAAACAAAACCTGCGAAAATGAGAGTCAGGTAGGCACCAAATAAACTGTATGTATTTTACCTTTTATTTGTTTTGTTTGTTTGTTTGAGACAGGGTCTCGATTTCACTCAGGCTGGAGTATGGTAACATGAACCTGGCTCACTGAAGCCTCAACTTCCTGGGCTCCAGCGATCCTCCCACCTCAGCCCACCAAATAACTGGAATTACAGGTGTGTGCCACCATGCCCAGCCAATTTTGGGGGATTTTTGGTAGATACATGGTCTCGCTGTGTTACCCAGGCTGGTCTGGAACTCCTGTGTCAACCCATCCACCCATCTCAGCTTCCCGAAATACTGAGATTACAGGCATAAGCTACCATACCTGGCCATATTTTGCCTTTTCTTTTAGAAATGTGTACACTAAAAGACTAATTTTTGACATTAAAATTCAGGGAAATCACTAAAAATATATATGATGACTTTCAGGAATTTTTTTTTTAATGCTTAATTTGATTACTTGTGTGTTTTTTGACTTGACTATTGTGTGTTTTTCTATATTTGTTTTACTTAAAAAATAACAACAATAGAGCTGGGCATGGTGGCTTGATCCTGTAGTCCCAGCTACTTGGAGGCTGATACAGGAGGATTCTTTGAGCCCAGGAGATGGAGGCTGAAGTGACCAATGATCACACCACTGCACTCCAGCCTGGGCAACAGAGTGAGGCCCTGTCTACAAAATAAAAATAAGATAATGACAATAAAAAATCATTTGTAAAAACCAGATATACTCCCAACACATCAAGATATACAGTTTGGGCAACCCAATATATATATTACTAGCTATGCAACATTGGGAAGACAGTATTAACAGAAACTGCAGTCCACATCATTGAGTTCAAATGATTCATCGATGGTGGTTTTTCCTTTGAATCTAGAATATTTTTCTAAATGTAAGAAATACCTGCCAGATTCATTGTATTGTACTTAGCTTATATGAATGTTAACATTTTATTTTATTTTTTATTTTTAGAGAAAGGGTCTCACTGTTGCCCAGGCTAGAGTACAGTGACATGATCATGGCTCACTGCAGGCTCCAGCTTCCAGGCTCAAGCCATCCTCCTACCTCAGCCTCCTGAGTAGCTGGGATCACAGGCATGCATTACCATGCCCAACTAATTTTTTAAATTTTTTTGTAGGAATAAGGGTCTTCCTACGTTTTCCAGGGTGGCCTCAAACTCCTGGACTCAAGCAGTCCTCCTGCCTCAGCCTCCCAAAGTGTTGGGATTATAGGCCTGAGCCACCGCTTCTGGCAGAATGTTAACATTTTAAACAAGAAATAGCATATTCCTTAAGGTACATGCTTTGAAAGGTTGATACATTCATAAGTGAGCTTGTTTTCCTACTGAGTTGTATTTTCCTTCCTTGAATTCCATTTTAAATTGTAAACCGAAAGTAGAATTTTAAGCCCTCCTAACCACCTGAACGGACTTCCTCTCGGCCAAGGGCATTCCAAAGTAAACCTGAAAAACCTAGTTCAGGCTATGATGGGAAGTGGGAGCCAGACATGCCTCATTATACCCTCCTCCTTTTTGGAATTACTGGTAGAACAGACTCTTTAAATCTGATAAGAAACATTTGCAATCTATTCTCTCTGAAGCCTGCTACCTAGAGACTTCAGCAGCATGATAAAACCTTCGTCTCAACAACCCTTTATCGTAGCTCATACATTCCTTTCTATTGACAATAATTACTTCAACCAATTGACAATCAGAGAACTTTAAAATCTACCTATGACCTGGAAGCCCCCTCCCCACTTTGAGTTGTCCCACCTTTCTGGACTGAACCAATGTACATCTTACATGTATTGATTGATGTCTCATGTCTCCCTAAAATGTATAAAACCAAGCTGTATTTGACCAACTTGGGCGGATACCACCTAAGGCCACGTCGTAGTCATGTCCTTAACCTTGGTAAAATAAAATTTCTAAATTGATCGAGCTCTATCTCAGATACTTTTGGGTTCATAGAATGATACTGAGAAAATAAGAACGGATCTACGTTTTATCAATAAATTTTAAGCATATGTTAATTTATAAAATAAGGTATGGTATATCTGTCTTTGTTTATAGTGCTTGTTTTTTCTTTTAAGCTTTTAATTTGTGTTTTGAAGGAAAATGCACGTATTTGTCACAGGTTTCTTATGAAGCATTGCTGGCAAGGGGACATTTGGCTCTTATAAAATGAAATGAAAGGCAACATTTTCTAGCAATTTTAAGTATCAAGGACTTTGGAGTAACTTCATCAGGATACGATTGCTGTTGTGGGTTGCTCGGTTAATTCTAGAGTAGGCAGTAATGTAAATTTATATCAGCTATTTTGAACGTGTAATTTTGCAATAACTAGACCTTAAGACATGAAAGCATAGTGGTTCAAGTATGAATCATCATTACACTTCTTTCGAAGATCTGTTGTACAGTTTGAGTAGCTTTTCCACTAGAAGTGACACTTGGCAGGTAGGTAGGCTTTGAGTCCTTTTGTCTCACTAAAGTGAATCATAGCCACACAAATTTTGTTTTTGTTTTTGTCTTTTTTGGTTTTTTTGAGGCAGAGTCTTATTCTGCCACTTAGGCTGGAGTGCAATGGTGCAATCGTTGCTCACTGCAGCCTCGACTGCCTGGGATCAAGTGATCCTCCTGCCTGGACCTCCCAAACTTCTTGGGAATACAGGAGTGAGCCACAATGTCCAGGCTCAAAAAGTTTTAAAATATGACCATATACTATTTAAGATTACTCTTTGGAACCTGCATTGTTGTTCTGAAAATCTGATAATTTTTTAAAACTATCAACAAAAGAGCTTAGAGCTCAGAGTGTAAGAACTGTGCAGTAATTGTCTCCTAAATTTGGTACTAATCATATCCTTTCACATACTATATTTAATTCTCGGCTTTCCTTCAAAAAGAAGACGAAACACTTGGAGAGAGTTTAAAGGAAAGCCATAAAAATGATTAAAGGTTTGGAAAACAAGCTCCATGAGCTTCGGCTTAAAGAGGCTTTGCTTATTCTGCTGGTGGCACAGAATGTGAGCCCAAATTGGAAGAAAGCTTTCAAATGAAGGACAGCTAATATCTTTGCTACCATATAGAAAGAATTTAAGTTAAATGTTAAATATCCTCACAATGGGATGATTTACCCAAAAGACCATCGAAAAGCACTGTGCAAAGGACCATTAGAAATAGGGTAGATTTTTGGCTGGGCATGGTGGCTCACACCTGTCATTTCAGCACTTTGGGAGGCCAAGGTGGGAGGATTACCTGAGGCCAGGAGTTTAAGATCACCCTGGCTAACATAGCAAGACTTTGTCTCTATTAAAAAAGAAAAGAGTAGATTTTCAACTGGTGGTGTTACAGTAGACAGGTGGACATGAGCAGGGCAGGAGAGGGCCCCTCCCACCCCCACAGGGAATGTTAGGCAACCATCAGTTGATGATCAGATAGTTGTTAAGCTGTCTCACTAAAGTAATAATTGGTCACAGCTGGCACCAGGGAAAGGCAGTCTCCCAGTAGACAGAAACACCTGAAACTGGTGATCGGCAGCTTCCTGATAAGACCTCAGGAGTTAGGCGAGTGGGCTCCAGCATGCCCGTGAAGAGGCAAAATGGCGGAGTGTAACTGGTATATGACCTTCTTCTAGAAACACTCAACTAGTAAGGAAAGGATGCCTCAAGTGAGCATGTGTACAACTCCAGTAAACGTACTGTTCATGCGGCCCCTCCCAAGTGCTGGCAGGCCACTGTGCATGTGCACAGCCCACTCCACGGGAAGAATCAGGGGAGAAGAGACACAGATCCCAGAAGAGTGCTGATGTAGAAAACCCCAAGTCAAAAGTCAAA
>NW_012119932.1:3240838-3270342 GCF_000951035.1 Colobus angolensis palliatus
TTTTGAGATGGAGTCTCCCTCTGTCACCCAGGCTGGAGTGCAGTAGCACAATCTCAGCTCCCTGCAAGCTCTGCTTACCAGGTTCACACGATTCTCCTGCCTCAGTCTCTCAAGTAGCTGGGACTACAGGTGCCCGCCACCACGCCCAGCTAATTTTTTTAATTTTTAGTAGAGACAGGGTTTCATCGTGTTAGCCAGGATGGTCTCAATCTCCTGACCTCGTGATCCACCTGCTTTGGCCTCCCAAAGTGCTGGGATTACAGGCATGAGCCACTGTGCGCGGCCTCCTACTCTAAAAATTGTTAATGAACTTTCACTCCTGCTCTAAAACTTGCCTCCGTCTCTCTCTCTCTCTTTCTGCCTTATGCCCCTTAGTAAAATTCTTTCTTCTGAGGAGGCAAAAATTGAGATTGCTGCAGACTCATCCAGATTCACTGCTGCTAACAGTAGGTGGGAGAGAGCTTTGGCCTATTTGATGCCAAGTAGAATGTAATCAATAGCCTCTTGAAATTTCTTTTGGTTTCATGATTCTAGGATCATTTTCATTTGTATAAGTGAATGGCAAATGTTACGCTACAAATGGTGAGATCACAACCTCAAAGTGGTGTTCAAGGTCTCAGTCAAACTCTGATGATATGGAGGAGTATTAAACCTGTTGGTGATCCAGTAAATATGACTGGATAGTGATAACGACAATACTGAGAGTCCAGTTCTATTGTTGCTTAGGCCGATTCATTAATGATTAGAAAATATAATCTCCCCAGCTGGGTGAGGTCACGCCTGCAATCCCAGCACTTTGGGAGGCTGAGGCAGGCGGATCACCTGAGGTCAGGAGTTTGAGACCAGCCTGGCCAACATGGTGAAATCTTGTCTCTACTAAAAAGTACAAAAGTTAGGTGGGTGTGGTGGTGAGCGCCTGTAATCTCAGCTACTCTGGAGGCTGAGGCAGGAGAATCCCTTGAACTCAGAGGCACAGGTTGCAGTGAGCGAAGATTGTGCCATTGCACTCCAGCCTGGGTGGCAAGAGTGAGATTCCGTCTCAAAACAAAACAAAACAAAAACAGAAAAGAAAAGAAAAAGAAAATATAATCTCCCCAACTGCAGCTTGGCTTCATTGATAGCTCTATAAAATTCGAGAGAAATCGTAGGAAATCATGCTTACTATAGGTTTAATTGTTGCTATGGTCTGAATGTGTGTGTCTGATACAGTTAGACTTTGTGTCCACACCCAAATCTCATCTCAGATTGTAATCCCCATGTGTTGAGGGAGGGACCTGTAATTCCCGTGTGTCAAGGGAGGGAGGTGATTGGATCATGGGGACAGTCTCCCCCATGCTGTTCTCGTGATAGTAAGTGAGTTCTCACAAGATTTGATGGTTTTGTAAGCACCTGGCATTTCCTTCTGTCTCCTGTCGCCATGTGAAGAAGGTCCTTGTTTCCCCTTCACCTTCCACCATGATTGTAAGTTTCCCGAGGCCTCCCTAGCCATGTGGAACTGTGAGTCAATTAAACTTCTTTCCTTTATAAATTACCCAGACCCAGACCCAGACCCAGGTAGTATATTTATAGCAGTACGAGAATGGATTAATACAGTGTCCTCCCGCCAAATTTAAATGTTGAAATCCTAACCCCCAAGGTGAAGTTATTAGGAGGTAAGGCCCTTAGGAGATGATTAGGTCTTGAGAGTAGAGCCCCTGTGGATGGAATTACTGACTGTGGTGTAATATGAAATGTATTTGGCCTTTGTCTCTGGTTCCTGTCATAGAACTCTAAAACTTAGAATTTCCCTAGTGTCTTTTGTTATTTATAATGAGGCCCTTCGATAACACCTGAGTTTCTACTGACAAGATGACTTAGGGTGGGGTCCCTAGATAGTTTTATCAGGGGGCTGCTCCCCAGAAAGAACACGTGATTAGAGGAGTAGAGGGTCAGAACTTCAGCCCCACCTACCAACCTGCAGGAAATGAGGGCCACTGGAGGTTAAACTTTATTTTAAAAACTCTTTTTTTGAGACAAGGTCTCAATCTGTTGCCCAGGCTGGAGTGCAGTGGTGCAATCAGAGCTCACTGCAGCCTCAACCTCTTGGGCTCAAGTGATCTTCCTGTCTCAGCCTTCTGAGTACCTGAGACTACAGGCATGCACCACTATGCCTGGCTAATTTACGATTTTTTTGTAGAGATGAGGTCTCCCTAACAGGTTGCTCCTGAACTCCTGGGCTCAAGAAATCCTCCTACTTGTGCTTCCCAAAGCACTGGAATTACAGGTGTGAGCCACTGCACCTGGCCAAAAAACTCTTGAACAATGATATTTGATGAGTTCCAGGTTGCTGAACACTTGGAGGTGCTGGGAGTGAGGGAGCTCAGAAAGGCCATGGAATTTCTGCACTCCCTCCCCCATACCTTGCCCTCTGCACTTCTTCATCTGACTGTTCATGGTATCCTTTAAAACAAGCTGGCAAACGAATCTAGAACTAGAAATATTGTTTGACCCAGCCATCCCATTACTGGGGATATACCCAAGGGATTATAAATCATGCTGCTATAAAGACACATGCACTTGTATGTTTATTGTGGCACTATTCACAATAGCAAAGACTTGGAACCAACCCAAATGTCCATCAATGATAGACTGGATTAAGAAAATGTGGCACACATACACCGTGGAATACTATGCAACCATAAAAAAGGATGAGTTCATGTCCTTTGTAGGGACACGGATGCAGCTGGAAACCATCATTCTGAGCAAACTACCTCAAGGACAGAAAACCAAACACTGCACGTTCTCACTCATAGGTGGAGATTGAACAATGAGATCACTTGGACACGGGGTGGGAAACATCACACACTGGGGCCTGTCATGGGGTTGGGGAGGGGGAGGGATAGCATTAGGAGATATACCTAATGTAAATGCCGAGTTAATGGGTGCAGCACACCAACATGGCACATGTATACATATGTAACAAACCTGCACGTTGTGCACATGTACCCTAGAACTTAAAGTATAATAAAAATAAAACATAAAAAATAAATTTAAAAAGTTGGTAAACATAAGTAAAGGGTTTTCTGAGTTCTGTGAGTCATTTAGCAAATTAACAAAAACCGAAGAGGGGGTGATGCGACCCTCTGACTTATAACCTCTCAATCAACAATACTGGAGGCCTGGACTTGAGATTGGCTTCTGAAATGGGGGCAGGCTTGTGAGACTGTGCCATTAACCTGTGGGATCTCACACTATTTGAAATAGTGTCAGAATCAAATTGAATTACAGGACAAAATTGCTTGGTCTATGAGGAAAAACCCACACATATCTGGTCACAAAAATGTGCCATATGGAGTATGAAAGTAGAGATAATTTTTTTCTTTCTTTTTTTTTTCTTTTTTTTTTTTTTGAGATGGAGTCTCACTCTGTCACCTAGGCTGGAGTGCAATAGCACACTCACTGCAATCTCCACCTCCCGGGTTCAAGCAATTCTCCTGCCTCTGCCTCCCCAGTAGCTGGGATTACAGGCATGCACCACCACGCCAGGCTAGTTTTTATATTTTTAGAGGAGATGGAATTTCACCATGTTGGCCAGGCTGTTACCAAATTCCTGACCTCAGATGATCCACCCACCTCAGCCTCCCAAAGTGTTGGGATTACAGGCATGAGCCACCACGCCTGCATTTTTTTTCCTTTATAGTGGCTTTATAAAATGATTTGAAAGCGCTCACACACAGTGAGAAGGTTCTCTCTGTAGAGTAAGAAGTTGGCCCTCACCAGACAGCAAGTCTTCTGACCACCCAGCCCTCAGAACTGTGAGAAATAAATTTCAGTTGTTCATAAGCCACCCAGTTAATGGTATTTTGTTATAGCAGCCCAAAGGGACTAAGACAATTACGAAGAAAAGCACTGTTATGGCAATTTTAGTAACTAAGAAAAATTGCCTAAGATCAGAATGTCATAAACTAACATGTTTCTTTATCTGCAGAGTCCTTTACTTGATATTAACTTTGACCATGTATTCTCTTGGTGACTGAGACGGCTCACCATGATACAGATGATAAGCTGTACAAACATGCTCATAAGTGTTCACTGCGTGAGCAAGAGTGAGGACCTATGTATACTCAGCATTTTCTGGATTTGCCTGGTATTAGAAATATTGGGGGTTTTTTTGTTTGTTTTTATTTTTTCTTAGAGATAGGGTCTCACTCTGTCACTCAGGCTGGAGTGTAGTAGTGTGATCATAGCTTAGTGCAGCCTCGACCTACTGGCTCAAATCGTCCTCTCACCTCAGCTTCTTGAGTAGCTGGGACTACTCTACGCACCACCATGCCCGGCTAATTTGATTTGTTTTTTTGAGACAGGGTCTCACTATGTTGCCCAGGCTGATCTTGAACTCCTAGACTCAAGCGATCCTCCTGTCTCAGTCTCCCAAAGTGCTGGTATTACGGGTGTGAGCCACTATGCCTGGCGGTTTGGTTGCTGTTGTTGTTGTTGTTTTCCCTTAGAGACAGGTTCTTGCTCTGTCATCGCCCAGGATGGAGTGCAGTGGCCCAGTCATAGCTCACTGCAGCCTTGACCTCCTGGCTCAAGAGATCCTACTGCCTCAGCCTCCTGAGTAGCTGGGACCACAGTCAGTGTTAGAAAGTTAGGTTTGAAATGAAAGTCTGCAGACACATCTCCTGTCCTCAAAAGAACAAAATACACTAAAGAAACATATATTGTATTTGCTAGTAGGACCATACTGTTTATTATATAGATACTTTTTTAAACCAAAGTTTCTATACACTAGAATTTGGGGGCAGCCATAATATCAAGCAAAGAAAATTCAAAATTTCATTTTAAACATTACTTTGACAGTAATATAAGTATTTTGCCAAACTTTATTAACCTTAACCTAATAATGAAAAAAGTAGAAAAATCAAGAATGTGGGACATTGTTTAAGACTATTGGGAAAATGTCATTATTATAGAAATATTTTTAGACAGAAAAATTGTTGTAGATTAAGAATTAAAGGGAAATAATCAAATGCAATGTACAAATCTTGCTTGGAACCCAGATTCAGAAAAATAAAACCCAGCTCTAAGACATTTTTTAAATAACTAGAGAAATTCAAACATAGACTGTATATTAGATAATATGCAACTAATGTTAATTTTCTTAAGTGTGATATTATGATTGGTTATATAAAATATATCTTTATTCTTAGACAATCTCTCTCCCTCTCTTCCTCTCCATATGTGTGTATACGTATAAATAGCCAGCTGAGGTTGGGTGCAGTGGTGCCTGCCTGTAATCTCGGCTGCTTGGGAGGCTGGGGCAAAAGGATCACTTGAGCCCAGGAGTTCAAGGGTGTAGTGCACCATAACTGCACATGTGAATAGTCACTACACTTCAGCCTAAACAATATAGCAAAAACCCATGTCTTCTTTGTTAGGCCACCATGCCCAGCCTATGATTTTCTTAATAATTTGAATAATGCGCAAAGTTAATCTAAACCAATTGCCCACTGAGTCGATCCCAACTGTAATAGAGACAGGGTTTCACCATGTTGCCCAGGCTGGTCTTGAACTCCTGAGCTCAAGCAATCCACCCACCTCGGCTCCCAAAGTGTGGGATTACAGATGTGAACCATTGTGCCTGGCCTACCATTAGATTTGTAATTGGTTAATGACAATCCTTCCCATGTTCATTTGTGATTTGCTAGATTGGTTGGAACTTACATAATTTATATTTGGATTAGAGAATCCCTTTGGAATGCCACAAACCTGTTTTGCTTTGCTGATTAAATTCTTTGTTGCATGTTTTGCAAAAAGAATCCAGCTAGATTACAAAATGCTACACACCCAGTAAATGCTTCAGAAACACAAGTTGGACAGAGCATTTTATTTCTTCTCAGGAGCTGCCTGAGTCACCACATAACTTGTTGGGTCTTGAGAGCCTGCTTGAATAGAACAGGCTTGAGCTGTCTGAGAAATTATTTGTGGCATGTTATTTCAAATAAGATTTAACACATGTTTTATGGATTTTTTCTTTTAATACGAATATTGCAAGATATTTTGGGAAACTTTTATTATTGAAACAATATTCAAATTATTTTGCTTTGTCATATAGGGATTTAATCTGGAAGAGTTGGGACTGTTAAAATATTTCGGGGAGCATGCAATGCATTCTTGCAATAACAGGCAAAACATCATACAATGTCAAGAGAATGCCCCTCTCTTCTGTGAAACACAAGTTCAAAGGTTCTCCGAATAATCACCAAGGATACCTAGCAATTATGATGTGATTTCTTTTCAGGGGCAAAAGCAAGAAGCCTCGTGCCATGGATACATTTGTAGCTAATTGTTTGTTACATAACATGATATGATATAAATTAGATTGGAGTATAAAATTAGATTGGAGTATAAAATTTTCACAGAATGTATTCAGAAAGGCCCACTCTTATACATGCAGGGCTTTGGTGCCCCATATTGTTGAAAGGTTGCAGGGAATTGACTCATTAACTGAACATCACTTCACCCCGTGGGTCATTTGACTTTAGTGGATTAGGAACAACTTGAGAATTAATCACAGTAAACATACTGAGTGGAATTTTCACTCCCCTTGTCTCTACTTCCATGGTTCTTTGCCCTCTGTTATTAGGCATTGTGTGGGTTTTATTAAAAGTTGTATATGTGTCAACCTCCCCCTCGGGATCACACAAAATTAGGGACAATGTTCTATCAGTGTTTTCTTTATCGGAGGCTCTTGTATGTTACTTTGTACAGACAGTTGCTGGCTTATCATGGTCTGATTTAAATTTTTCAATTTTACAGTGCTGTGAAAGCGATACACGAGTAGAAACTGTATTTCAGGGACCCATACAACCATTCGGTGTTTCACTTTCAGTATAGTATTCAAAACATTACATGAGATATTCAATACTTTATCATAAAATAGGTTTCGTGGTAGATGATTTTCCCAGCCATAGGCTAATACAAATGTTCTGCACATGTTTAGGGTAGGCTAGGCTAAGCTATGATGTTTGGTAGATTAGGTGTATTAAATGCATTTTCAACTTATGGCATTTTGATGGGTTTATCAGAATGTAACCCCATCTTAAGTGGAAGAGCAACTGTACATACAAATGCCTCAATAAATGTTTATTGGATTAATTGTTTGGGGGTAGAAATATATGAAGGAGTCAAGAATGATTACATTTCAGGCAAAATACATTGGGCAATTGACACAAAGATGGGATAAGATAAACGCATTCCAGTACCATTTAGAGCAGATTTAATATCATTCACATTATTTAGGAGCCCTTTGTTCCTTTTACCCTTTAGTGCCCTTTTACCCTTCCCTCTCTTGTTCTCTTCATCTTTAAGCTTTGTACTCGTGGAAATAATTGACTATTGAGTTTCTGAGGCTGCAGGAAATGCTTAGAAATGACTGAACCTGTAATCCAAGTGAGCCCAGAGACCTTTGGAAGAAATATTTTTTTACTCATTTGTTTTTGAGACAGGGTCTCACTCCGTTGCACAGGCTGGAGTGCAGTGGCACAATCAGGGCTCATGGCAGCCTCTACCTCCTGGACTCAAGTGATCCTCCAACCCCAGCCTCCTGAGTAGCTAGGACTTACAAGCAAGCACCACCAGGCCTGGCTGATTTTTACTTTTTTATTTTCTGTACAGATGGGGTCTTCCTACATTGCCCAGGCTGGTCTCAAATTCCTGAGCTCAATCAACCCCCCCACCTCGGTCTCCTAAAGTGCTGGGATCATAGGCATGAGCCACTGTGACAGACCTATCCATGTTTGTTTGTTTTTTTAAAATGAGTTTTTACTTAATCATAGCTTCTAAACTGTTTTGGAAAAGTCTGAGCTGTATTTCTAAGAGAACAACTACCTGCTAAAGGCATTGCCAGAAAGTCAGAGCCCTTCCCCACCCCCCGCTCCCCAGCCCCAGGTCCTTAGGAGTCTTGCTAGTGTCAGCCCTGGCCCCTCACCTTGTTTCCGTGTGGAGTTAAGGAATGTTTCCTGAAAGAAGATATAAATAACTAGAGAGATTCTTCCTTCTCTTTCCACCTATTCCTCCTTACCCCAGACAATCCACTAACACCTTCTAGAGCAACAGAACTTTAAAAATTTTTACAATTTTTAAAATAACACCTGACACTAACTTCATGGAGTCACAGGCCAAAATTTCATGCATAAAAACAATACATCAAGTTCCCAGAGCACTTCCAGATAATTATTAGAAAAATGTTTCCTTTACCTTATTAGTAGGACCATTCAGTCCCTATAAATAAGATTCCATTAAAATAAAATCACTGAAAGGCAGGCACAGTAGTGTGCACCTGTGGTCTGAGCTACTAGAGAGGCTGAGGCAGGAGGATTGCTTGAGGCCAGGAGTTCCAGGCTGTCCTGTGCTATGATCATGCCACTGCACTCCAGGTTGGGAGACATAGGGAGACGTGTCTTTAACCAAACAAACAAGCGAAAAAAAAAAAAAAAAATCATTTCCAAGGAGGAAGTGTAATGTGAGCTGTAGTGCCCTGCCTAGGTCCCTAACATCATTTCAGGACGGAGGGACTCATTCCACGGTTGCTGGGAATGCTGGTACTAACAATTTCCACCCCAGAAAGCCCAACCCCAAAGGGTACATTTTCTTTCTACCAGTCTGGGGCATTCAATGACTGGGGGTATAAAGGACTAGACACGCCCACCTCCAATTTTGGACTACTTGAAAGGGCCAACCCAGACAAGTTTGGGGTACTTGCCCAGCTCCGTTTCTCCGATACCCGTCCACCCTTCTCTCCACAGGGTGCTTTGCTTAAGCCACGTTTGTATCACATGACTTCTCCCCTGGCCAGGTCACATGGTGCAGCTGGGCCAATCTGATGCTTTCTTCTGGGAATCTGGAAAAGGGCTTGAGAGTGTTCATCTCTGCTTGATAAATGTGGCTAGTGTGAGGGGCCCCAGCCTGCCGAGTGGGCTTGAGAAGGAGCAAAACATGGTCCCAGGAAGACAAAAATGGAGGTATTGTGAAAGAAGCCAAGATGAGAGAAGAACCAACTACATAATTTGTTACATCCAATGCAAAATGAAAGGCAGAGCCTCTTGTTCAAAAAGCAGGACAAATGTATTTTTAAGTAACTAAAATATAAAGCTCTTTTCTTTCTTCCATGGTCTTTCTCTCAGTTTGTCCTGGTGTGTTTTATTTGCTATTTGATGCCATTCCAGATAAAGAAAAATTGAAATTTGATTTTTGATTTTTTTTTGGTAGAAATTGGGTCTTGCTGTATCACCCAGGATGGTCTTGAACTCCAGTTCTCAAGTGATCCTTCTGCCTCGGCCTCGGAAAGTGCTGGGATTACAGGCGTGAGCCACTGCGCCTGGCCTAAAAAAAAATTAATTTAAAATTATTAGTATACGTTTTACCATTTGTCTTGTGCAAAGTTAATCTTTCTTCTTTCTTCCAGGGGGACGTTTGAATTGATTTTATGGAGCCATAAGGCATTAAAGATACCTTTTTGTCCATTTTATGACATGTTATCGTTTCTTCTTCTTTGTTTTTAGCTCTAAAACAAATCCTAAAGCCTGTAATTACCAAGTAAGTTGCTGCTTTTATAAGTTCTCATTTAATACTGCCCTATGTTTTCTAAAAGTTCTACAGTGAGCAATCATTATTCTTATAATTAGATTTTTAAAAATAAAAATGGCAGCCAGGCACAGTGGCTCACACCTGTAATCCCAGCACTTTGGGAGGCTGAGGCAGGTGTATCACGAGGTCAGGAGTTCAAGAGCAGCCTGGCCAAGATGGTGAAACCCCGTCTCTACTAAAAATACAAAAATTAGCTGGGCATGGTGGTGCATGCCTGTAGTCCCAGCTACTCGGGAGGCTGAGGCAGGAGAATCACTTGCACCCGGGAGGCAGAGGTTGCAGTGAGCCAAGATCATGCCATTATACTTCAGGCTGGACAACAAGAGTGAAACGCCATCTTAAATAAATAAATAAAATAAAATAAAATAAAAATGGCTACTCTGCCTATGGGATAGTCCGGCTCTGCTATGGAGCAGCCACCCTTTCATAAAAAATAAAAAATAACAACAATAAATTTTGTTTTGATAAATGAGTAACAGAAAAGCCCTTCCCTCAACCCTTGTTTCTTGGTCATCTGTACTACCTATTTTTCTTTTTGTTAAAATTGAGATAAATTCACATACCATAATGTAACACCTGTTTTCAAGGAAAATATGAGAACATTAACTTACATGTAGAATCACTGAAATTATACAATTCATCTTTTATAACTCCCACATGCAGATATATTTTGTTCTTACCAGAACAGTGTAAACACTGCATAAAAAACTAACTCAAAGGTTTTTGTTTCACTTCTTAATATGCGCACATTCTATCAATATTCTATCTTCAGTTTACTGATTAGTAAGGAAAGACTAAAAGGAAAAGGAACTATGGGTTGCCCCACCTTCCCCTTTCCTGTAATGTCCTCATTGTTGAAATAATACAAGAAAGGATGTGATGGAATTCATTGGTTATCCATATTTCTTAGAATGCTGTAGGGGAGCTACAATTTCTCTTTTTCCTATTACCCAGCTAGTCCTAAGAATTAAACTGACATAAGACAGACTAACAGGAGAAAAGTATACAGATTTAATGTGGTAACATTTTCACAGGAGCTCCCACAATAAAAACGAAGACCCAAAGAAGAAGTTAGGAACAAAAGCTTATATACCGGGTTGGACCTAGAGGAGTAATTTGTGAAATGTGACAAGACAAAGGGGTCTGGGCTAGGGCAGTTAATTGTTGAAAAGTGGCTAGGAAAACAAGGTGTAGTTTAACAAGGTGTATTTGAACTTACTTCTCTGGACCTCAACTCCCTGATTCTGGTGATATCTTCCTCCTGGTGTACGGAGGACATCTTTTACATGGGAGTTTTGGTTACTGCTTTCAGGAAGAAAAAGAGAAGGTCAGCATGCTTTTCTTGCATCTGCTGTTTTTCAAGTGCCTTTAACTCAAAATAGTCACTATGTGAAAGTGGCATATTTTGGGGCAGCATGCTCTGAACCCTGTCAACGCCATGGCCATTGTCTGAACTGCATTGGAAGCAAGTTCTGGTCCTAGGAAAGTGTGGTCCACCAAGGTTGTCAGCACCTTTGCTTACTGACTACCAGACATAACATGCATTGAGTCTTGCTTAACTCCCATCCATGGTGGCTTTGTCAAAATTCTGTGCTCATGGAGCTGCACAAACACAACATGTGAGCTAGGGTGAACTGGAGACCATGGTAGACATACATATTTTGTGTATCTCCTCTGCTTCACACACACATTCCATGGACCCAGCAGAGTTCACTTAGAAAATACAAGGTGAAAAGTATAATTATGAAGGCCATGGAGCATTAAACCAAGCATGGTGCCCTAGCAAGCCTGGAGCCATGTGCGCCTGGCAAGTCATGCTTCCATGATGCCACTCAGGGTGCAAACTAGGAAAAGAGATGTGATAGTTCCCACACCCATTTCTTCTCATTAGTAACATGGGACACACCTGTAGTGTAACAAGGCCAAGAGTGAGCTGGTTTTGTAGCTTTCACGCAAGAATCTTAACGAATTTAATAACATTCACTCAGTGACTTTTGTTTTTCCAGATTGAAGGGTCTGAATCATGTTAGTCTGTGTTTAAATGGAAAGCCCTTCTGATAACTTGAATGCTTTGTCATGACCCCTTCCTGTAACTTCTCCAGCTTTACTTTTTTTCCCCTCCACCAAGGGCTGTGAATGTGGGAACACAGTATCCTAGGCCAGGTGCAGAGTCAAACTAGCTATCCTCTGTGCTATTCCATTTACTTGACTTTTGCACGGAAGCTGTACCCTTTTTCATCTTTCAAGAGTTACAAAAACCAAGAGCTCAGTTGCTGGTGCCAGGCTGTCTGGATTTGAATCTCATTGCCACCATTTGCTTACACACCTGCCTGCTTCAGTTTCCTCATCTGTAAAGTGGGAATACTATTAGGTTGGTGCAAAAGTGATTGCAAAAACCACACCTAATAAAAGTCCTTACCACATAAGGTTGTAAGGATTAAAAGAGTCATTATGGAGCATTTAGAATCTTGTCTGATAGTACTAAGTGCTATTCATGTATTTGCCATTTTTACTCCTCCCCCAAATATAAAGGTCTTTATTCTTTTTATAGTAAAAAGTACATGCCAAGTATAAACTTTTTAATTGACAACTTGGCAAGAAACAAAATCACTCATAATTCAGGAAATGACCATTGATGCCTTTTTGTTTTGTTTTGTTTTGAAGTAGAGGTGGGATCTCCCTATGTTGCCCAGGCTGGTCACAAACTCCCGGGCTCAAGTACTTCTCCCACCTTGGCCTCCCAAAGTGTTGAGATTACAAGTGTGAGCCTCCATGCTCAGCCCATTGCTAAAGTTTGATGTATCTCTTCCCAATCTTTTTTTCTTTCCTATGCACACATGTGTTTTTATTTTCCTTTTTCCAAAACTGGGAATAAATATATGTGATACATGGTACCCTCATTTAGTTTCACTATATGCTATAAATATTTTTTCATTGTTACAGAATCATTTTAATGCCTGTATATTATGTCATGGCATAAGTATACAACAATTTATTAAGGAAATTCAATTTTGAAAACATTTGGGGTTGGGTGCAGTGGCTAACGCCTGTAATCCCAGCACTTTGGGAGGCTGAGGCAGGTGGATCACTTGAGGTCAGGAGTTTGACAGCAGCCTGACCACTATGGTGAAACCTCGTCTCTACCAAAAAGAAAAAGAAAAAACAATCCAGGCATGGTGGCACATGTCTGTAATCCCACATACTTGGGAGGCTGAGGCAGGATAATCACTTGAACCCAGAAAGTGGAGGCTGCAGTGAGCCAAGATCATGCCATTGCACTCCATCCTGGGCAGCGAGAGCAAAACTCTGTCTCAAAAAAAAAAAAAAAGGAAAGAAGAAGAAAAAGAAAGTAAGAAAACATTTGGGTTTCTAGTTTTTCAATGTTATAAGCCATATGATATAAACAGTCAGTTTGGTGTATATTTCTATAGAATATATTTTTCATCTCTATATATAGGTCCCCATGGTAATGTTTAATCCTTCTTTTAGGTTATATTTGATAGCTCAGACTTCGTCAGTTTACAGACTTAGGTTGTATCGTTTTTCTTTAATTGCATTATTTAACATTTGTCCTTAATTAAAGCTCCTGTGCTACTTTTCTGCCCACAAATGTGTCCTTGAATTTTTTCGCCTTCATTGATTAGCTAATTCTCTACTTAGTGAGCTTACTGTATCCACAAACCTCAGAGCTCCTGGTATACTTACTCTTCCAAATCAATTATGAACTATCAAAGTTGTTTAGCTCAAGAACTGAAGCTTGAGATTATTTTCTGTGGCCGCTCTTTAAATGCTTTCCAAAACAAACTATTCTGTGGTGAAATCCTACAATAGTAAGTCATTAGAGCTGAGGGGATCTTTATAGATCTTATTAAAAGCTTCTTACCAGAGGCCCCGGGGATTCGAACAATAGATACATTCTCTCTACCCCTGTCTATACTTATTTGCCATCTGAAAAACTGTTTTAAATTAATAAGACTTGATTTCCCCTTTATATTCCCTTCTGAAGGCCAGATGCCTCTTGCCCCTTTCAGAAATTGAGGAGAGCCATTTCTGTGTATGCTGCATATGTGACACTGCGCGTGTGTGTGTGTGTGCATGTGTGTGCGTGTGTGTGTGTGTGCGTGTGTTTGTGGGGGAAGGGTGTGTGTTCATGCAACAAGTTGGATAAAGCATTGGTATTTCTTATATAGTTGGAAATTCCTATTTTGTGGCATGAGCTTGTCACATGAGCCTGCCTCAAACTAAAAGGTCAAGTAGACAAGTTCCTCTTCAGTTGTTTTGCTTCTGGGAAACCCAGCTCCATCCCTTGGGTCTGAGAGGAACTGAAAAAGCAAATGCCCACAAAGCTGTGAGTGATTCAATATTATCCCTATTGGAGGTGTGGCATTAAAGAGGATGTATCAGAAGCTATGATGTCATACTAACTGCTAATACTGGGGATTTCGACCCTCAGCCAGAATAAGTCACATTTACAAGTTTCACATCAGTCATTTACTCAATAAGCATTTAGTGATTATAAAACTGCTTTTGCAAAATTATGACAGTGTGTAGGGAAACACTCTCCCCAAACTGTGTTTTTCCTCTACTTTCACACAACAATAATCACCAACACAGGGGAAGACTTCTGTGACCAAATGTTGGAGGGGCATTCCCCACACACCAAGCCGTGGACATGAGCTGGGTGTCCTCTAGCTCAGTTTTGACATTATCTACCTGGAGATAGCATCAGATCCCACAGGTGGGCTCAGTTCCTACGACTGCCCTTCCACACACACCAGTCACACGTCCAGGCCTCCGGAACTTCTGACAAACCAGCTTCAAGTTAGGGTTCCCACAACCCCCTCTTTGGGTTTAATTCATTGGAGGGATCAGCTCATACAACTCAGAGAAACACTTATCTACATTTACTGATTTATTATAAAGGATATTGCAAAGGATGCAGATGAAGACGTGTGTAGGGAAAAGTCAGGGGGAAGGAGTGCAGAGCTTCCATGCCCTCCCTGGGTGCCAGTCTCCAGAAATCTCCACTGTTCAGCTATCCGGAAGCTCAATGAACCCTGTCCTCTTGGGTTTTTATGGAAGCTTCATGACATCAGCATTCCTTCCCCCAGGGCATAGCGTGGGAGAGGATCTTAAGACAAACAATTAGAAAGGCAGGTGAAGGGGGTAGTGATGGTTGTGGGGGTGGACATGACACATTAGAGTGAAAGGAGGGCAGGAGAAGGTCAGAGACCTGCCTCTGAGGCCTAACACACCCAACATTCTAACGAAAGGCTGTAACAGAGGCCACAGGAGTTAAGAGCCAGGAACCATAGAAGAAATCCAATATATATCGTAATGTCACAGACAGTGAGAAATCTGACATAGTTGACTCCATCTTGCTTCTGGCTTCCCAGCTGTCCTTGGCCATTCCTGTGTAGGTCAAACTAACTTTGGGAGGAGTCTAGTTTATGGTTTAATGTTAAAGCGAAGATGATAATAGCCCTTTCCAAAACTAAGTCATCTTTGTAAAACTAATGAAAGGCCACAATGTTAGGATTATGAGAGGGGCCTGCATTCCAATAAGATAGGCATGGTTTTATTTATATGTTTGTTTATTTTGACATGGAGTCTCACTCTGCCACCCAGACTGTTATAAGGTGGCGTGATCTCAGCTCACTGCAACCTCTGCCTCCGGGGTTCAAGTGATTCTCCTGTCTCAGCCTCCCAAGTAGCTGGAACTACAGGCACATGCCACCATGCCCAGCTAATTTTTGTATTTTTAGTAAAGATGGGGTTTCACCATGTGGACCAAGCTTGTCTTGAACTCCTGACCTCAGGTGATCTACCTGCCTTGGCCTCCCAAAGTGCTGGGATTACAGGCACGAGCCACCAAAACTGGCCTCCGGATAGGCATAGTTTCTATAATCCCTTACTGCTCAGGGGTCATGGGGCTAGAGGTCACAAGAGTGATGACTTTCCCAATTGCTCCTATAGATAATGTCACTGTCATAGAAACTAGAGTTGGTATTTTTGAGCTATCTTTCACACTGACTCCACCTGGGGTTGTGACTCGTGATTCAGTGGATCCTGTGACCTGACTCAGAGGTAGACTCAGCCCAACCAGTCAGCATCATCACCCATTCCCCAGCCCCTTCCCACCAAATCGTCTATAAAAACCCAAACCTCGAAGCACTTGGGGAGACTCGTTTGGGTGATAACTTCAGTTCTTCTGCATGGGTTGGCCTCACATCAATTAAATTCTTTCTCTACTACAGTACTGTGGGCTCCGTGGATTGATTTTTGTCTGTGCAGCAGGCAGGAAGAACCTGTCGGGTGATCACAATTACCCTGCATGGCTAAGCACTGTACTAACTGTTAGGGATACCTAGAAGCCCTTGCTTTCAAAGAGTGTGTGATTTAGCAACAGAAGGAGACATAATTGTAATACATTTTAGTAGGGTAAAACTGTAACATAACGGGTCAGTTGCCCAATGTGCAAAGCAATGTGCTGAGACACTAGGTTGCATCAGAGAAAGAGGTTTCATTGTAGGGCTGCCAAATGAGGAGACAGGAGGAAACCTCAAACCTATCTCCCCAAGGAGTTTGGGGGCAGGGTTTTCAAGGGGTTTGGAGTGGACTGAAGTGTGGAGATTGTTGACTGTTGCTAGAGTACAGGGTGAAGTCATGGGATAGGGAGATGAAGAAGCTGTATTCTCATGCTTATTTGGTTCCTCTGTGGGGGGTCTTTAAACTGGTTGTTGTCAGCAATTCTGCTGGAATTCAGGATCTGCTTAAGCAATTTCTTTCTCTCTCTCACTCTCGCTCTCACTCTCTCACTCTCTCTGTCTCGCTCTCTCTTTTTCTTTCTTTCTGTCTCCCAGGCTGAAGTGCAGTGGCACACTCTGCTCATTGCAGCTTGACCTCCCAGGATTAAGTGATCCTCCCACCTCAGCCTCCTAAGTAGCTGAGACTACTAGGCATGCATCACCATGCCTGGCTATGCTTAAGCAATTCTTAAACAAAAGCCTTACAATTCTAACATAAGAGACACTATCTAACATCAGAAATTCTATCTATAGGAACATGGAGATGCAAATAGTCAGTATCTAGTGTTATATGACCAGGAAGGAAGTGGATCAAAGTGCAGCCTGATTAATGCTTAATTATAATTGTATTTCTGTCCAGAATTCTTGTTAACCTGTGAGGATGGCTTCAAGAGTAGGCACAAAGACATGCACAAACTATGGGATATTAGGAGAAGAGGAGTGGCTGGGTGGGGTGGCTCACACCTATAATCCCTATACTTTGTGAGGCCAAGGTGGGTGAATCACTTGAGGTCAGGAATTCGAGTCCAGCCTTGCCAATATGGTGAAATCCCATCTCTACTAATACTACAAAAATTAGCCAGGCATGGTGGCATGAACCTGTAGTCCCAGCTTCTTGGGAGGCTGAGGTGGGAGAATCGCTTGAACCTGGGAGGCAGAGGCTGCAGTGAGCCGAGATCATACCACTGCTCTCCAGCCTGGGCGAGAGTGAGACTCCATTTCCAGGAAAAAAAAAAAAAAAAAAAAAAAAGGAGAAGAGAAGCATGAGAATAGAAATTGTGATTGTTTGCCCACGCGCCGCTCATCTTTGGGCAGCAGTCATAGGGTGAGAGAGTTGACCTCAGCTCTAGGGCTGGGCCCTGAAGAATCTAAGTCACTCAGTGATACGGTTTGGATCTGTGTCCCCACCCAATTCTCACATGCAATTAGAGTCTCCAGTGTTGGAGGTGGAGCCTGGTGGGAAGTGATTGGATCGTGAGGGTTGATCCTTCATGAATGGTTTAGCATCATCCATTGGGTGCTGTTCTTGTGATAGAATTCTCAGAAGATCTGGTTGTTTAAAAATGTGTATCACCTCGGCTGGGCGTGGTGGCTCACGCCTGTAATCCCAGCGCTTTGGGAGGCCGAGGCAGGCGGATCACAAGGTCAGGAGATCGAGACCATCCTAGCTAACATGGTGAAACCCTGTTTCTACTAAAAATACAAAAAATTAACCGGGTGTGGTGGCACTCGCCTATTGTCCCAGCTACTTGGGAGGCTGAGGTAGGAGAATCACTTGAACCCAGGAGGTGGAGCTTGCAGTGAGCGGAGATCACACCACTGCACTCCAGCCTGGGCGAGAGAGCAAGACTCTGTCTCAAAAAAAAAATGTGTAGCATCTCCCTCCTTGCTCTCTCTTGCTCCCACTCGAGCAATATGATATGCCTGCTCCCCCATCACCTTCTGCCATGATCATAAGCTTCCTGAGCCCTCCCCAGAAGTCAAGCAGGTGCCAGCATCATGCTTCCTGTGTAGCCTGTGGAACCATGGGTCAATTAAACCTCTTTTCTTTATAAATTACCCCGTCTCAGATATGTCTTCATAGCAGTGCCAGAACAGGCTAATACCCTTAAGGACCTGCAAGCCGAACTCACTGGACACAGGGCATCCCCAGCCACTGGTCTTGGTTCACGTGTCTCTGCTCAGGCCATTGACAAGTGAGGAGAGGTTTTCGAAGAACTTCTGAGAAAGAAATGTTCGTGCTTCTTTTTTTGTTGTTTTTTTTTTGTTTTTGTTTTTTTGTTTTTTGAGGCGGAGTCTCCCTCTGTCGCCCAGGCTGGAGTGCAGTGGCGCCATCTCGGCTCACTGCAAGCTCCGCCTCCCGGGTTCGCACCATTCTCCTGCCTCAGCCTCCTGAGTAGCTGGGACTACAGGCGCCCGCCACCGCCCCCAGCTAATTTTTTGTATTTTTAGTAGAAACAGGATTTCACCATGGTCTCGATCTCCTGACCTTGTGATCTGCCTGCCTTGGCCTCCCAAAGTGCTGGGATTACAGGCGTGAGCCACCGTGCCTGGCCATGCTCCTTTTCTTGTTTAAATTGAAATATAATTGACACATCATAATATGCACCCTGAGGATGGATAAAATTCAGTGGTTTTAGCATATTCACAAAATTGTGCAACTATCACTACTATCTAATTTCAGAACATTTCACCCTCTCAAAAGAAACCTCATACCCATGCTCCCTCCATGTAGCCCCTGGCAACCATAAATGAATGTTTTCTTTTTCTCTCAATGAATTTGCCTATTCTGGATGCTTTACGTAAATGAAATCATATAATTTTTTCTGTCTAGCTTCTTTTGTTTAGTATTATGTGTCCAAGCCTCATTCATCTTGTAGAATATTTTAATATTTCATTCATTTTCACAGTGAAATAATATTCCATTGTATTTTACATTGTATTTTGTAATGTAAAATACATTGTATTTTGTTTATCCATTCATTAGTTGATGGATACTGGGGTCGTTTTCACTTTTTGGCTATTATGCTGCTATGAACTTTGTGTCCAAGTTTTTGTGTGTACATGTGTTTTCAATTCTCCTGGGTAGGTACTTGGATGTGAAATTGCTGGAACATTTGATAAATATGTATATTTAACTCTTTGAAGGCCAAGCACTGTGACTCATGCCTGTAATCCCAGCATTTTGGGAGGCCAAGGCTGGTGGATCACTTGAGGCCAAGAGTTTAAGACCAGCCTGGCCAGCATGGCAAAATCCTGTCTCTACTATAAGTATAAAAATCAGCTGGGCATGGTGGTAAACACTTGTAATCCCAGATACTTGGATGGCTGAGGCACAAGAATCACCTAATTCCAGGAGGCGAAGGTTACAGTGAGCTGAGATCACACCACTGCACTCCAACCTGTCACCTGGGTGACAGAGCAAGACGCTACCTCAAAAAAAAAAAAAAAAAAAAAAAAAAAAAGAAAGAAAGAAAGAAGAAGAAGAAGAAAAGAAAAGAAAGGAAAAGGAAAGAAAAAAATACTTAACTCTTTGAGAAACTGCCAGACTGTTTTTCCCAAGGGACTGCACCATTTTATATTCCCACCAGCAACATACAACGGTTCTAATTTCTCTGCATCCTCGTCAACACTTGTCATTGCTTGTCTTTTTTGAGTATCACTGTCCTAGCATGTGTGAAGTGGTGTCTCATTATGTTTTTAACTTGCATTTGCCTAATGACTAATGGGGCTGAATATCTCTTTATGTGCTGTTGGCCATTTGTATGTCTTCTTTGGAGAAATACCTATTCCAATTCTGTTTCATTTTTTAAAACAATTTAATTTAAACAATTTAAATGTTTTGTTTTTATTTACTTATTTATTTATTTTGAGACAGTGTCTTGCTCTGTCACCCATGCTGGAGTGTGGTGGCTCAAACCCAGCTAACTGCAGCCTTGACTTCCCCAGGCTTAGCCTCCTGAGTAGCTGGGACTACAGATACGTAACACCATGCCTGCCTAACTTTTTTGTAGAGACAGGGTCTCACTATGTCCCTCAGGCTGTTCTTGAACTCCTGGCTTCAAACAATCCTCCCATATCAGCCTCCCAAAGTGCTGGGATTACAGACATGAGCCACCACACCTGGTTTTTTTTGTCTTTAAATTGGGCTATTTGCCTTTTAATCGTTGAGTTTTGTAAGTGTTTTTTATATATTCTGGATACCAGACTTTGATTAAATATACGATGTGTAAATATTTCCCTAAATTCCGTGAGTTGTACGTTCATGTTCTTATTGGGGGTCAGAACACAGTATCCCAAATTATGACACCTTGGCATGCTGACTAGTTTGAACTGAAGGAGACTGGGAGAACTTGACCCCAAAGCAAGGTCTCTTTGTCCTTCTCCCACCCTCTTTTCTCCCTCTCCCCTTTCTCTCCCAGGTGAGTTATAGAAACTAGAATTTATCTGCCCAAGGCAAGCCATAAACCCTAGGAAGGTCATTCACTGACCTCCTACCTCCCCCGTCCCCCCTGCACCCTGAAGATCCTTATGTGACCTGTGTCCTGCACATAGTGGAAAAGGGGAATGTCTTATATTATTAGAAACACAGAAAGGAATGTGAACAAGCAGGCCTCGCTAAGTTCCCACCACTACAAGTTTATTACCATTACATCACACCCCTTTCCTGTTTCTCTGCAACTGTTCACTTCTTCCATCAGACTCAGCACAAAAGTACAGTCTTCCCTGGGTCTTCAGGTCTTCACTTTGGAAGGCTCCCCTGTCATGTAAACCTTGGTTAAATAAATTTGTGATGCTTTTCTCTTGTTAATCTGTCTCTTGTTGTAGGGATATCTGCCATGACCCTTGTGATGGATGAGGAAAGGGTATTAGTTTTTTCCCCTACAATCTTTTTTTTTTTTTTTTTTTTGAGATAGAGTTTTGCTCTTGTTGCCCAGGCTGGAGTGCAATGGCGTGATCTCGGTTCACCGCAACCTCCGCCTCCCGGGTTCAAGCGATTCTCCTACCTCAATCTCCCAAGTAGCTGGGATTACAGGAATGCACCACCTCTCCCAGCTAATTTTTTTTGTATTTTTAGTAGAGAGGGGGTTTCTCCATATTGGTCAGGCTGGTCTTGAACTCCCGACCTCAGATGATCCACCCGCCTCAGCCTCCCAAAGTGCTGGGATTACAGGCATGAGCCACTGTGCCCGGCCCTTCCCCTACGCTCTTGAGAGAACTTTTGGAGGGGAACCCCTCTCTCCCTCTGGACATTGATATAACTGAGGCCTGGAATGGCTGCAGACATCTTGCTCTAGGCCTTGAGGATGAGTCCAGAGAGTTGGAGGGACGTGGAGTTAAAACCTCTGAATTGAGCCAGTCCTCCAGAGAACATTTTGTCTTATCTCTAGACTCCCAGGCTCACAATCTAATACATTTATGCATTGTTTAATTTTGGTGTTCAGTTACCTGCTGCTCAAAGTGTTCTAAATGTTCCAGTAACCAAACCCAGTCTGAGAGAGAGGAAGTCTTGACCATTTCCTTCTCAAATCAAACCATGGAGTTTGAGAATTAACCTTCAGCAATACCAACAGCAACATCTTGGACTTCATCCAAACATTAAAAGAGTTGTGAACAGTATTGCCTCAAAGACAGGGAAACAGAGAGATAAAAACGACCTTTCAGAGGCAGTGGCTTACAGAAACTACTGTTGCTTTGCAAATTAAATGTTAGTTTAATAGTCTTTAATATTTGCATTAATTTTTCTGAGATATAATCTATATTTTAATAGTCTTTGAGCAGATCAACAGGGGAAAGACTGAATAGATAATTTACCTCCCCAGTCAGGAAATCATTCTGATTAAATGGGTCCTGGAAAATCTCTACTTCCTCTCTTTTGGCACTGAGGAAGTGTTCAGCTGTTTTGTTTTTAAAAACCTCGAGGTATATCAGTTAACCAGCCGTCCTGGATGTGGTTTTGCTAGTTTGTGTATGGTTATTGAGTGACTTATCAAAGGAAAGAGAATGAAAAAGAAAACACAAAAAGGCAAGGCATGGACAGACACAATGATAGCAAAGAGATCTACAGCCTCCATATGTGAATTTCATTCTTATTTAGAAAGTCTAGTGATGGTACATGTCGCTCAACACCTACATGATTTATTATTTTTTTCTTAAAAGATAACTCCTTGCTTTTAGGAATCAAAACACGGAACCAAAACTTTGTTCTGTGGCTCTTTCTCAGCCGGTTTTCTCACAAAGATTTAGTAACAAGGATTAGGTATTGTGTTCCCAAAACCTTCCTCTTAGACAACATTGAACCAGATTATCTAAACGCCTACCTTACCACCTGGGCAATAGAAAATCTGGGGGAAATGCATGAATCCTTAATGCAAAGCTCCACTCAATGAGTCTGACCCACATGCTATAAAAAGCACATTTTCCTTGCAAAGTTACTGGGTCACCCTTGAGTTGATCTGTGGATTACACAGACCTTGTATTTGATTTTGGGGGAGCTGATATTGGATTTTTCTGGTTAGTGCTGCTCCCAGCATTTTGCTAAGTAACCCTGCACATTGGAGAGATGAGGAGCTTGCTCAGGGCCATGTAACGGGGGTAACCTTAGCAAACCAGCCAGAAGCAGAGTGGGGACGGGGCAGCAGTGTTGGGCAGGATGACTGCTTCAGGGCTTACTTAGCTCACTTACCTGAGTTTGCAACAAACCATCACCATATTTTGTAGAATGACCTCCCAGAACATCCTGCTGTTTTTCTCTAGGCCTGAGCTTGGAAAAGGCTTTAGTAAATGCTTGCTGTTGCATTTTATCAGCTCATGTCCTTTTAATTGAGTCACTAATTAATGAGAAAACATTTCTTACATCATCTACATATCTTCTGTGTGACTTTGTTCTGAGCTGTTGGAAATCCTTTTCTTGAGTGGCCTCTGACCACACTTGCTGAAACAGCAGCAACTCCCTGCATTCTTCATTTCCCTCCCTTGCTTCATTCTTCTCCACGGCACTTACCACCACCTGATATATTACATATTAATCTGTTAATTGTTTATGTGCACACGCACACACCAATATATGCTGTAAGAGTGAAGAAAATTGTTTCATCTGCATGTTATTCCAAATGCCTAGAAAAGTGCCTTGCAAATAGTAGGTAGACAATATAGTTTTTATGCAATTAATAATGTAATGAATTTTTATTCGTTTTCAATCATTTTAATGCATTTTGGTTCACTAATTCATCTATTCAAAATACCATGCATACAGATTAAGAGCATGAGTTCTAGGCACAGAGGGATTAATTAAATCCCAGTTCTTCCACTTATAAACTGTGTGAACTTGGACAATCGTATAACCTCGCTGTGTCTAGGCTTTCTCATTAATGTAACAGGATAATAATGCTATCACTCTCATAAGTTTGTTTTGAGTATTAAATGATATATTAATACATAAAGCACTGAGAACAATACCTGCAACATGGCACATAAGCACAATGCCTGTGAAATCTCATGTGCTCAATAACTATTAATAGTCATTACTCATTCATTCAACAAAAACATATTGAATGTTTACTCTAGGCAGGTGCTGGGAATGCAAGGCAAACAAAACTAAAAATAGACCTTTCCCCTACGGGGTTGTGGATAAGAAAGTTATCAAGCAAAGTGTTAAGGACTGTTGTGTCCCCCCAGATTCATATGTTGATGTCCTAACCTCCAATATGGCTATATTTGGAGACAGGGCCTCTAGGGAAGTCATTAAGATTAAAGGAGGTTGGCCAGGTGCAGAGGTTCACGTCTGTAATCCCAGTACTTTGGGAGGCTGAGGCAGGCAGATCATCTGAGGTCAGGAGTTTGAGACCAGCCTGGCCAACATGGTGAAAGCCTGTCTCTACTAAAAATACAAAAATTAGCTTGGCGTGGTGGTGGGCACCTGTAATCCCAGCTACTCTGGAGGCTGAGACAAGAGAATCGCTTGAACCAGGGAGGCAGAGGTTGCAGTGAGCTGCGATTGCACCACTGCACTCCAGCCTGGGCAACAGAGCATGACTCTGTCTCAAAAAAAAAAAAAAATTAGAAGAGGTCACAAGGGTGACCTAATCTAATCTAATGGGATAGGGCTGGTGACCTTATGAGAAGAGGAAGAAGCCAAATGCAGTGGCTCATGCCTGGTAATCCCAGCACTTTGAAAGGCTGAGGTGGGAGGATCACTTGACCTCAGGAGTTCAAGACCAACCTGGGCAACACAGTGAAACCCTTGTCTCTACAAAAAAAATTTAAAAACATTAGCTGGGTGTGGTGGCACGTTCTTGTAGTTCCAGCTACTCGGTGGGCTGTGGTGGGAGGATTGTTTGAGCCTAGGAGTTCCAGGCAGCAGTGAGCTGTGATCACGCCACTGTGCTCCAGCCTAGGTGACAAAGCAAGACCCTGTCTCAAAAAAAAAAAAAGAAGAGAAGAGTAAAGTATGTTCTCCAACATTTTCTCATGAAAGATTCCAAACATGCAGCACAGTTTCAAGAAAGAGGTTGGGTTCTGAACTCCAGCCTAGGAGCAAGACCCTGTCTCAAAAAAAAAAAAAGAAGAGAAGAGTAAGAGACACCAGAGATTAATAGAGATTGATACTTCTCTCTCTCTCTCTCTCTCTCTCTCTCTCCTTCTATCTCCCTCCACCTGTACACAGAGGAATTGCTGTGTAAGGACACAGCAAAAAGGCAACTGTCTGCAAACCAGGAAGAGAGGCCTCACCAGATATCAACCCTCATGGCACCTTGATCTTGATCTTTCCAGAACTATGAGAAAATTAACTTCTGTTGTTGTTTAAGCTGCCCTCCAACATCATCTGTAGTATTTTGTTATGGCAGCCCAAACTTAGTAATACATCAAGTAACCACACAAATGCATGTAGAATTAAAACTGACTTAACTGTTAAAAAGAGGAGATAGGGCAAGAGTATATTTATAGGGGGTATTCTATCTGGTCAGAGATGAAAGAGAAATATTTTTCTCAGTAAAGTTAACAAGGTATATGGGGTGGGGTGAATATGGGGTGGAGAATGGTCCCAAACAGGGCCAATACCTTGTGCAAAGGTCCTGGGGTGAGAGAGAGCACAGTTTATTGGATAAAACAAATGGCAGCTGTGTGATTGGGGTTCTAAGAGTGAAGAGGAAAGTGATACAGGTGAGGCTGGAGAAGAGGATGAGGCCTGACTTTCCAGGACCATGCAGGATTTTCACTGCTAACTTAGGCCACTTGCATACCAGATTGGAACTGGAAATGGTGGGTATGGGAGACAGAGATCAAAATAACCTCTAGATGTCCACTTGCATAGCTGGTAGGTCACAGGACCATTCATGATAGGGAAGCCCAGGAAAGAACAATATTTCAAAGAGAAAGTCATGAATTTGCATGTGTTAAGCTTGTTGTGCTTTTGACTCATTTAGAAAGAGACATTTGTAGGCGGACCTATCTACAAGTCTAGACTCAGACAGAGGCCTGAGTCATGTCGGTGGGAGAGGTGATTCAGGGCAGTCGTTCTCAGACTTTGAGTTTCAAGACCCCTTTACACTCTTAAAAACCATCAGGGACCCCAAAGAGCTTCTGTTTATGTGGGTTATATCTGTCCATATTTACTATATTAGAAATTTAAACTGAAAAAATTAATATTAATGTATAATAAACCTGTTATACCTTAAGATAACATAAAGATTTTAATGGGAAATAACTACTTTTTCAAACCAAAAAACAAAATATTTGTGGCTGGGCATGGTGGCTCATGTCTGTAATCCCAGCATAACTGCAGCACTTTGGGAAGCCGAGGCAGGAGGATCACTTGACGCCAGGAGTTTGAGACCAGCCTGGACAACATAGCGAGACCTCATCTGTACACACACACAAAAATTAGCCGGACATGGTGGGTACACGCCTGTGGTCCCAGCTACTTGGGAGGCTGAAGTGGGAGGACTGCTTGGGCCTGGGAGATTGAGGCTGCAGTGAGCCACAATCATTCCACTGTACTCCAGCCTGGGCAACAAGTGAGACCCTGCCTGAAGAAAGAAAAAATTGTGAGAAGAATAGTATTGTTTTACAGTTTTGCAAATCGGTTTCATAATTGTCTTAATGGAAAAGAGCTGGATTCTTATAGCTACTTATGCATTGAGTCTGTTGTGATACATTGTCCTGATAGAAGCACATGAAGAAAATCTGACCTCAAGTTGATGTGGAGTTGGAAAAGGGAGGACTTTGTGGTCCTCTGGATAGAGCCTTGGGGAACCCCCAGAGTACTTAGACTGCAATTTGAGAACTGCTAATCTAGAGAGATACTACGGTGTATGAAGAGAAGAGAGCTGGGCTCAAGCCTCAAGGAGCACCCACGTTTAATGGTCAGGAAGGAGAGGATAAGTGAACGGTCAGAGAGGGAGCACTCGGCGAGGTAGGAGAGGACCCAGGAGCAGCACCCGTGTTGTCAGGAAGCTAAGGCAGCACCGGGTTTTCTTGTTTTTTTTTTTTTGAGACGGATTCTCGCTCTGTTGCCCAGGCTGGAGTGCAGTGGCCAGATCTCAGCTCACTGCAAGCTCCGCCTCCTGGGTTCATGGCATTCTCCTGCCTCAGCCTCCTGAGTAGCTGGGACTACAGGCGCCCACCACCTCGCCCAGCTAATTTTTTTTATTTCTTAGTAGAGACGGGGTTTCACCGTGTTAGCCAGGATGGTCTCAATCTCCTGACCTCCTGATCCGCCCGTCTCGGCCTCCCAAAGTGCTGGGATTACAGGCTTGAGCCACCGCGCCCGGCCTTAGCACCGGGTTTTCAAAGGAAGATGGTCAAAGTGCTTCTGAAAAAGTCAAGTCAGAAGAGAAGTGAAAAATATCTTTTGACTCAAAATACGTTTGTCTGACCAGTTCCATGATCTGAACATACAGGGAAGGGCAGAGCTGAGAGGGGAATACCGGGAGTAAGGATAAAGGTGAGTGTGTCAAAGAGTGATAGTTGCCTCCTCCTCCCATTCATTCTCCTCCTTTTCTATGGTATTACTATCCTGTTTCGTTTTGGGTTTTTGTTGTTGTTGTTGTTGTTGTTGTTTTATGAAACAGGATCTTGCTTTGCTGTCCAGGCTGGAGTTCAGTGGTGCATAGCTCAGTGCAGCCTCAAATTCCTGGGCTCAAGCAATCCCCCCACCTCGGGCTCCCAAGTAGCTGGGACCATCATGGGCTAGGATCTTGATTTTCAACTTAGCACATAGCCAACCAGCATAAACAACGACATTTACCCCCTTGCAGGTAGGGGTGGCCAGGAGACTAAGTTCTACAAATGAAGCAGAAGTGGTTTGTAGCAACTTCTAGAAGCCCCCTGAAAGACAGGTGTTCTCTTGGCCACTTTTCATCTCTTCCGCCCTCCCTTTGGCTGTAACACAGACATGATGGCTGGAGCTGGAGCAACCATTCAGGCAATGAGATGACCACACAACACAGAGGACTGGCAAGACCCAAGAAACCTGGGTCTTGTCTTGGTGGAGCAGAGCCACCTCACCAGCCTTAGATTGCCAATTGCTACATAAAAAAGACATGAACTTCCATCCTGTTTAGACCGTGATTATTTGGGTGTCTATTATTCACAGCCAAACTTAATTCTAACTCTTACAGTGAATGAGTGGTTTTATGGGTATGAAGTTGAAGGAGTTTCTCTCTGATGGTTTCACTTTCTTTCTGAGGAAGGATGTGAGATCATAGGACGAGAGTGGAAGGTTGCAGAGTGAGATCAAAAAGGCAAGTAGAAGAGGGTTTGAAATTGCTGTGGCTGCGCACAGTGGCTCACACTTGTAATCCTAGCACTTTGGGAGGTCAAGGCAGGAGGATTGCTTAAGCCCAGGCATTTGAGACAAGTCTGGGTAGCATAGCGAGATCCCATCTGTACTATCAAAAAAAAAAAAAAAATTAACCAGGTGTGGTAGTGGGCTGTAGTCCTAGCTACTCAGGAAGTTGAGGCAGGAGGATCGATTGCTTGAGTCCAGGACATCAAGGCTACAGTAAGCCAAGATTACGCCATTGTACTCTAGCCTAAGCAACAGAGCAAGAGCCTGCCACAAAAAAAAACAAAAAAAAAAAAAGTAGAACTCTAAGAGTGACTTAGGGCATAAATCAGGCTAGTCTGGAGCGCCTGTGCTGGATATTCTCTGGTCTCCAACCCAAGTCTTCATTCTTCTCCATCCTGCTCTGGTTCAGGAGCTGATTTTTATGCACTTCTTCATTTAAGCTCCCTCCCAGCTCTGTTGGGTTCTTGAGTTTGGTCATCTGGAGGTGCCTGCAGGATAATGGGGCTGAGCAGAGAGACAGGTTGGGGTAATTGTTTCCTGTTTGTCAGTTGCTGCATTCCTTTACTGAACTGAAAATCATAGCCCCAGCTACCTGCTAGGCTGCTAAGTTCTGGTAATGTCCCTCCTTCCCCCTGCAGAATGAAAGGTAGAAGCTCGCTGGGTCTCCTTATCCCTACCCACACTTTTGTTAATCTTCCCTTTTTTCTTTTAATAGAGACAGGGTCTCATTATGTTGCCCAGGCTGTTCTCGAACTCCTGGCCTCAAATGATCCTGCCCACTTCAGCCTCTCAAAGTCCTGGGATAACAGACATAAGTTACCATGCCCAACTCTTCCCTTTCTTAAGCCTTCCTCAGTTACCCTTTCTAAGTGTGTCATCTGTGTCCTGCTGGGACCTTGCCTGGTACTAGGGCCATCTGAGGTTGGAGATCACAATTTATGGTAAAATCAGTAGGTCTTGTGGTTTGACTTCCCTTGCTGTACCAAGATGTCCAGGTGTAAACAGAGAAAGCAAGTTATAGTTTAGCCAGCTGCATACACCATGAGGATAGTCAAGTGAGCTACCAAATGATGTAAGCTGATGATGGAAAAAGTAAAGAAAGGATATAGTAGAGGGCCTGGTAGGGAGCAGAGGAGTTATCTTACTCCTTGCTGGAGGCTCTGGTGGATCAAAGGCAGGGGCCCTGGAGTGGGTAGCAGGAGATGAACCACAAACCAGAGATTGAGAAAGCATGTTCAGAGAGTGGGATACTTGAATTAGTGAAAACAGAACTGGTCAGACAGAGTTGGAACCCATTTAGGGCCTTTATATGTGCCCGGGGCAATTACTATGAACAGGGGACCCTGCACAGGGAAATTAAAGAAGCAGAATATTGTTCTCCTCTCTGGAGGACTTAGCAGTTGAATTAGGAACGTGGATGAAGAGTGCACATAAAATGCCAACTGAATGGAACAGAGTATAAAAAGATCTTCAGAGGAGGAAGCCTCCCCCAAGGCTGGCCCATTCTGAAAGATGTTGTGGATGTCTTAGTCCTTTTTCTGTTGCTTATAACAGAATACTTGAAACTGAGTAATTTATAAAGAAAAGGAATTTATTAATTTATTTCTTACAGTTGTGAAGACTGGGAAGTTCAAGGTTGAGGGACTGTATCTGGTAAGGACCTTCATGCTTGCAGGGGGACTCCTTGCAGAGCCACAGGGAGATGCAGGGCATCAAATGATGAGGAGGCTGAGTGTGCTTGCCCAATTCCTCCTCCTCCTCCTCCTCCTCCTCCTCCT
>NW_012119932.1:3270532-3306605 GCF_000951035.1 Colobus angolensis palliatus
TCTTCCTCTTCCTCTTCTTCTTATAAAGCCACTAGTGCCTCTCCTCTGATAACCTATTAATTCATGAACCCACTAATCTATTAATCCATTTATATGACCAGAGTCTTTATGACCCAATCCTCTCTAAAAGGCCCCACCTCTCAATAATGGGATTTACGTTTTAACATGACTTTTGGAGGGGACAAGCATTCAAACCATAGCGGTAGTGGAGGTAGGACTTGATAAAAGCTCTGAAAGAAGGGAGGCTTTGGGTCTGAGAGAGCTGGGGCACTTCAGGCAGGGAGGTTGTGTGAGCTACAGGGCCAGGCATGCACAAGGAGTTTTGGAATGAACCAGATTAGTAAGAGGGTAGAGACTGTGGAGAGGAGCACAAAAAGAAAAAACCAAGAGGTGTGTCAGGGGCCCCCAAGACCATCTCTAGAACTGATGACTTTCTAGAAGGATTCACAAGACTCAGAAAACAGTCATACTCACAGCTGTGATCCATTCCAGCAAAAGCATGCAAAACAAAATTAGCAAAGGAAGGGTGTGCATGGGGCAAAGTCTGGAGGAAACCAGACACAAGCTTCCAAGAGTTCTCATGGAAGTTACAAGAATGTACTTAATTCCTCCAGCAGCAAATTATGACAACACCTATGAAATGTTGTCTACCAGTACCAGTCTCATTAGTGACTTGATGTTCAAGATTTTTATTGAGGGCTTGTCACCTAGGCACCCACTTCCTAGCAGTATAGAAATTCCATACTCCAGGAAGGAAAGCAGATTTTCAGCATGAACCAGACTAATTGCACAGTATAAGCACAATGAGCACCTCTTCTCAGATAGGGAACGGCAGGAGCCCTTCCCAAATTCAAGTTTCCTGGTGCCAGCCAAGGGCCAACCTTGCAAGCAAGCCTTTCTAAGGGTAGCAATCTCAGACCTGGCACATTAAACTCTTCTCCACAAGGAGTTAGTAAGGGGTTGTCCTAGGAAGACTTTAGACACTAGCTCAAGGGGATTGAGCTTCATCCTGTGTACTGGATGAAAGACTATACATTAGAAAGACTCATGGGAAAAAGGGTGGGCCAGTCTGGAAGTGATGTGTAGCATGTTGAAGTAAGAATCACTAGAAAAGGCCACGTGTGGTGGCTCCAAGACTGTAATTCCAGCACTTTGGGAGGCTGAGGCAGGAGGATCACTTGAACCCAGGAGTTCGACAGTGCGGCAACAAAGCAAGACCCCATCTCCACAAAAATAAAAAGTCATAAAAATAATTTTTAAAAAGAATGGTTAGAAAGGCAAGAGAGGAGAGCAAATGGCTGAGCCTGAATAGTGGTGGTTAGCATGGGGACAGTTGTTCATGCTTGGAAGATTCCCAGGAATAGGGGGCTCAGAGAGGTGCCCAGTCCTAGAGTAGAACCTAGTTATGAAGCAGAAATACAGGAAGAAAAACTTAGACTGAATTCTAGTTTTACCAGGATCTCCAGACACTTGACCCTTGGGATCACCCACCACAGGGAATGGGTGGGACTTCAGGCCAGCACATTTGCATTGATGATAACAATAATTCACACACTTTGGAGTTGACAAAGTGTTTTTTGCATATACTGCATTCTAAGGGCAGGTAGTCAACTTGTACAGCTCATAGAGCTGAGACGTGCCAGGGCCAGACCTGAGCTCTGGGTTGCAACAGGAGCAAAGAGGATTTTCAGTTATTTCCAAAAAAGACTCCCTGTTGGAAGCACGGATTCTGGTACTTCTGTGTAAGGTTTTCCCTCAATGGCAGGTATGCTGAGGGCTCACCCCTTGCACCAGCTCAGCTTCTGTCTGCCATGCTTCAGAGCATTTCATTTACTCTCCCTGCAGGCACTCTCATTTCAGCTTGCCATGAGGTCTCTTCTGACATTCTGCCTTCAAGCCTGCACAGTCTGGTGGTGTTGAGTCATGGGAACTTGACTGATGGGCACGGCCTAGGCAGAAGGAGCTGGCTCATAAGCCTTTATGCCTTTCTACTGTGCTCTCACTGTTGGCCCCAACTTCTCTTTCCACTAGGCTGGGAAGTTCTCAAATCATATTCTAAGGATGTCAGTAGGCACCCTGCCGGGGGAAAAAAGTTTTACGCTTTTAGAAGGAAGCACTGGAGATTATATATACTTATAATTATTTTCAACTGCAGGATTTCTCAGAGCCTTTAACATGGAACATGCAACATGCATTTTTCAGAGGGAGATTACAGCCGTGGTGTTTTGGAAGATATGATAAATGTTCTGTGGTGTGAGATGCTCTCACATCTTCCATGTGAGAAGATGGAAAGGGATTGTTAGTCTAAATGATGAGCCCCATCTGCCTTGTCACTGCCGGGTCCCTAGTGTGTAAATATTGGTTAAGTCAATGAATTGAATGATCTTGAATTGAATCAATGAATTAAATGATCACAGAAGTACCACTGGCCCTTGTGTGCTGCTGGGACTAAAACAGTTGATGCTAAGTGGTTTTTTTGTTTTGTTTTGTTTTTTAAATTTATTATTATTATTATTATTATTACTATTTGAGACAGAATTTCGCTCTTGTTGCCCAGGCTAGAGTGCAATGGTGCAATCTTGGCTCACCACAACCTCTGTCTCCTGGGTTCAAGCAATTCTCCTGTCTCAGCCTCCCGAGTAGCTGGGACTACAGGCATGCGCCACCATGTCCAGTTAATTTTTGTATTTTCTTGTTTGTTTGTTTGTTTGCTTTTTAGTAGAGATAGGGTTTCTCCATGTTGGTCAGGCTGGCTTCGAACTCCTGACCTCAGGTGATCTGCCTGCCTCGACCTCCCAAAGTGCTGGGATTACAGGCGTGAGCCACCACACCCGGCCAATACTAAGAATTATCTCCAGATCCCAAAGCACAGGCCAGTGATACATCTGCTCTTAATGGTCTGAGAGTATTACTAATGATTAATGACGAGGGTTTTCAGGTTTTTATATTGTGCATAGTCTGTTTCTTCCAAGTTATTTTTTCCTCTGTTTTCCTTTGTGCTGGTTCCTCTTCTGTCCATCGTGTTTTAGGCTTTTCTCAAATATCTAGTGATTCCTGGCAGTCTGTTTATATTTAAAAATTGGAAACTAAAAAGGTGATTTTTCATTCTGCTGGCAGTGAAGAAAGCCAACTGTGAGCCTCACGATGCTGTGGCCTAACTGGGCCATTTCACTGGCAGACCTTCAGTGTCAGTGTCTTTGGGTCTTTTCTCTGGGTTTTTTCAACCTTGATAGCAAGGAGACTTCTAATCTCTTCCCTGTGTGGTAGGACCCTGACTGCCAGCATTCTCAGAGTCCAGCCGGGGGCAGTACTGGAGCTTCCTACGTTTACCATGGAGACTTTCCCTTTTTTAAAAACAAGATAGATCATTTTATCATTAGTAGTTAATTCATTATTTAATGAAGACAGGATCTTGCTCTGTCACCCAGGCAGGAGTTCAGTGGTTAGATCATAGCTCACTGCAGCTTCCAACTCCTGGCCTCAACCGATCCTCCTGCCTTGGCTGCCCAAAACACTGGAATCACAGACATGTGCCACTCTGCCCTGCCAAGACTTTCACTTTACCTCACTGCTTTCAGTACTGGTACCACCTCAACTATGTCTGGAGTCCTCTGGTTCAGACAACCTCTCTTTTACCCTCACCAAGAATAAATCTCTAATTTCTGACAAAGTATAGAAGTGTAAATGTCCTACCTGCATGAACCAGGGAATGGGAATTGAGGTCTGACTGCTTCTTCAGATCAACTGAAATGATCTTTCAAGATTGTCCTATTTTTCAACCCTCTTCATTCCCACTTCCAGTAGTACCTTGTTTTGCCGATTCCTGAGCTTCGTGAAGGCTCTGAGGCGCAAACATTTTGCTTCTTGGGTTTCTGCTGCTGGTTTGGGATTTGGCTTTCTCATGCCTGCTAAGTCAGTTACTGCTTAGCCTTCTGCTTTCCAGCTTCCAATATTTGATTGCTATTTTTTTCTTTAAAAAAAATTTTTTTTTTTCCTAGAGATGGAATCTCACTGTGTTGCCCAGGTTGGTCTTAAAATTCCGGGTTCAAACAATCCTCCTGCCTCAGCCTCCTGAGTAGTTGGGATGACAGCCACGCACCACCATGCCCAATTTAACTGCTATTGACTCTTCCCCATTCTCTTAGCTCCTGTGTGTCTGTATCTTCTTCAAATATCTCATCTAACCCACCATATCCTCATCGCTTCAGTGGGGATATAGGATGCAGAAGATGTCTTTGTGTACATTTATCCTCACATCCTCAAACCTTTTTTCTTTCCTTTTTTTTTTGAGGGAGAGTCTTGCTCTGTCACCCAGGCTGGAGTGCAGTGGTGCGAATCTCGGTACACTACAACCTCCACCTCCCAGGTTCAAGCAATTATCCTGCCTCAGCCTCCTGAGTAGCTGGGACTACAGGCGTGTGTCACCATGCCCGGCTAATTTTTGTAACTTTAGTGGAGACGGGGTTTCACCATGTTGGCCAGACTGGTCTCAAATTCCTGACCTCAAGTGAACCACCCACGCTGGCATCCCAAAGTGCTGGGACTACAGGTATGAGCCACCATGCCTGGCCTATCTCTCCACCTTTAACTAAAGGGCTTGACCTCTCATTGCCATTCCTGTTCTTCCCTAGTCCCCACTCTCACCATCTCCCACCTGGATGATTGTCACAGTATTTCAAGCCACCCTGGTCCAAACTTATCCCACTTAGCTCATTCTCTAAACTGCAGTTAAGTTACATTACGATTGGATGATCATGGGAAAGCCTTGGCCCTTTCTCTCTACCAATCTTGACATCAAACACACCTCCCCTCCTCTCTACCAATCTTGACATCAAACACACCAGCAAGCCATGGTAACTCACTTGTCGCTCCCTGAACATGTAATGCTGTTCTTTTCTGAATGATCTTGCTTCTGCCCCTCCCTCTGCCTTGGGGGGGCTTTTTTTTTTTTTTTTATAACTTTTCACCAGACTAACTCTTTCTCAGCCTTTGATATTTAGCTCCGGTGCCATGTCCTCTAGGAAAGGCACCTCTGAATCCCCAGACTAAGTGAAGGTTTGAGTGGGGACAGCCTTGGAGAATGGGAGAGAATGAGGAAAAAGCCATCAAGGAGAAGTTCCCTAGAGCAGGCATCACTGTGAGGTGAAAAAGCAATGGTGTCTTACATTCAGGTTCAAGTTCTTTTGTGTTATCTGCTGCTCAGGAAGCTCCCTCTTTTTCTTCAAAGAGTCAGCAACGTAAGAGTGACTTAGTGGCCTTGAGTTTCTCGTGACTTCACATTGAAGGAGAAGAGAATGATTGGTACTTAGGGAGAAGCTGTGCTGGGAACACACTTCAGCCGTAGGCAAGTGGGCAAATGGACAAGGTAGGAGAATAAAGTCCTCTCTTCCTGCATCCATACTGAGAATTAAAATTAAAAAGAAAAAAAAAAAACAACATAGGGATGGAATCACCAGGCATGGTGGTTCATGCCTGTAATCTCAGCAGTTTGGGGGGCCAAAGTGGGAGGATCACCTGAGCCCAAGAGTTCAAGACCAGTCTGGGCAATATAATGAGATCCTATCTCTACAAAAAAAAAATAGATGGAAAATTTTAGCCAGGCATGGTGGCGAGTGCCTGTAATCCCAGTTACTTGGAAGGCTGAGACAGGAGGATTGCAGGACCCCAAAAGTTGGAGGTTGCGGTGAGCTATGATTGCACCACTATACTCCAGCTTAGGTGACACAGTGAGACCCTCTTTCAAAAGAAAAAGAATCATAGGGAAAATATTGAGATAGATAATTAAGCCGTTTAATTTGGGCATAAAAGAAAAGGCAGAGCTAGAAGTCTAGAGGATTTTTGAGCATCTGGTCTATTAATTAGAACAACATTAGGAGAAAATTTTATTTATTTATTTATTTAATTTTATTGTTTTTGAGACAAAATCTCACTCTGTTGCCCACGCTGAAGTACAGTGGTGCAATCTCAGGTCACTGCAACCTTTGCCTCCCAGGCTTGTGCCTCAGCCACCCGAGTAGTTCGGATTATAGGTGTGCACTACTATGTCCCGCTAATTTTTTGTATTTTTAATAAAGACAGGGTTTCTCCATGTTGGCCAGGCTGGTTTCGAACTCCTAGCCTCAAATGATTCGCCCACCTCTGCCTCCCAAAGTGCTGGGATTAGATGTGTGAGCCACCATGCCTGGTCAAGAGAAAATTTAAAGGAAAAAATGAGTTCATTCATAATCCCACCTCCCTAATATGATCATTTTTGGGTTTTTTGTTTTTATGTTCTGTTTTCCCTTTCATTCTTCAACTATTATAACTGCAGGCATTTTTACATGGTTTTTACTCATAGGACATAAGTAATTTTGTGTGTTCCTTTTATGAGGTTATACATAGTCTTCATGATCTTTCATATGAGTCATTATCCCCTTTGTATAAAAGGGAGAAATGGAGCCTTAGAACCTTGCTGTTTGTCCTCATAACAAATTAAAGGCTAATGTCCCTTTGTCAGAGAGGCAAGTCCTTGGGGTGGAGTATTCAGTGATTATGCTCCATTCCCTCAAATAACCCAGCTCTCCAGATGCATGATTACATAAGTACATTTTGGTAATGGGGGTTATGGGATCAGAGGGGCAGTCTGTGGCCACAGAGGAGAGAAGGTGTCACAAGCCAAACCCATGATCTCGGGCACATTAGTCTCAGTAACCTATTAACTGAGCTAAGCAGTTTGAAAAGAAATAAAAGCAAAAGAAAACAAACCAAAGTACAAACTGTATCAAGCTTTAGAGTCTGAAGACTTATTAAAAGGGATCAACAATATAGTAGTAAATGAGACAATGTTGACGCCAAGAGAGGGAGGGGTGCAATTAAAATTCATTAAGACACAACAAGAAACTCTAGTCCAGGCTTGTTGCAGGTAAAAGGGACTTTGCCAATGAATTATTCAAGAAGAAGTGAGCTGAATGAGGGAATCCTCTCTTGGGTTGGCAATGGTTCAGACTTAGTTCGAACTTTCTCCCCAGGTAATAGTATAACAAAAGTAACTAAGAAGCTTGTTCCTTTGTTACTTGAGTACTTTTTGTGTGTTTCAAAGCACCTTGGCATTAGTCTTCCTATTATAGCCTGAATCTTTCCTAGTGATTTAGGAAAAAGAATATTAAGAATGTAATGTTTTATTTAAAACTTAATAACAAGTTTGAGTCAAGTTTGTGGAACCCATGTGAATTCTTCTTTCTATTATTTTAAACAAAATCTTAAAACCATATTAATTGACCCAACAGTTTTGAGCACCTTTTTGAGGGGCCAAATGCAGTGCCTGTTTCAGTGATATAAAAATACATAAGGCTTTTTCCTCAAGATAATCATAATCTAGTGGTTTAAATTTTCATCCCCACATTTTCTTGTGATTTAAAAAAATATATTAGCATGGATACAGGGGGTGGAGATTTTATTCTCCTGTCCATTCTCAGCACAGCTTAGATCTACACATGTACAACTTAGAGCAGTGCGACCCGGCACACTCCAACGGTGGCGGGGCACTTTCCCAAGAACACAACGACACTTCCAGCCTTTGTTTCCATGGTGTGACCCCCTTTCCTTTTCACTTATCTAGACTATATGCAGCCCTTTTTGTTTTTGTTTTTCTTTTTCTTTTTTTTTTTTCTTGAGACAGGGTCTTGCTCTGTTGCCCAGGCTGGAGTGCAGTGACACCATCATAGCTCACTGCAGCCTTGAAATCCTGGGCTCATGCAATCCTCCTGCCTCAGCCTCCCAAGTAGCTGGGACTACAGGTATGTGCCATCACACTGGCCTATTTTTTGTATTTTGTAGAGACAGGGTCTCACCATGTTGCCCAGGCTGGTGTTGAAATCCTGACCTCAAGAGATCCTCCTGCTTTGGGCCTCCCAAAGCACTGGTCTTACAGGCATGAGCCAAGGCGCCCGGCATATTTGGTCTTTATGTCCTGGCTGTGTATCAGCTTTTCCATGAAATACGCACTGGAGATTCCTCCTTAGGGATCTCTTTTCTTTCTTAGAATTTAACTTTCTTCACATTTCCTGCATCATTTGAAGTTTTCAAGCTACAGATCAGCACTTTATTATAGACTGTTTCATATGAAACAGTGTTATTTTCCATGCATTAGTTTTGTCTTCTCAATTAATATGCCAGAAAGCAACACCTTACCTCTGTCTTCCCTCCTGCACCTAACTCAAGGCTAAGCACTTACTGTGTGATTGGGTCTGCCATTCTAATTTTGCTACCTTTGTTTCTAAAATCCTAATTGTTGACTTCTCCCATTGATATCTGATGACCAATTTATTGCATAATGGTGATTTATGTTGTCACATCTGGATCCCTGATTTCTTAATTAAATTTAAATAAGCCTTACATTTTTAGCCTAGATGTAATATTTCAAATCTAATACTGTCATTACACAATCACTAATACATTCTATTAGGAACGTGATTTTTACATTATGTTTGCAGTGATGTAATGAATATTAAGTATCTATGTTATGTATCCAGCCATGTTTTGTTGTGAAATAAAAGGGTACATTTGGTTATAAGTGAGGAAGTAACAATTAGAAACTACTTCCACTATTTTCTTTATTTATATTAGTTCTTGTGCTTTAAAGTACTTGTTGACCGGATGCAGTAGCTCATGCCTGTAATCCCAGCACACTCGGAGGCCAAGGCATGTGGATTGCTTGAATCCAGAAGTTCAAGACCAGCCTGGGCAACATAGTGAGACTCAGTCTCAACACAAATTTTAAAAATTAGCCAGGCATGGCTGTGCGTGCCTGTAGTCCCAGCTACTCGGGAAGTTGAAGTGGAAGGATCGCTTGAGCCCAGGAGGTTGAGGCTATAGTGAGATGTCATCCTGCCACTGTGCTCCAGCCTGGGCGACAGAGTGAGACCCTGTTTAAAAAAAATAAAATAAATTTAAAAGCACTTGTTGCTGCAGTTTTGCAGTGAATTCTGAGAATAGATTTCTCCTGCTGGCCTATGTCTAGATTAGATTTCTATCCCGCTTTTGTGCTTGGATCCTCTTCAACTCTGACTAGACTTTCAATATTCCATTCATCAGAGACTCATTTGTGGGATCCTGAGCAAATTACTCCATTCAATTCAACTTTCTCTGAGCTTAATTTTCACATATGAAAAAGGGATGATAATATTATTGCACAAGGTTGAGTTAAAAATGCATATGAGAGAAACGTTTTCTGAATCTTAAGAACCCGTACAGATATCAGATATCATGATCACCATCATAATCACCATGATTACCATTTATTATCACCATCACTATCTTGTAATTTGCAAAGTTATTTAAGAAGTACGGCCTGATAGGACACTAGTAGATGTTACTACTAGTGGTCTGCTATGTCAGTTTCCTTCTCCTTCCTGAGCACTTGGAAGAATAAACTTTCCAGCTCCCTTTGCTGTTTGGTGGAACCATGGGACTCTGATCAGTGAAGAATGGAAGGGGTAAGGCATTTAATTGCCGGTACCTGACTCTTTTTTCTTCCCTTGGTAAAGTGGCCCAAGAGGTCTGTGTTTTGTGTTTTGGATAGTGCTGCTACAAGAGACTGAGGCTTCTATCATCTGGTTCCCTGAGTAGTTGCATGGAGTAGAACTCCCTGTCAACTCTGTGGGACTTGTAGTGTGAATGAGAAACTAATTTTTGTCGTATTGAGTCACTGCAATTTGAGATTGTTTATTATTGCAGTATAACATAGCCTATCATGACTAATACACTATCATGGGCCTCAGAGTAAAGAAATTCTATATCTAGGTATGGCCTAACCACCTATATATCCTTGAGCAAGAGGAACAAAGTATGCTATATTTTTTCTTTCTTCTTTTACTTAAAAAAATATGTGTAGAGACCGTCTCACTATGTTGCCCAGGCTGGTCTTGAACTTCTGACTTCAAGCCATCCGCCTGCCTTGGCCTCCCAAAGTGTTAGGATAACAGTCATGTTATCCTATTATCCTGTTATCCCAAAGTGTTAGGACTGGCATAGTTTCGCCATGCCTAGCCCTTTAAAAAAAAATAGAGATGAGGTCTTACTATGTTGCCCTGGCTGGTCTGAACTCCTGGGTTCAAGTGATCCACCTGCCTCAGCCTCCTCAAGTGCTGGAATTACAGGCATGAGCCACCACACGCAGCCAAGTATACTATCTTCAAGATTCCTTCAGCTCCAAAAACTTTGGCATTGCAACAATCCAAAGCAGTCCTATGTCAGTGACAAATAAATGTGAACTTTTGTTCAATGGAAAATAACTTCAGCTATATCAAACCACCCCCCAGAGAATAATTCAAGCTAGAAATAACTAAAAGTTCAGAATTGAAATAACATTTTTAAATTGTTTCATGCACACACCTGCCTTTTTAAGAGAGTATATTAAACCTAGTTACATTAAAAGTAGTCAATGAGTCATGGTCATTATTATGAACCTTAGTTAAAATAACTAAATAACACTCTGAAAGACAGTAATGTCCTCAGGGCCAGTGACAAATAAAGATTTATTTGCTTCTTGCAATGGCCTAGACTTCTTGTGTTATTGAAATTTCAGTTTTGGATTTCTATAGTCCTTCAATGCCTTTGTGCATTACATTTTTTTAAGTGACAGGATCTTGCTATGTTGCCCAGGCTAATCATGAACTCCTGGCTGCAAGTAATCCTCCCACCTTGGCCTCCCAAAGTGTTGAAATTACAGATGTGAACCACTGCGACCAGTCCATTACTTTTCATTGCTATCAATGGACTGATTGTCTACAATAGCCCAACTCCCCACTTTAACTGTAGAAAGTTAAAAAAGGAGAAGAAGGAGGAGGAGGAAGAGGAGGAGGAGAAGGAGAAGGAGAAAGAGAAGGAGAAGAAAAGAGAAAAAAAGGAAAGTAGACCTCACATTCTGTGGGAATTGAACATAATGAAAAAGATATATAGGGCCTGAATAAGAGGTTAAGAAGACTTCCTAGAAGTAAAGCAAATAAGTTTTAGGTATGAACTCTGTAGCCTCTATAAGTGCCCATCTTTTTGCCTAATTTTTTACTCTCACAAATATTGCATGAAGATGGATTTCTAGGATGACTACACTCCGGCTAGACAGTGTGGTAATGTATTTGATTTTCTACAGCAACCCAGCAGCACAGATTCATAATTAAATTGCTAATGTGTGTTTGACAGCTTTAGAGATACTTCTTCAGCCATCAACAAAATAACATTGTCAGAAGAACTGAAATAATTTGCCCCTCATGACAGTTTGGTGAGAAAAAGATGGCAAAATAATTAAGTATGGAGGCTCTGGAGCAGAAATGTCTGTGCTTGAAGCCTGCTTTTACCCCTTGCAAACTGTATGAACTTGGGCAAGTAAATCAACCTCCTGTGTCTCCACTTTCTCATTTTTAAATTGCGGGTAATCCTGTTTTTATAAGGGTGAGCTGCTCTCTGAACTATTTTAGCTCACCCACATTTGTTAAACAACTTTTTTAAAAAAACTTTACTTATTTGTTTTCAAAATAGGGTTTTGCTCTGTCACCCAGGTTGAAGTTCAGTGGATTGATCACAGCTCACTGCAGCCTCAACCTCCTGGGCTCAAAGTGACCTCCCACCTTAGCCTCCTCAGTACCTAGGACTACAGGCGCCTACCATCACACCCAGTAGTTTTTGTTTCTTGTGGAGGCTAGAAGGGTTTTGCTGTGTTTCCCAGGCTGGTCTCGAACTCCTGAGCTCAAGTCATCTGCCTGTCTTGGCTTCCCAAGGTGCTAAAATTACAGGCATGAGCCACCACACGCAGCCTCTTGAACATCTTTAAATTCACGAATGCAAGCCCAGTTCTAACATTTATTGTGCCAGTCAATAGGCCACTACATTCACCAATAAAAACCCACTTCCGACATTCAGTAAATTAATTAGCACAGGGCAGCTTGTTCATCAGTATTCAATTCACAGCAGAGCTTGGCGTAGTCCTTTTTATGATGCAGGCTTCCTGATTCACAGTGAATGGGCCATCTCCGAACCATACATTCCTGATTGGCACCTTGGTGATAGCATAATCTATGTAACAGACACGTAATACCTCTTAGTGTACACTGAAGAAGGCCCAGGTAAGTTAACAGACATCGTAACAATAACAAACTTGGGTTCTACACTACCGTATTCTATGTCTAACATTCCTCTCTAGTTCTCAAAATTGCTACATTTGAATTTTTGCTACTACATTTCTGAGACGGAGTTTGAAGCTGCAGGATGATAAATTGTGCTTAATTTCGCAGATGCAGAAGTGTTAATGAGAGAGCCATGCTGACTGCCTGGTAAAGTGTGACTTGGTGGTACCTTGTGGGCATGCCTTGACTCTGAGTCTAGTCCTCATGTAGACAGCTCTGAACACTGTATTTTATCAGTTTATTTAGGTGAGACTACAAGGAAATATTCACACTAGCCAAAATCACACTTGCTGTCTAGATTAAGACTTCTTGGCATCTGTATACCCAAGAATATGAGTTATTTGCACGTTGCCCTGTGACACTAGAAAAAGAACAGAGAGAACCAGATGGTCCTATGGGGCATTTTATCCAAGTTATTGTGGGAAAGCCTTATGAATGTCCTGCTTCTCAAGAGAGTAGATCCCTCTAGGGTCTAATTAAATGGGGCCCCAGAAAGAATCTCTGCCTGATAAGTTCTTATTAACTACCTTATTTCACTGATTCTAAGATATACAGTTTTTCACTTTTTTTTTTTTGGTGGGGGAGTGGGGTGCTACAGAGTATCTGTCGCCCAGGCTGGAGTGCAGTGGTGCAATCTCAGCTCACGGCAACCTGTGCCTCCCAGGTTCAAGTGATTCTCCTGCTTCAGCATCCCAAGTAGCTGGGACAACAGGTGCATGCCACCACACCTGGATAATTTTTGTATTTTTAGTGGAGATGGGGTTTTGCTATGTTGGCCAGGCTGGTCTCAAACTCCTGGCCTCAGGAGATCTGCCCACCTGGGCCTCCTAAAGTGCTGGGATTACAGGTGTGAGCCACTGCATCCGGACAGTTTTTCACATTTCTAACATGAAATTTTGGTGCATCACTTTGGTATATCCTTGAAATTGTAGTGTATCATACAGTCCATGGTGTGTCAAGGTATAATCATAGTTGGCAGTGTTTTTTTCTAAGTGGCACAGAAAATAAAGACACATTCTAAAGGATGCAATCTTAGATGGCATGAAATATGATGACTGCCCTTGTATTACTCTCCAGACTTCGACTTGTCCTGAACTGCCTCACCCTAAATTCCAGTATGTGGATTACAGTTTTCCTAGGTTATATTCTGGGCACTAGGATCCACTCTGGTCATTTGAACAGACTGGAGATCACCCAAACTTCCCTCAGCAATGAGTTTACAAATTCTCTCTCAGGTGGGCTCACTTCTGCAGACAGATAAGCCCTAACGTTTATTTATGTATTTATTTATTTATTTATTCGAGATGGGCTCTCACTCTGTCATCCAGGCTAGAATATGATCGCACGAACATAGCTCACTCTATCCTTGACTTCCCAAGTTCAAGTGATCCCCCGCTGCACCCTCTTGGGTAGTTGGGACGCTAGGTTCTTGGCTAACTAAAAAGAAGAAAAAAAAATTTTTTTTTTTTGGCAGAGATGGGGTCTCCCTATGTTGCCCAGGCTAGTCTTGAACCCCTGAGCTCAAGCAGTCCTCTCACCTCAGCCTTCCAAAGTATTGGGATTACAGGCCCAACCTACCCCTGTCATTTTCTTCATGTTCACGACTATTTCTTTCTCTCTTTTTAATTTTTTATAGAGACAGAGTCTCACTGTTGCCCAAGCTGGCCTCTAGCTTCTGGGCTCCGCCTACCTCGGCCTTCCAAAGTGCTGGGATTATAGGCGTGAGCCACACGCAGGCCTACTCTCTTTTAAACAGTGATGATCTAAACTTAGATCCAAATAGAGGAAATCTTTTACTCCAGTGCTTGAGGACATTTGGCAGCAAGGATCCAAATTCCACATCCACAGTTGCGCCTGCCCCAAACCCCCTAATGGGCTTATCATCTTGGTTTTCAGCTTTAGTCAGGTGACAAACGCTTATTGATGGACTTTCACAGACTGGATATGCTGTCTCACAGCAGCAAAATTTAAGACATTAAAATGATCTAGTCTTGATAAAGGATTTAGTAGCATAATATTGTCCTGGCTAAGAGCCTTACTATGTCCTTCCCAAGACTTTATTTAAGAACTTTGGTTATGGATGAAGCATGACATAAAACAAGTTTACATAACAGATCCTCCACCACATAATCATATATTATAGCTGATGATAAAAGAAAAATAAGCACTTCACATGTGATGACTCTCTAGAAAGAATTTAAATTACAAACCTAAACTGAAACCTCTTGGCTCTTATTAGACCATAGAACTGATACTATCCAACTGGAATATATAAATTACTATGTTTAGAGTCAGCACTTGACTCTTAATCAAATCCTCATGCTGCTTAATCTGAGATGTTATCACTTTTAATAACTGGTAGGCGATATTTTTGTATAAATATATATTCTATTTATACATGTGATATGTCAGAGAAGCACTTTAAATTTTAAAATTGTACCTGAAGTCCTATTAACTGAAAAGTAGAAACAATTTTAGCTTATGAAATGTTCAATTGTTTAAACACTGAATTTTTTTTTTTTTTTTTTTTTTTTGAGACAGAGTCTCACTCTGCCACCCAGGCTGGAGTGCAGTGGTGCAATCTCAGCTCACTGCAACCTCTGCCTCCCGGGATCAGGTGATTCTCATGCCTCAGCCTCCCAAGTAGCTGGGATTACAGGCGTGCATTACCATGCGCAGGTAATTTTTGTTTTTTTAGTAGAGACATTACCATGCGCAGGTAATTTTTGTTTTTTTAGTAGAGACAGGGTTCCACCACGTTAGCCAGGCTGGTCTTAAACTCCTGACCTCAAGTGATCTGCATGCCTCAGCCTCCCAAAGTGTTGGGACTACAGGTGTGAGCCACCGAACCCAGCCAAAACATTGAAATCTTTAAACAGTGTTTTCCCTAGTAGTGGCTTACCAAGAACGAATAGAGTCCTTCAAAAGTCTAGTTGGTATTTCTCTTGCTGTTGCCTCATGCATGTGCTGCGTGTTTTTCTGCTTTATAAATTACTCCAACTCTTCTTTGAGAAACATTCATTATCCAGTTTTTACTTGTGAGAAAACAGAGGCTCTGAAATGTTGACTTACTTGCCCAAAATTCTAAATTAAGTTTCAAAGCCTATATATATTCAATGTTTACTGCAGAGTTCATGAGCTTCCCACTAAAGCCATCAATGAATTTAGCATGTGATAAAAGAGGCCTGGGTTTAATATGACAAATGTTTTGACCACGCCAGCGCCAGTTACTATAGGTGAGAATGTGATCTGAAATAAACAATTTTATAAGCCAGAACACCTGTGAGATAAAATACAGGTAACTGACAAGAAGAGAAGTATTACGTAGTTAACGGTTTCAAAAACAATGATCGTCATAGCTTGGTCTCTTACACACTGAAATCTGAAACTCCTTGATATGCTATAGCAAGGTTTCAAACAAAGATGTTTTGTTCAATGCATGTTTTTGTGGGATGGTGTAACTATGCAGGCTGTATCAGTCAACAAACGCTGTACAGAGCTGACCAATGACTCATGAAATCTTCTGTGCGATCTCTCTCCTCAGTTTCAAACTATTCATTTATAATTGCACTAGCAAAATAGCCAACGGCTTGTCACATTCTTTACACTGTCTTGGCCCAGCTTTAAAGAGATAGGTTTTTAAATTTTAACTTAAAATTTTAATATGTATTTTAAAACATGTATATGCATTGTGGTAAAGTATAACTTAGGAAAAAGAAAAATTATTGTAGATATATAAATTTCTTTCTTTTAAAATATCTTTTGATTATATAATAAAAAATCCCCAAATAAAGTCTTAAGTTAGAGTTTGAAATTAAAAACCTCCACAGAGTAAAAGTAACTCTTTTTCTCTTCTCTCTTCATCTCCCTCCCAAAAAATAAGCCTTCACAGAAGATGATTTTGGCATTGGTTATGATGTTTTATTGGCATTTGGGGCTTTTAATCTTTGTCTTTAAACATAAGAGTAGTGATAATGCTACAGCGCTTTTATTTTCCTATTTTGAGCTTCTAAATCTAACTAAGTTCTTTTTCACTTATTGTTACAAGACAGAGAAGAGGCCGGGCGCGGTGGTTCACGCCTGTTACCTAGCACTTTGGGAAGCCGAGGGAGGCAGACTGCCTGAGCTCAGGAGTTAGACCAGCCTGGGCAACACGGTGAAACCCCGTCTCTACTAAAAATTAAAAAAAATTAGCCGGGCTTGGTGCTGTGTGCCTGTAGTCCCAGCTACTCGGGAGGCTGAAGCAGGAGAATTGCTTGAACCGGGGAGGCAGAGGTTGCAGTGAGCCGAGATCGCGCCACTGTACTCCAGCCTGGGCGACAGAGCGAGACTCTGGCTCCAAAATAATAAGAAGAAGAAGAAGAGAGAGAAGAAAAAAATTATTTTTCTGTAGATAATACATTGAAATGCAGATGTAGTATAGACAGTTCTAAACCAGACAATGACATTTTAAAAAGAAATGTAGACAATGTTTACAGAAAAACAATGGCAATGACATACTGATATTAGAATAGGTGTCTCCTATTAGTTGGCAATGAGTTATACATAACTTAAAAGTAAGAATGACAACAGTTTCACTATAAACTCTTATTATTGTAGAAACTTGGTAAAATTGAATTCTACACTAGATGGTATAGTTTAAGACTTAACGCCTTATGTTCTGACCTGACCTTATTAAATAGAAATCTGTTCAATCTCTGCAAGGAAATACTTTGTCCAGGAAAGCCTACGTTTGTGGTAGCTGGAGGCAGTTTATTAGGCAGCCTGCTCTCCTCTTACGATGGCCTTGGTCTGGGATCGCAGGGCTCATTATATTACGAGCATAGTTATTACATGGGTTCACTGTTTTTCCTCCTCCCTGAGGGGGACCTTTGGCACACGCTGGGAGGCCATGAAAGCCAAGGCCACCGAGCTGCGGCTCTGGCGCGCGCGTAGGAAGCAAGAAGCTCGGGAACCCAAGCCCCCGCAAATGCGCGGGTCCACGAGGTAGGCCAAGCTCCGCGCCTGGGTAGAGGAGGAAGCGAGCAGGGTCCGGGGGCGTGGCAGGAGGCTGAAGGTTTATTTACAGGGGTGCAGCTTTCTTTTGGGGTATCGCAGCGGCCGCCAGGCTGTGGGTGCCTTGTGGGGATGCCTTGAGGCAGGTGGGACAGTGGAAACGCAGCGGGGTTGCTCGGGATCCCGCCCAGCCTTCTCCTACCCCTCTCCACTCCCCAATCCCCTCCCCCTGCACGTGCTCCCTCCCCATCCTCCTTCCCATCTCTTCCCCCTTCCCCCCACTCCTTCCCCCTCTTCCTTCCCTCCACACCTCCTCTCCTTCCTTTCCCTCGCCTGTTCCCGTGCCCCTCCCTCTCCCCTTCCCTCTCCCCCTCCGCATCCCCCACCCTATCCTCTTCCCAACCTTCTCCCTATCCCCCTCCTCCCCAGCTCCTTTCCCCTTCCCCTCCCTCTTTCCTCCCTTCTCCGCCCCACCCCGTTCCCCGCCCCCCCTCCACCCGCGGCCCTCCTCGGCCCCAGCCCACGGATTCTCGCGCTTCGCCGGTTCCCTGGGAGTCGCCATAGCAACGGACGCTGGGTTCCTGACTCCAACTCAGCCGAGCAAGCGGCTGCGCGGGAGGCGCACGTCCCGGGATGCGATGGCGAACTGGGGCGACACGCCTGAGACAGAGGAGTGCCGGAAGATCCTGGAGGGCCTGGAGGCCTCTATTGAACAATTCCAGTTCAACCCCAGGTGACCCGCGGGAGAGGCAGTCCCCGGCAGCCCGCCCCGGAGCCCTCGCACCCCGGTCCTCGCTCAACGCCTTTCCAAGCCCCTTGCTCCAGCCGCTGGGCTTCAGTTTTTTGTTTGTTTTTCGAGGGGATCACTGTCCGAAAAGAGCTGCAGTTTTCACTTCTTCAAGTGTATAGCTGGACACTAAGAGCACGGACTCTGGAGCCAGACTGACCGGGTTCCAGAATCTTGGCGACCCTCTCACAGGGGCCGTGAGTTAGGCGACTGATTTTTCTGTGATTCAGGTTTCTCAGCGGGAAATAATCGTTCATGAACGATGAAGAGTAGTGCCTGCTTCATAGATCATAGTGAATATTTAATGAGCTAATCTAGGACACAGTACCGGTCTTAGTCCCCTCGGGCTGCTGTAACAAAACAGCATAGGTTGGGTGGCTTATAAGCAACAGGAATTTGTTTCTCCCAATTCTGGAGGCTAGGAAGCCCACTGGCAGATTCCGCGTCTGATGAGGGTCCCTTCTGCACAGACAGTACCTCCTGGCTGTGTCTTCACATAGTGCAAGGGGCAAGGGGCAAGGGGCAAGGGAGTTTTCCCCAACACCCCCACACCCGCTCCCACTTTGCCTTTAGAAGGGCACTAATCTCATTTATAGGGCTCCACTTTCATGACCTAGTCACCTCCAAAGTCCACACCTGCTAATATGGTCATCTTGGGGCTTAGGATTTCAACATGAATTTTCAGGAGACACAAACATTCAGACCATAGCAGAATCATAGAAGTGTTTGCCGATGTCATTATTTGCTATTCCTTGATCCTTGTTTATAACCCCTCCCTTTCATAATCCTTTGCCCCCTGTGTTCTAGCTTTGTTGTTTATTTGGATAATGTAGAGTTGATGTTTCTGGGAAAATGCAAATTTCTTTCTAAAAACCTTTTCAAATCAATAGGTAGCCAGAACTAGCTTAGCTGCTATGGGAGAACTTACCATTGTATTAGGCAGGGGCCTCATGGTGCCAGGTGGGCCGGCTTAGGGGCAAGCCCCTCACACAGAAGCAGCTCCAGGGTGAGAAGAAAGGACCACAGGTGTCCTAGCCCAGCAGTGGGACTGACCCAGTGAGGCAGTGCTGCTGGGCTCGGCTTCTCCAGCTTCACTGTATTCAATGGGTACGTTTGTTAAAATGGGTCAGGGTGTACAGGACCTGGTCTAGTGACGGTTGTGAATAGCATTTATTAGAGGCAGCATATGGTAAACACCAGAGGCACATGGCGTCTACCCTGTTCTAGTGTTTGCTGATAGGAATGGTGTCCTGCCCTGGACTCCTTGGCATTCCATGGTTGGGTAGCTCCCCCAAAAAAATGCACCTGCTGGGCTCAAGGGCAGACCAGTGGTGCCAGGGTACTCACTGACTGAACAAAATAACCACTGATGCCCATATTCATTCCTCTTCACCCAAAGTACTAGGGCAACTAAGCCAGTGCCTGGGTGTGAATGAGCGAGGCTTAGGTGCTGAATGTGGTCTACAAAGCAGACGAAAGTCCAGCCTTTGTGGAGTTCGCATCTTAGTCAGGAACTGATGATAAACTACATAAACAAGTAAACTATATAATAAGTTAGATAGTGGTTAGTGATAAGGAAGAAACCTAACATGGGGAGGGAGAAGAGGAAAGTGAGTGAGTGAGTGAGTGAGTGTGTGTGTGTGGCAAGTGGGGAGGGAGTCGTGATTTAATTTTTTTTTTAGAGTCAGGGTCTCACTCTGTCATCCAGGCTGGAGTATAGTGGCATGATCATGGCTCAGTGCAGCCTTGAACTTCTGGAGTCCAGCAATCCCTCCACCTCAGCCTCCTGAGTAGCTGAGACGACAGGCACACCCCAGCATGCCTAGCTAATTTTTTTAATACGGGGTCTTGCTGTGTTGCCCAGGCTGGTCTCAAACTCCTGAGCTCAAGCAGTCCTCCAGCCTCGACCTCCTAAAGTGCTGGGATTACAGGCATGAGCCACCATGCCCGGCCTGGATTGCAGATTTTAGAAATGGTGATCGGGGAAGGCTTCACTGAGAAAATGACATTGAGGTGAAGACTTGCAGGCTTGAGGGGGGAGCCCTAAGAATCTATCAGGGTACCAAGTGTTCCAGGCAGAGAGAACACTGGGTAGAAAGACCATGCCTGGATGTCCCAGGAGCAGCAAGGAGGCCAGTGTGGCTGGAGCAGAGAGGGAGAAGAGTGGAGGTGAAGTCAGAGGGAAGGGGTTCGGTGCCTGTGGTGAGGGACTTTAGACTACCGTAAGGACTTCAGCTTTTACTTTGAGATGGGAAGCCATGAGGAGATTGGGAAAGAGGAGTGACATGATTTGATTTATCCTTCAATGGGATTACTCTGACTGCTGTTTTGATAATAGACTATAGTGAGGACGAGGGCAGAAACAAGGAAACAGGAGACTATTACAATATTCCTTGTGGAAGATGACTGTGGGGTAGCAGTGGTTGGAGGTCCAGAGAAACCTTGATGAACAGGTAGAATGGAATTGCCAGTAACCCGGAAGGGGAAGATAATGAGATGAACAGGTCTGAAGGGAATATCATAAGCTTACTTCTGGTCATGATATGTCAGCAGTGACTATTAGACATCCATTTAGGCTGTTAAGTAGGTAGTTGATTAGATGAGTCTGAAGTTAAGAAGAGAGGTTCAGCTCGGCTATATCAGTTTGGAAATAATTAGCACAAAGATGGTGTCTTAAGCTGAGAGCCTTGGTGACATCAGCCGGGAAGTGAGTGTAGTTAGAGAAGTTTATGAGCCATGGGGCACATCAAAGTTCTGTGTTCTTTGAAGAGGAACAAAAGAAAGCAATATTCTTACTTAGCACTGAGAAATACGCCACAGTGAAAGTTTAGCACACCTAATGCTATCTTCATTGACTGATTTATTAATAAACATTTGCAGGATGGATAATTCTAGGATTCAGTGAGAAGAGTCATTGCATTTTATTAATACATATCCGTAGGTCTGTTTTCCAAAATAAATTAGGATGTTAATTTTGTATCTAATTTATTTTAAAAAACATAATTATCTTCCCCAAATTCTGTTTTATGCATAACAACCAACTTATTATTCAGAAATAGAATTGTTGAGACTATAAATAAAGGCTGTGTAGGAACCACTTAGCTAATTTTTTGTGATGTGGGTTTCCATTCTAGGCAGCAGGGTTGTTAGCTAAAATTAGAGACATTTGGAATTTGAAGGGACACTGAAGAAAAAATCTTCCTCTTTCACTTAGATTCTGAATGAGCTGGATCTTTTTTAGTCAGTCACATAGTTAGGACTGGTGAAACTGGAGAGTCATGGGCTTATCCTCATCAGGGATTTAGAAGAAGAATCTGCCACTTCCAGCTCCCCCTCTGTCACCCAGGCTGGAGTGCAGTATTACGTCACAATTCACTGCAGCCTCTGACCCCTGAGCTCAAGGGATCCTCCCACTTCAGCCTCCTGAGTAGGTGGAGCCACAGGTGTGTTCCACCATGCCCAACTAATTTTGTGTGTGTGTGTGTATTTTTGTAGAGACGGGGCTTCACCACGTTGCCCAGGCTGGTCTCAAATTCCTAAGCTCAAGCAGTCTGCCCTCCTTAGCCTCCCAAAGTGCTGGCATGAGCCACAGCACCCAGCCTGGACCTGATTTTAAAATATCATATTGTATTATTGTAATATTATGGCACCACAAGGAATAACGGAAAACAGAATTTCAAATTTCTAAATCATATCCTGAAAAAAATATATTGATAAAAACTATTCACACTCCATAAACCACCCATGATAGGTCTTTTGCTTAAAATGGGAAGGAACAGAAGAACATACGTGTTCGTGCTTAATGAAAAATGTGGCTGAATAGTAAAAAGGAGCCACTTACCACTAAGTAAGGTAAAGGATTGCATTTCGAGCCTGGAAAAGTGAATCACTGAGGTCTGTTAAATGTGCAGCAGTGTAGACTATACAGAAACAGAGTTAGTTCCCATGGCTGTTTATATTTACTATATTGATGTAGCACTCAGGGTCCAGATAGGAGGCAGAAACCTCACCGCTAACTTGAACAGGGACGATTTCCTGTTCTTTTTTAAACAGTAAGAAGGATTTTTAACTAGTAAAAGGCAGTAAGGTGGTAAAAGAAGACTCTAGGCAATACAGTGATAGTAAATGCAAAAAGCAGCTATGACCTCCAGGTCTGAGGAAGAGGAAACAGGGCAGGAACTAAGGAGTTAGAAGACCCACCCTCAAAGACTGAGACTGGAGAAGACGTGGTGGCAGAGAAACTTGCCAGAGGGTGTGACAACTGCTGGTCTGCAGGGATGGCTTGCCCAGTGGCTGCAAAACTTGCTGAAAGGCACACACAGGTCAAAGTTCCTTACCTAGTTGCGAGATCCAAATCTTCATTCCTGGAAGTCCTGACTTCCTAAAAGTTCTGCTTTTCTTTTTTCTGCCTTTTTTCCATTAATCTTTACTACTGGGCATGGAAACACTAAGAGGCACCCCAAAGAATCCTCTGCGTTCCGGACAGAATTCTCCTTGACTCCATTGTTCACCAGCAACCTAATTGCCCCGTGGTATTCAGAATCAGTCACTTCAGTCAGTAGAGTGATCCCCTTTTCTGCCTTCGTTTCAGCAGCATAAGGATCACAAAGTGACCGGTCATCAGTGTCATCTAATTCAATAGAATTTCTGTTGTTTTCTGGTGGACACATTCTTCCCTTGTGAACTAAGACTTCCAAACCAGCAGATCCTAAAGTTGCAGAGACAGGAAACCATAATTTTGGGCGTGAGTTATTAGGCATAAGAGTGAGAGGTGCCTCTTCATTCTTGGACCTATGACTGTAGAAGAGATAGCACCATATACTTTCAAAGCATATACTGTGTCCTGTGAGACAGAACTACATTCTTTCATGGATTTGCTTCTCCCAAATGTTGCTGGCAGTACGGGTGTGTGCCACCATGCCCAGCTGATTTTGCTTTTGTTTTTTTGTAGAGACAGGGTCTATGTTGCCCAGGCTGGTCATGAACTCCTGGGCTCAAGCGATCTTCCCGCCTCAACCTCCCGAAGTGCTGGGATTGCAGGCATGAACCACTGTGCCTGGCCTTAAATGAACCTTCAGCAAGCTATTTGACCTTAAGCCAGCCACTTCTGGGTAATGGGTTATATGATAAGATCACTGATTTCCATGGGCATGAATCCATTACTGCCTGTCTTTTGGTGTGAAATGAGTTCCTTGATGGGAAGTGGTCCTGTGAGAACACCGTGATGATGGATAAGGGGTTCTGTAAGCTCATGCCTTGTGGTTCTGGCCAGTGCGGTATAGTCAAGGAATGCAAATCCATATCCAAAATAAATGTGTTCCAGTGAGGATGATGGAAGAGGTTCAGTGCTAGCAACCTGTTGCTAGGTGGCTGGCTATTCCCTCTGGTTCATGCTGCCATATTGGGAGCTCAGTATTGATCTCTGCTGTTGACTAGTTAGGCACTCAGCACCTGTGGTAGCCAGGCCAGCCTTGGTAAGGGGAAAACCACGTTGTTGAACTCCATCCCTGACACCATGGCCATTTTGTTCAAGGGCTATCAAGCAAGCAGGGGTGACTGCAAAAGGAAACTGACCGATATCCACAGAGTGTGTCATTTTGCCTAATTATTTAACTACTCTCTCTGCAGAGGATTCCCTTGGGTGAGCATTCAGATGCTGCACAAACACCTGTACAGTCTGTGCCCATTTGCAAAGGCTCATTCACAGAACTCTTCCCAGACATTCTTGACATCCATCTCCCAATCTGTTCCTTCCAAGTTCCTGACCATCCTGCTAACTCTTTAGCAGCTGCCCACAAATTAATATCGATATGTAATTCTGGCCATCCCTCATCCAGAAAAAATAGACAACCAAATATACTGCTTCTAGTTTATTCAGTGAGAGGATTTTCCTTCATGATTGTCCTTCAGGGTCACTTCTGAGTGTGGCTCTGAGACTGCAGGTAACTACCAGCTGGTGAGGAACCCATCTGTGAATCAGGCTTGAGGTTTTTTCCCTAGTCACCTGGTCATAAAGAACTTCTTTGGGTTGGGTTGTCAGGGCTTCAACTTTAGTAGGCATGGTTCAATTTTTCCCCTCATTAACCTTGACCTTGTTGAGTTGGTGCCTACCAAGGTCCTCTATTTTAAATTTACTGTTCTTTTCTTTGTAATAAATTACTATTTTCTAGGTATTACAATTTTCTTTTTTCTAAAACTTATATTAACCAGACATGGTCACCAATGATGACTCCTCTATTTTTATTTATTTATTTATTTATTTTTTGAGATGGAGTCTAGCTCTGTTGCTCGGGCTGGAGTGCAGTGGCCTGATATCAGCTCACTGCAAGCTCCGCCCCCCCCGGGTTTATGCCATTCTCCGGCCTCAGCCTCCCGAGTAGCTGGGACTACAGGCACCCGCCACCTCGCCCGGCTCTTTTTTTTTATTTTTTAGTAGAGACGGGGTTTCACCGTGTTAGCCAGGATGGTCTCGATCTCCTGACCTCGTGATCCGCCCGTCTCGGCCTCCCAAAGTGCTGGGATTACAGGCTTGAGCCACCGCGCCCAGCCTATTTATTTATTTTTTGAGGCAGGATCTCACTCTGTCATCCAAGCTGAAATGCAGTGACACAATCCAAGCTCACTGCAGCTATAACCTCCTAGGCTCAGGTGATCTTCCCACCTCAGCCTCCCAAGTAGCTGGGACTACAGGTGTGTGCCACCACACCTGGCTAATTTTTGTATTTTTTATAGAGACAAGGTCTCGCCATGTTGGCCAGGCTGGTCTCCAACTCCTAAGCTCAAGTAACCCACCCACCTCAGTCTCCCAAAGTGCTGGGGTTACAGGTGTGAGCCACTGTACCCCGCCTGATGACTCCTATCTTAATGTCACCTTTATGATGACTGCCACATGGTAATTCTCTGCTTTTTTCTATTTTTTTCTACATTTATTAGAGCTTCCCATTCTCATTTATTTGTTCATTCATATCAGTATGGATTGATGGATTCCTATTTTATACAATGGCTTATAATCTGATGCTTTCATTATTGATTTTGATGTTTAAATGTCTTAAATATGTCCAGTGGGTGTTTTTCTTCAGTCTAGTTTCTTCATCATTTTTACATTTTCCCATCATCTTTTGAGCATTTCTTCACTTTATGGCAAACAAAATGTTTCAGGCTCTTTTTATGCTTTTGCTTTTATATAATTTTATATACTTTTATTCCAGTCTTGGAATGAACCATTTTTTCAAGGAGACTTCATTTCTTTTAGCAGAGGATGGTTTTTAGAAACCAACATCTGGGGCCAGGCCTGGTGGCTCACACCTGTAATCCCAGCACTTTGGGAGGCTGAGGCAGGTGGATCACTGAGGCCAGGAGTTTGAGACCAGCCTGGCCAACACGGGGAGACCTTATCTCTACTAAAAATACAAAATTAGTCAGGTGTGATGGTCCATGCCTGTAATCCCAGCTACTTCGGAAACTGAGGTGCGAGAATCACTTGAACCTAGGAGGCGGAGATTGCAATGAGCTGAGATCATGCCGCTGCGCTCCAACCTGGGTGACAAAGCAAGACTCTGTCTCAAAAAATATATTGAAAAGAAAAAGAAGAAAGAAAAGAAACCAACATCTGAGTGTTAGATGTGCTTATCACTACTGGGGTGCCATTCTTCTAGGCCTTCTCATTGGACAGAACTAGAAACAGATACATATAAATATATGCACATACATATATGTTCACATATATATGTGCACACATATATGCACCTGCAACTATTTATATATCTATGTATCTATATTTATAAAAGCATGCATTCATACCAATTCTTCCCATTCCATTCCATTCCATTGTCTAAGATAACTTTCTAGTCTACTCTTTCTCTATGTTTGTAAATATCTTTCCTAGAACTGACAAACTTGACTTCTGTCATTTTGAGAACATTTACTTACTCATTCAATGTATCTAGTCTCCCACTATTGTGGTCCTCTTCTCTGTGTGCCACCTCTGTGCTGCTTCCCCTGTTCCCCCAACTGACCCACATTCTTAGCCACCAGGCTTGCTGTTCTTCTATGCATGACTCCCAATTTTTTTTATGGCCCCATGTCCTTGACCTCCATGTTGATTCCTTCACCCTGAGAAGGGAAGAGAATGGAAGGCAAAAGAAGGTAGAAAAGAAAGTGGTTACATATGGTTTTGATAGGTACAACTGTGGGGAGACTTAATCCTAGGCTGAGGGTATTGTTAAGGTACAGATGTATTGGGGGAACATTTAACTAGAAGATATGTGACACATGAGTAAATTACATGGGGTGTATGTAATGAGACATGATGCTCATCACTACCTCAGCATATATAGCATATTTTTATTTACTTGTTTACTGTAATTAGTGTATGGAAAGTTAAAAATTCTGTGGGATTAATTGAAGATCTTTATTTTGGTATTTATTTTATTTATTTTGCTTCAAGGAGTTTTCACATTAAATGGCCTTTCTTAGTTGGTACTGCTATGCTTTAATAGTTTTTTCCAAATATGATGAAAAAACTATGACAGTTCAAAACATCAGAGTGACAGTAGAAACAACCACCACTGCAGTACTAATAATGAGTAACATTTCTTGAGGGTTTACTGTTGTATCAAGGATCATTTAAAGTACTTCTAAGTATGAACACACTAAATTCTCACAGTAAGTCTATGAAATGGGGACTATTATTTTCCATAAGAGGAAACTAAGGCACAGAAAGGTTTAGTAATTTATCTAATGTCATGTAGCTAGAGTACCAGTCAGGATGCTTTCAGCTACAGTAGACAGAAACTGCCAACAATTGGTGCATTTACTCTGTGACATTACAGGAAGACTGGAGGTATGGTAGGTTTCAGAGCTAACTGAGTCAATGGCCAAGCAAAGTCATCAGTCAAATTTATTTCCATCTTGTTTTTTTTTTTTTTTTTTTTTTTTTTTTGAGATAGAATCTTGCTCTGTCACCCAGGCTGGAGTGCAGCGGTGCGATCTCAGCTCACTGCAGCCTCTGCCCCCCAGGTTCAAGCGATTCTTGTCCCTCAGACTTCCAAGTAGCTGGGATTACAGGCACGTGCTACCACACCCGGCTAATTTTTTATTTTTAGTCGAGGCGGGGTTTTGCCATATTGGCCAGGCTGATCTCAAACTTCTGATCTCAAGTGCTTCTCCCACCTCGGCCTCCCAAAGTGCTGGAATTATAGGTATGAGCCATCGTGCTCAACCTATTTCCATCTTTTTGAAAGTTCATCATCTATGCCCTGGCTCGCTCCCCTTGTGGTCACCGAGTGACTGTGCCAGTTCTTGGCATTACTTCCACCCTTGGCAATATCCAGAGTCAAAGAAGAAAACTCTCCTCTGGTGCCCCCTTTGTAGGAGTCTAAAAAGCTTTCTTACCAGCCCCCAACAGACCCTTCCTAATGTCTCCCTCTTCAGACCTGGGTTCTACACCCATCCCTGGATATCCACTGCCAAGGAGGGTAAGATAACCATGATGGGCGTAGCCCAGCTTGGAGTTACACTTGGCACTGGGGATATGGTCAACTTCATCTGAGTTCTGTGGGGAACAAATCTGAGGTTCAGCCAACATACAAGAAGAGGGGAGTTGCCATGGGATGCCCCGCATTGGGGTCTGCTCTCGTCAGCAGAAGAGGCGGGATAGAAGCACAGACATTCTGCCTTTGACACCTACACTGAGAAGTCTGATAATTCTACTTGGGCTTTTGTGGTTATCTTATTTTAGCTGACATTTTAGAAAGAGTTGTGGTAAGTTTGATCAAATTGACAGAGTGCATCCAGAAAATTGCCTTCTTAATGCTGTTTGAGATGCCTGTCCTTAGAAATCTGTAGAATTTACAAACACTTGCTCCTGGCCTATTCACATTTTTCAGAAATTGAAAATCAAATATAGGAAGGTGGTGTGATCATCTTAAATAAGCAATTCTCAAACTTGTTGGTCTTAAGACCTCTCTATAGTCTTAAAAAATTATTGGCACCCTCAAAGAGATGTAGTTTATGTTTGTCCTGTTTATTGATAGTTGCCAGATGAGAAATTTAAAAGAAGAAAATTAAAACATATTTAAATTGATTCATTTAAAATAAGGATAAACCAGGTATGTGTTAGTATAAATACCAGGTTTTATTTATTTTATTTTTCTGAAACAGGTTCTCTTTCTGTTGCCCAGGCTGGAGTATGGTGGTGCATTCATAGCTCACTGCAGCCTCAACCTCCTGGGCTCAAGCAATCCTCCTGCCTCAGCCTCTTGAGTAGCTGGAAATAGCATATTTTAAAGAAAAACTAACTGTATTGTTCTAAAACAAAAACTTTCATGAGAAGAGTATCACTGTTTTACATTTTTGCAAAGCTTTTCCATGCCTGGCTTAATGGAAGAGAGCTGCTTCTGTATAATCTGTAGCCTCTGGAAAACTCCATTGACCATTTGTGACCTAATGATAGTAAAAAAGACAAATAAAATCTTAATACTATTATAAAATTAATTTGATCGCATAGATTTTCTGAAAGAGTATCCCAGAACCCCAGGGATCCTCAGCCCATACTTTGAGAACCACTATCTTAAAGGATTTCTGCTGAATAGGCCCATGAATAACCTAGAATTATTTCCAGCAATAGCACAGGCACTAACAGTATGGAAGATATTAAAAGCAGGTATATAAATTGATCATATCTCAGAAAAGTGGAAATCAGTTGAGTATTCATAGAGTAATATGCCTCAGTCCCAGGGAATTTGATAATCTCATTATCCTCATTAGCCCCAGATCACAAGAGCTAATTCAGAGGCTTCCTCACCTCACCAACCTCTTAGAATACTTAAAATATGATATGATTTACACAAAAAAATACACACTAACATCTATTTCTAAGAAAATATGTATGACATAAAGCACATTTTATTTCCTTTGTTTTCAGACTTAACATTTCAGATGATTTAAAGATTGGCTTTTTCAGCACAGACCATGCCACTCAAACCGATTCCAGTGAAATACTGTCAGTAAAAGAATTGAGTTCATCCACGCAAAAGTTAGCACAGGTAAATCTGAATTTGTTTTGAAACTTCTGAGAAAATTTTTGGCGTTAATTGCCTTCATATTTCTTTCATAGACAAAAGTGAACTAAAATTTTTAAAATGTTAGCATCTTTGACAAACAGCTGAATGATAGTTGTGCTTCAATAAATTAATATAAGCTACTACTTATATTTATGTCATACTTACATATGTTAATTCGTTTAGTAAAGTATTTTGTCACTCTGGTTGGAAATTCTTTAGACATCTGTGAACATTTTCTATTTTTGATACTTTAAAAAATTATCAAACATTTTTGCATATATAATGGAAACATTTTTGCATATATAATGGATAACTGTGTAACCCACCATCCAACTTTGCCAAATTTTGACATTTTGTTAAATTTTCTTTGAAGTTTTTTTTTTTTTTTTTGAGACAGTGTCTTACTCTGTCACCTAGGGTGGAGTACAGAGGTGTGATCATAGCTCACTGTAGGCTCCACCTCCAGGATTCAGGTGATCCTCCCACTTCAGCCTCACAAGTAGCTGGGACTACAAGTGCGTGCCACCATGCCCAGCTAATTTTTTGTATGTTTTGTAGAGATGGGATTTTGCCATGTTTTTCAGGCTGGTATGGAACTACTGGGTTCAAGCAATCCACCTACCTCAGCCTCCCAAAATACTGAGATTACAGGCGTGAGCCATCGTGCCTGGCCTGATCTTTTTTGATTGTAAAGGAACATAGTATTGCATGTACGTTGGAGATGAAGAGTTATTATTAAAAACCCTAATCAATAAAGCTGTCACATGAGGTAGTATAACACTATACTCTTGTCTACCTTGATTTTGTTTTTACACTTGGAAGTCATTCCATATTGACACATAGAGCTTCCTCATTTATTTCACAAGTACATTACATCACAAAATGTGCATCATATATTTAGCTTTCCATATTGATGGACATTTTGGTAATTTCTAATATTTTACTGTGATGAATAGTCCTGCACATACTCATATGCCAGTAAATCTGTGATGTAAATTCTTAAAAGTGGAATTTCTGAGTCAGAGGATGTATGCATTAGTCATTTTGAAGGATATTGCCAAAGTGCCCTGCATAGAGATTGTACCAATTTACACTCCTGCTAGTAACTTTTGAGAATGTCTCTTTCCTACATATTTGCCAATTTATTGTCTTCTTTTATACTTTCAGAAACATTTTATTTTACTCTTTTGTAACTAAGTGTGTCCAAATGACCATGTTATTGGTCAGTAGGATTCAGATGGAAATGGTCTGTGGCAGCTCTGGGGAACCTTCTTTGAGACACAGTTCAATACGCCCTCTGTCACTTCTCCCTTTACTCCTCCTTCCCATTCCCCTTCCCTTCCTTCCCTTTTCACTTCCCTTTCCCTTCCCCTCCCTTTCTTCCCTCCTGGTTCCCCTCCCCCCTCCCCTTCCCCTCTCCATCCCAGTTCCCTTCCTTTCCCTTCCCGGTTTCCTTCCTTTTCCCTCCCGGTTCCCCTCCCCTCCCCATCCCAGTTCCCTTCCTTTACCTTCCCGGTTTCCGTCCCGGTTCCCATCCCGGTTCCCTTCCCTTCCGGTCCCGGTGCCCTGCCCTTCCGGGTTCCCGTCCCGGTTCCCCTCTTTTCCCTTCCCGGTTCCCTGCTCCTCCCTTCCTGGTTCCCATCCCGCTTCCCTTCCCTTCCTTTCCTGGTTCCCTTCCCTTTCCGGTTCCCGTCCTGGTCCCCTTCCTGATTCCTGTCCTGGTTCCCTTCTCCTCCCTTCCCGGTTCCCGCCCGGTTCCCTCCCCTTCCCGTCCTGGCTCCCGTCCCAGTCTCTCCTCCCCTCCACTTCCTTCCTGGTTTCCCTCCCCTTCCCGGTGCCCGTACTGGTTCCAGTCCGGTTTCCTTCCCGGTCCCCTCCCCTCGCTTCCCGGTTTCCCTCTTCTTCCCTCCCTTCCCGGTTTCCTTCCCCTTCTCTCACATCCCGGTTTCCCTCCCCTTCCCATCCCAGTTCCCTTCACTTCCCGGTTCCCACCCTGATTCCCTTCCCTTCTCAGCTCCATCCCAGTTCCCTTCCTTTCCCTTCCCGGTTCCCGTACCGGTTTTCTTCTCTTACTTTCTTTATTACCGTCCCAGTTCCCTTCCTTTCCCTTCCCGGTTCCCGTACCGGTTTTCTTCTTTTCCTTTATTACCGTCCCAGTTCCCTTCTCTTCCCTTCCCCGTTCCTGTCTCTATTCCTGTCCTGGTTCCCTTCCCTTTCCGGTCCCGTCCCAGTCCCTTCCCTTCTTTTCCCAGTTCCCGACCCGGTTCCCGTGGGTTCCCATCCCTTCCGGTTCTGTCCCTTTCCCTTCCCATCCCCGTTCCATTTCCGGTTCCCCTCCCAGTTTCCGTCCCGGTTCCCTTACCTTCCCGATCCCCTCCGTTCCCAGTTCTCGTCCAGGTTCCCGTCCGGGTTCCCTTTCAAGTCCCCTCCGCTACTCCCCTTACCCTTTGCAGCTTCTCTCCTTTTCCCTCCCTCTCCTCTCCCCTCCCTTCCTCTCCCTTCTTAGTTTCCCTCCCTTCCCAGTTTCCCTCCCCTTCCCTTTTTTCCAGTTTCCTTCCCCTTCCCTCCCTTCCCAGTTTCTCTTCCCTTCCCGTTTACCTTCCCTTCCTGGTTCCCATCGCGGTTCCCTTCTCGATTCCGGTCCAGGTTCCTGTCCTGCTTCCCTTTCCTTCCCTGTTCCCGTCCCAGTTCCCGTCCAGATTCCCTTCCCTGTTCCAGTCCCGGTTCTGTTTCCGGTTCCCGTCTAGCTCTTTCCCTTCCTGGTTCCTGTCCCGTTTCCCTTCTTTTCCTGGTTCCCTTCCCTTCCTGGTTCCCTTGCCTTCCTGATTCCCTTACCTTCCTGGTTCCCATCCCGCTTCCCTTCCCTTCCCGGTTCCCTTTCCTTTCCAGTTGGTTCCCATCCCTTCCCTTCCTTATTCCCTTCCCAGTTCCCGTCCTGGTCCCCTCACCTCCCTTCCCAGTTTTCCTCCCCTTCCCAGTTTCCCTCCCCTTCCCAGTTTCCCTGTCCTTCTCTTTCTTCCCAGTCTCCCTCACCTTCTCCCAGTTTCCCTTCCCCTCCCTTCCTATTTTCCCTTCCCGGTTCCCTTTCCTTCCCAGTTCTCTTATTTTCCCAGTTCCCGTCCCAGTTCCTGTTCCGGTTTCCTTTCCTTCCCTTGCCAGTTCTTGCCCCGGTTCCCATCCTGGTTCCCTTCCCTTCCCGGTTCCTGTCTGAGTTCCCTTCCCTTTTCTTCCGGGTGTGTCTGGAGTTGGTTCCTGCTGGTGGGTTCCTGGTCTTCCTGACTTCAAGAATGAAGCCACAGATTTTTGCGGTGAGTGTTACAGCTCTTAAAGACGGCAGGGACCCAAAGAGTGAGCAGTAGCAAGGTTTATTGTGAAGAGCAAAAGGACAAAGCTTCCATGTGTGGAAGGAGGGGTGGGGGGTCATGGGCCACTGCCAGCTTTTATTCCCTTATTGTACCCTCCCATGTGTTCCATTTCTGTCCTATCAAAGTGCCCTTTTTTCAATCCTCCCCATGATTGGCTACTTTTAGAATCCTGCTGATTTGTGTGTTTTACAGAGGGCTGTTTGGTGCGTTTTACAGAGTGCTGATTGGTACGTTTTACAATCCTCTTGTAAGACAGGAAAGCTCCCCATGTCCCCACTGGATCCAGGAAGTCCAACTGGCCTCACCTGTTACCAGTTTCCATCCTGGTTCCCTTCTGGGTTCCCTTCCCTTTCCTTCCGGTTCCTGTCTGGGTTCCTTTCACTTCCTGTCCTGCTGCCCCTTCCAGTCCCCTCCCCCCCTCTCCCCTCCCCTCCCTTCCCTGTTTCTGTTCCCTCCCTTCTTTTCCCGGTTTCCCTCCCCTCCCCTTTCTTCCTGGTTTCCTTCCCCTTCCCTCCCTTCCCGGTTTCCCTCCCCTTCCCTTCCCAGTTTCCCTCCGCTTCCCTTCCTGGTTTTCCTTCCTTTTTTCCCGTTTTCCTTTTCTTACTTCTTCCGCTAGAGCATGGATCCTACTGTTTGGACCATGAGGTTGAAACAGTATACAGCAGAGTAATAAAACAGAAGAATCTTAGATCATTTCACCCATTGATTGCTTAGGTAGATTTCTAGGGAGAGAAATTAACTTATTTTTCATTTATGCTTATGTTACTTAGATTTTTTTATTTTTATTTATTTATTTATTTATTTATTTTGAGATAGGGTCTCACTCTGTCATGTAGACTGGAGTGCAGTGGCAGGATCATAGGTGACAACAGCCTTGACTTCCTGGGCTCAAGTGATCCTCCCACCTCAGCCTACTGAATAGCTGGGACTACAGGTGTGTGCCACCACAGCTGGCTAATATTTTTTCTACATTTTTGTAGAGACAAGGTCTCAATATGTTGCCCAGACTGGTCCTAAATCCCTGGCCTCAAGTGATCCTCCTGCCTTGGCCTCCCAGAGTGTTGGGAATACAGGAGCCACCAAACCTGGCTATTTGGTTTTTTTGTTATAGCTGAACCAAAATTTGATACAAATGTTAGATTAAGGATGTCTTCTTCTATTTCTAATTAATAAAATACTTTTTTAAAAATCATGTATGACTGGGTTTGAATACTTTTCATGGACTTATTGAGATGATCATGCAGTCATATGGCTTTTCTCCTTTATCTGATGATGTGGTAAAATTTGGTTTTTGAATAGTAAACCATCCTTTACCTCCTGAAATAAACCCAACTGGATCATTGGATCATAATATTTCTTTTTGCATTTCTACAATATTTGCTATTATTTTATTGAGGATTTATTTTCATCTGTTTGAAGTGACATTGCCCTATAATTTTTTCTTTTCTTTTCTCTCTCTCTTTTTTTTTTGGAGACAGGGTCCTGTTCTGTTGCCCAAGCTGGAGTGCAATGACAATCATAACTCATTGTGACCTTGAACTCCTGGGATCAAGCAATCTTCCCACCTCAGCCTGCTGAGTAGCTGGGATTACAGGAGTGTACCACCTTGCCCAACTAATTTTTAAATTTTTGGTAGAGATAGGGTCTTGCTATGTTACCTAGGCTATACCCTATAATACTCTTTTCTTATACTATTGTTGTTCAGTCTTGGTACCAAGGTCACAGTATCCTCATAAGATGAGAAGTGTTCCCTAGTCTATTCTCTGGAATACTTCACATAAGATTGGGAATATCTGTTTCTTCAATGTTTGTTAGAACTTGCATGTAAAACTGTGCTTATTTTTATAGCTATTGTTATTTTGTTATGTATGTATTCCCATTTTCTTAAATATTCTGGGTCAGTTTTGATGTTATGTTTTTCTGTAAAAGTATTTATTTTTGTTAAATCTTCAAATTTTGGGTATAATGTTTATTGTCTTTTATTATTTTTCAGTATTGTATCTGTAGTTGTATTCCTTTTTAAATGTTTAATGTTGTCTGGTATTGTCTGCATATCTTCTCTCTTTTTTTGTTAGTGACTTTTGGCAGAATTGTCTATTTCATTAGGTTTTTTTTTTCAGACCCCCAATTTTAGTGTATATTAATCCTCTTTATTGTATCTTTATTTTCTAGTTCATAAATTTATTTTCTTATATTTATTATTCTTTCTTTCTTTCTGTTTACTCTTTCTTTTCTTTTCTTTTCTTTTTTTTGTTTGTTTGTTTTATAAGATAGGGTCCACTTTGTTGCCCAGGCTGGAGTGTAGTGGCAGAATCACGGCTCACTGCAGCCTTGACCTCCTGGGCTCAAGTGATCCTCCTGCCTGAGCCACTTGAGTAGCTGGAACTACAGGCACATGCCACCACACCTGGCTAATTTTTAAAATTTTTTGTAGAGGTGGGGTATCACTATGTTGCTCAGGCTAGCCTCAAATTTCTAAGCTTAAGCGATCCTCCTGCCTCGGCCTCTCAAAGAGCTAGGATTACAGGTGTGAGCCACTATGCCTCGCTTGTTTTTCTTTTTTTTTAATTTCTTGAGTTGGAGCTGGGTATCAATTAGGATAGTATATAGCTCCGTGTTGAGAAAAAACAACTACATTGGCTGCATAAAATATCAAGAGGTGTAGAGTTAGAGAATCCAGAGTTAGTGCAGTAGCTCTCCTATCTGTGTGATGTAGATTCATTTTATCTTCTCACATTTCCACGATTAGTGCCTGGGTTTTGTTGCCCTACTTCTGATTCAGTAGCAAGATGGCTGCTCCCCTTCCAGCCTCCATGGAAGGAGAATATGGGAGAAGTATGGAGGTGTGGTAGTAGCTATCTTAGGAAAGCAAGAACTTTCCATAGAAAGCCTTGCCATATGTTTCTTTGGCCGTAAGTGTATTGCGTGATCCCTTGAATTACAAGGAGCTTTGGACAAGTGTTTTAGCTGCGCACATTGCTGCCCTGGACAATGTCATGGTTCCATCAGTAAAGAAGAACCATGATACCAGATATTGGGCTGACAGCTACCAATGCCTATAGATCGTAGATTTTGAGGCTTTCTTCTCTTTTGTAGGCAGTTAAAACTACAAATTTCTCACTAACTACATTTTTAGCTTCTGCAAACTTTGAAATACAGTATTTTTATTAGTATTTAAATTTAAATACTCGAATTTTTCATTTGTTCTTTTCATTTGTTCATGTCATCTGTATAATAAGAAAGTTATTAAATTTGCAAAGAGGCTTTTTAGGATATTTGTATATTGCTGATACTTAACTTCAGTGCTTTGTTGTTGGAGAACACAGTCCTTGTGAAACAAATTATTTGGTGTTTGCTGCAATTTGTGTTGAGGCTTTGTCTGAGGTCAGTCTTTGTCATTGTGCCACAAATACAGGAAATTTTTTGTTTTGTTTTTTTTTTCCCTGAGTTGGAGTCTTGCCCTGTCACCCAGGCTGGAGTGCAGTGGTGTGATCTTGGCTCACTGCAACCTCCACCTCCCAGGTTCAAGCAATTCTCCTGCCTCAGCCTCCCGAGTGGCTGGGATTACAGTTGCACGCCACCTTGCCTGGCTAATTTTTGTATTTTTAGTAGAGATGTGGTTTCACCATGTTGGCCAGGCTGGTCTCAAACTCCTGACCTAGTGATCTGCCCACCTTAGCCTCCCAGAGTGCTGGGATTACAGTT
>NW_012119932.1:3310495-3366799 GCF_000951035.1 Colobus angolensis palliatus
TTAATTATTGGATTCATATATTTTTTCTATATGAAGACTTTTGCCATATTGTCCTTTTTGTTCAATGTTAATTTATCTGTATCAGCATTCTCTGGGCTAGTATTTACCTGGCAAATCTTTCTCTTTTCTACACTGACATTATTTCTGTGTTGTATCTTAGATTATCTCTTATAAATTGTATATGGTTTTGAAAAATCCAATCTAATAATCTCTTTTAATAGCTAATTTATTCTATTCATATTAATTTTGACTACTGATAAATTTGTATTTTTCTGCCAACTTCTTTTTAAATTTCTCTTTATCTTATTTTTTCAATATCTCATTTTTCTCCTTCCCTACTCTTCAGTGATTGTATTAACTTTTCTTTAGTTTCTATTCTCTTCTCTACTAGTAATTAACTATTTTATCTTCATACTTTTAACGATTCATCTCAAATTTGAACATTCAACAGTTGACTAGAATTTGTAATTTCTACCATACAGTACAAGAAATGTAGAACCTTTATGTCTAATCATGTCCTTCTGTCTTTTATATTATTATTATCAAGTATTTCAGTTGTTTTCTCCTAATATTTTTGCAGTTAACTCTTCATATTGTTTTATACAATTAATGCTTGTTTAGATTTACTCACATTTACCAATTTATTTGCTCCTCATTCTTTCCCATATCTCAGTACTTCTTTCTGCATTTAATTTTCATTATTTCTAAAGATCTTTTGATCCTTTGTTCAGCAAGGATTATAGTGTACTTAGCATTAATATTGCACAACTTCATGTAAAACGCAATAACCTTGTAACTGTTTACCACCCTCCCATCTTTTATGCTGAGTACCATATGTATTGCATCTATTATACATATATTATAAACTCATAACAGTGCTATAAATTTTAAGCTAATAAGAGGAAAGCTAGTATTTTATATGTACCTAGATGTTTATCTTCCTTTGCTCTTTATTCTTTCCTGAAGATCTAGCTTTCCAGCCCGAATTATTTCTCTTTAGCCCAAAAAACTTTATTTAGCTATTCTCCTATTGTAGGTATTTTGGCAATGAATTCTGTTTTCTTTATTTAAAATGTTTTTACATTGAATATAGAATTCCGGGTTGACAAGTTGTGTTTTGTTTTGTTTTCTCGCTTTACAATTGCTCTGCAGGCTTTAATAATGTCTAAGAAAATAACCATTATTAGTCATTCCAAATGTTATTCCCCTGTATGTAGCTGTTTCTTTTCTGTCTGCTTTCAACATTTTCTTTTAATCTTTGGTTTTCAACAGCTTGATTATTATGTACCTAAGTGTGGTTTCGATGTATTTATCCTGCTTGGATAAATAAATTAAGCATCTATAATCTGTATGTTTCACCAAATTTGGGAGATTTGGAGCCACTAAATATATCTTCAAATATTTGTTGTACCCCACTTTTTCTATCCTTTCCTTCTGCAATTCCAATTACTTGTATGTTAGACTTCTCGTTATTAACTCACAAGTCCCTAAACTCTGTCCATTTTGTAAAATTTTAAAAATCTTTCTTTCTGTTTTTTATTTGATACATCTTCAAGTTCACAGTTTTTTTCTGCCATCTTTGTTCTTCTATTAAGTACTTTCAGTGAAGTTTTAATTTTGGATATTATATTTTTCAACTCAGGAATTTGTTTTCTTTATCAAAATTTTCTGTTTGTTGATATTTCCTTTTTTCATTTATTACAGCATATTGTTCTTTACTTCTTCATGTATAGTTATAATAGCTGGTTTAACATCTTTGGCAATTCTGACATTTTGGTAATATTGGAATTGGTTTCAATCTTTTTTCTTGAGACTGAATCACATTTTTCTGTTTTTGTATATAATCCAAGTAATTTGGATTATATTGTAGACAGTGTGGATGTTATCTTCTGAGTTCTGATACATTTCCCTAAAGAATGCTGAGGGTTTTTTGTTGTTGGTGGTGGTTTTTTTGTTTTGTTTTGTTTGTTTGTTTTTCATTTTTTGTTTTTTTTTTCACACAACCTGTTTGGATTAAAACAGAAAATTATGTCTTTTTTTTTTTTCAGGCTAAATCTTGGTTTTGTTCTATTATCTCTAGCTGGGCTATTTGCAGCTTGCCCCATGTATTTATCTCTCAGGGATGAGCCAGAGGTTTGTTCAGAGATGGGTTTCATTTTTGTTTTTTGGTTTATGAGACAGGGTCTCCCTCTGTTGCCCAGGGTGGAGTGCAGTAACACAATCATAGCTCACAGCAGCCCCAAACTCCTAGGGTCAAGTGATCCTCTCATCTCAGGCTCCCAAGTAGCTGAGACTACAGGCTACGCACCACCATGCCTGACTAATTTTTAAATTTTTTGTAGAGATGAGGTCTTACTATATTGTAAGGTGGGTCTTAACTGCTGGCCTCAAGTGACCCTTCCTCCTTGGCCTCCCAAAGTGCTGGGATTACAGACATAAGCCATCATGCATGGCTTGTACAAAGCTTTTACCATGATTTTAGAGTTTGTCTTTCTGATTTTTTTTTCATCTGGGACCCCACCCAAACGCTGTCACTTGACCTCTCAAAGTCTTGATATTCTCACCTGTAAAGTAAAACCTCCTATACAGTATGAGGATACTAAAATGAAAGTCTTCCCAGGATACCAGTACACCAGGCATCAAGTTCCAAACTAACTGTGAGTTAGAAACCGTTTGCAGATTTTGCAAGGGGAATGTTTCACATTAGATGAATGTCTCTTAGCTTTTGAATCAGATCAAGGACAATAAAGAAGGTCAGGGACTGAAGAGAAAAAACTGCTGAAGCCGACTCTAGAAAGAACTGTTGCCATGGTTCTTATGGGAGAAGGGCAGCAGAAGCAATCCTCCTCAACTCAAACTAGGAAGGCAGGCTTCAATGGAGCTTGAATGTATTTGCTGTCCTTAGAAGACACAAAGGACTGGTGCTTGACTCATGCTTGAGGAAGCAAAAGGGGGCTGTGATGAGTAGATAGAATGGCTTGATTGGGATCAGTCTGCACTTCCAGAGTTATTGGGGTAAAGGATGTGTAATTGTTTCCCTTAAACCATTTGTGGCCCTGAGAGAGAGGTGAAACCAGTGTGGGGTCATTTTGGGTCCTGTCCAGTAGAGTGATCTGGAAGAACAAAGGACCCCTAACAGCAGGGAGAAGAAAGAGGTGAACTCCACATTCAAAGAACCTGAGGAAGGAGTAGCAAGTGACCACTCAGAGTAGAGAAGCATCTGCTTAGGTCAAGATATATCTACAAAAGAGAAGGTCCTGGTTATCAGAATCTCTAGAGAAGCTACATCAGTGCCCAAGGGAAGAAGAGAAGTTAGTTCTCCTGGCCTGTAGCACCATGGTGAAGCCACCCCCCCACCCCCCCCCCCCCGCCAGGCAGGAACATCCTTGCCGCTCTATCCCTGCTGCCTTGTTCCTTGTGGAGATACAACCACTTGGGTGCTGGTGAGGAGGTGAGCAGAGAGAGCTCAAAGGTGAATCACTCTTTTTCATTACTCTCAGCAAAGGGAAAAACCTTATGAATGAAGTTGGAAGCATTTTAACTCATATATATATAATGTATATAATATATATACATATATGCACATTATATATGTGTGTATGTGTGTGTGTATATATATATTTAGATGGAGCCTTGCTCTGCTGCCCAGGCTGGAGTGCAGTGGTACGATCTTGGCTCACTGTAACCTTCATCTCCCGGGTTCAAGCTCCCAAGTGGTTGGGATTACAGGGGCACGCTGCCACACTTGGCTAATTTTTTGTATTTTTAGTAGAAACAGGGTTTTACCATGTCAGCCAGGTTGGTCTCAAACTCCTGACTTCAGGTGATCTGCCCACTTCAGCCTCCTAAAGTGTTGGGATTACAGGCATGAGCCACCTCACCTGGTAGTTATATTCTAAATGTTATTCTGAGGCTGTATTTGTAGTGATGGTAGGACTATGTTCCCAAGAATGAATAGAAAAGTCATGGGATTTTGTCATTTCCATTCAGAGCAGGGGAAGATTACATAGAGAATACATTTTTTTTTTTAGATCTCTCTTTTTTTCTTCTTTTAAGTTTTTGAAAAAATAGAGTCTCACTATATTGTCCAGGCTGGTTTCAAACTCCTGGGCTCACCTGATTCACCCCCCTTACCCTCCCAAAGTGTTGGGATTACAGGTGGGAGCCCTAGTGAATACATTTTAAATAGATGGGGGTAGATAAAAATACACTGTGTTTTGATTATTACAAATGGTTCTTAGTCAACATGCTGGTTACATATTTAAATGCTTGTGCTAGTAGATTCTCAGCAAATGATGATTCTTGCCTCTCTTTTCTGATCTGAAATCTACATCTTGAGAACTATACTTTTTGAGGTATGACAGAAGGCCAATGTTAACACAGATATTTTCTTCTGTGTGGGAAGAAACTACTAGGAAACTCTTGTCTTTTAGTCCATCAGCGTATCTGAGTTTGGCAAATTAATTGTCACTTTGAAAGCCTGGTCACCTAGGATGGAATTACTGGAATTCCACAATGCATACAATCATCTTAAAAATCAGGACAGACCTCTGACCAGGAACCCAGCTTATATGTCCAGAACCAGAGAATGTATTGGAATCTTTACACAGAGGACCTTTTCTCTCTATAATAATATACATTTTTTCCATTTTTTATTTAATACATGTGTGTGTGTATATATATATATTTTTTTAACTTTTAGATTCAGGGGTACATATGCAGGTTTGTTACATAGGTAAACTCATGTTACAGGGATTTGTTGTACAGATTATTTCATCACCCAGATACCAACGCTAGTTCCCATTAGTTATTTTCCCTGATCTTCTCCCTCCTTCCGCTCACCGCCCTAAGTAGGCCCCAGTGTGTGTTGCTCCCCTCTTTGAGTGCATGAGTTCTCATCATTTCGCTCCCACTTACGAAGTGACAACATACAGTATTTGGTTTTCTGTTCCTATGTTAGTTTGCTGAGGATAATATTTTCCATTTTTAGATGATGAAATCCCTCCAGGTGGATTTTGGGTTCCTCAAACAATTGCTTCAGTTGAAGTTTGAGGACCGACTGAAAGAGGAATCTTTGAGTCTCTTCAACATTCTACATGACAGGATCCTAGAAATTGAAAAGCATTATCAACAGGTAAATGTTCTCTTACTTCTTTTGTTTTATGTGTGGGTCGACACTGTGCTAGATGTGTATGCAGTGCAGTTTAGAATTTAGTAACTTGTGAGGGCAGTGTAATTTGCATTAGTTGTGTCTTACGTGGTAAGTAATACATAGAGCTTCACTATGTGTCAGGGACTTGTGTAAGTACTTAGCATATGAACTGATTTAATTCTCACATTTACCTTACGAAGTAGGCACAATTATTTTCCCTTTTTTACAGATGAGAAAACTGAGGCACTGAAAGGCTAATAACTTGTTCAAGGTCCCCAGTTAAAAAACAAGAGAAGCCAAGCACACGTGCCTCTAATCCTACCACTTTGGGAAGCCAGGGTGGGAGGCTGGCTTGAAGCTGGGAGTTCAAGACCAGCTTGGGCAACGTGGTGAGACCCTGTCTTTACAAAGAATAAAAGCATGAGCCAGATGTGGTGTTGCAGACCTGTAGTCCCCAGCTACTTAGGAGTCTGACACAGGGGAATCACTTGAGCCCAGGAGTTCAAGGCTTCAGTGAGCTATGATCGCACCACTGCACTCTAGCCTGGGTGATAAGTCGAGACCCCCATCTCAGAAAAACAAAAAACAAAACAAACGGACGTTACTGTTATTTCTGTGCCATAAAAACAAACAAAAACCATCTTTTGCTGACCACACCATGTTAAGTACCATGCTAAGCCTTTAAAATGTATTTACCCTTTAAATCTCTCAAAATGTGAAAATGGAAATCCTATTGTCTATGATTTACAGATCAAGAAATAGCTTGCCAAGGTTAAGTAACTTGCTTAAAGTCAGACAGATAGTAAAGGACACAATGATATTTAAATTCAATACCATCTGACTGTAAAGCCTATTTGAGGCTGGGAGGCGATGGCTCAGGCCTGTAATCCCAGCACTTTGAAAGGTTGAAGCGGGAGGATAGTCTGAGCCCAGGAGTTCGAGATCAGCCTGGGCAACAAAGCAATACCCGATCTCTACAAAATAAATTTAAAAATAAATTTTTTTTAGAAAAGGATAAAGCCTATTTGTTGTTTATACTCCATGCTGAAATCAGAATTGATATCAGAATCATGGGTATTTTTTTTAAATGCACTCTCTTCTATTGTTAATCTAAACAGATCTAATCAAATTATTTGATTAATCAGAAAATAACTCTAGTTTGCAGATTAGCACTATAGATTTCTTTTCATGAGCATATTCCATTCAAAAAGTACAAGGACCAGAGGAAGATAGGCATCACAAATAGACTTTACAACTTTTAAAAGCAGTTTTAGGAAGGCAGTAAAAGACTTTACTCAAGTGAAAAATGAAATGAAGTGTTCAAATTATCTATACATATTTTATCCATATGATCTCTCTATGGCTTTTGGTTGAGTATAAGTAAAAATAAAATGTGTCATAATAGCTGCAGGGTGGGAGAAATGATTATGAATTGAAGTTTTCAAGAGATTATGATTCAGATGATGTTTTTTTTACTGAGTCCCTCCCTAGTAGGTGTGGGTCATATTTGGAAATACATTATGGTGCTTGTTGCATTTATTTCTATTTTCAGAATGAGGATAAGATGAGAAAATCCTTCAATCAGCAGTTAGCCGATGCCATAGCTGTTATCAAAGGAATGTACCAGGTGAGTTTTTGTTTTTGGTGCTTTGGTTGTGGGCAAGGCTACCTTCAGCTGCTGTGTGCAAGGAGTGGGGATCACCTTGGCTTCCCAGTCTGTGTTTCCAGCTCTGAAGGCCTGTTTCCTCAATTTTCAGGTCACCTTAGAGGGATCAGGCCTAGGACTGTTTATGCTCACATTATAAAGCTTTCTAGAAACTGGAAAATTCTAATCTGGTATTCAGGACACCTGGGCGTGTATTAAAGTAATCCAAAGTTTATTTGGTGTGGTCAGAGCTGAATAGATGAAGGTCAGATGGTCCTAAGAGAGAGTTCAGAGAATCTGTAGTAAATTCCAGTTGGTGGATTAACTTTTCTAATGACAGGGACATTTTTATCTGCCAGACACATGCTTCATTTTCCTTCACAATGGGAAAATTCCTACCTTTAGTGGATTTTTTAGACTCAGCAAAGACCTTATGCTTCGTTTAGCATTTATAACTACATCCTCACCTTGCATTTCAATATACTTCCATAAGTAAATTTTTTGTGTAAGTCTTTTTGGGCACTGTTTGCAAGCTTCTTATCATAGCACTCAACACATTCTGTATTTAATTATTTAATTGCTTGTGAAGTGTCTTTGTTCCATGCCAGACTGTCAACCTTAAGGATCTCCTGTGTGTTACTCTCTGCTGTGCCTCTGCCTTTAGCGCTGTGACTGGTACATAATTAACAACCAGCTACTGATTGCTAAATGCATGAATGGTCACCTGTACCTGTGGCAGACAGTGCTGCCGCCTGCTCAAATGTCATTCTCTCCACTGCACATTTTCCCCACTGCTTTTTACTGACAGGGGCACTTCCAACTATAGAAACCAAAATGCTAGATTATTCCTCTTCCAGCTCCCTTTTTAGCTATAGCACAGACATTGGCAAAGTCGGGTCCCTAACCAATGAGACCTGAAGGTGAGTTGGCCGTGAGATTTTGGGGGAGGTGGTTCTTTCTAAGTAAAAGGGACTACTGAAGATATCATCTCACACTGGTCAGAATGGTTATTATTAAAAAGTCAAAAAAATAACAGATGCTGGTGAGGTTGCAGAGAAAATGGAACACTTGCTTATACACTGCTGATGGGAATGTAAATTAGTTCAGCCACTGTGGAAAGCAACTTGGAGATTTCTGAAAGAAATTAAAACAGAACTACCATTTGACCAACCAATCCCTTTGCTGGGTATATATCCAAAGAAAGATAAATCATTCTACCATAAAGACACATGCATGTATGTGTTCATTGCAGCACTGTTCACAATAGCAAAGACATGAAATCAACCTAGATGCCCATCAATGGTGGACTGAATTAAAAAAAATGTGGTACATATACACCATGGAATATTACATAGCCATTAAAAAGAATAAAATCACATCCTTTGCAGCAACATGGATGGAGCTGGAGGCCACTATCCTAAACAAATTAATACAGGAACAGAAAACCAAATATTGCGTGTTCTTACTTGTAAGTGGGAGCTAAACATTGAGAACATATGGACACGAAGGGAACAGTAGACACAGGGGCCTACTAGAGAGTGGAGGGTGGAGGTTGGGAGGAGGGTGAGGATCAAAAAACTACCTATTGAGTACTACGCTTATTACCTGGGTGATGGAATAATCTTACACCAAACCCCTGTGACATGCAATTTACCCATGTAATAAACCTGTACATGTACCCTCTGAATCTAAAACAAAAATTAGAAAGAAAAAAAAAGGGTCTCATGGAAGACCCTTTCTGTTTCTTTGCTTGATATTTTATGTCTCCTTCTGATGCTTGGAATTGCCGAGGCACTGTGAAACCAAACATTGAGATACTCTGGATGTGCTGAGGTAGCAGGGTAGAAAGATGAGAAGCAGAGGGGTCCTTGGTAATGTCATTGAGCCATGAAAAGTAACCCTGGACTTGCCCTGCCTGAGGCCTCTTAAATTCATGAAATAACAACCCCTCAGTGTTGAAGCCACTGTTAGTTGACTTTTCAGTTACTTGCAGCTGAAAACATCACAGGACATATTGCTCTGCTAATGATCTCTGTGACTCTGTGCCAAACTGTGTTTCCAAAGGCACCTGTGACACTCTCTCCCACTTACCTGCTTTTGTGCAACGTCACCTCGCTTCTCTCCCATCAAGAGGTGGAATCTGATTCCCCTCCCTTGAATCAGGGCTGCCTTTAGTGACTTGCTGATAAGCACAGAATGTGGAGGAAGTGAAGCTGCGTGACTTTTAAGTTAAGGTCAGAAGAAGTCTTGCAAGTTCATCCTTATTCTCTCTGAATGTTTGCCCTCTAGATTGTCCTTCCCTGAATTCAGCTACCATGCTGACAAAAGCCCTTGCCATATGGAAGATCTACATGTAGGTACTACTGGGTCTCCAGGCTCATCTCAGCCCCACCTTTGAGTCACCCCAGCCTAGGAGTCAAAAATATGAGTGGAGAAGCCTCCAGATGACTCGAGCTACCAGCCATGTAGGGTCTTTTTATGGAGGAGAGATAAGCCATCCCTGCTGTGCTTCTACTAATTCCCGACTCATTGAGTTTGGTTTTTTTTCTTTGTTTTGCTTTTTATTTTGGAGTCTTTTCTTTTTTTAGAGACAGGGGTCTCACTGTCTCCCAGGCTGGAATGTAGGGTGCTCATAGCTCACTGTAGCCTTAAACTTCTGGACTCAAGCGATCCTCTCACCACAGCCTCCTGAGCAGCTGGGACTACAGGCATGTGCCAGCACACCCAGTTAATTAAAAAAAAAAAATTATACATATATACACACACACACACACACACACACACATATAGTAGACATGGGATCTTGCTGTGTTATCCGGGCTGGTCTTGAACTCCTGTCCTCAAGTAATCCTCCTGCCTTAGCATTCCAGAGTGCTAAGATTACAACCATGAGCCATTGTGCTGGCCTAATTAATATTTAATGGAAGAAGACAGAAGGAAGAAAGAGAAAGAGGGAAGGAGGGAAAATGAGTATTATATGTAGCAGTTTTATATATATTGATTTTGCAACCAAACATCTTGCTAAATTCTTGTGTGTGTTTCAATAATTTTTCTATAGACTCTCTGGGGCTTTCTATGTAAACAGTTATGCAATTGAGAATACATATTTTTGTCACTTCATTTTTCATCCATAAACCATGTAATCATTTCAGCAGTGCCTTGTCTGGAGCAGCTGCTGCAAAGATGCTGGATGCAGCAGGGGAGACATGGCCAGGGTTGTACACTCTACTAAGCCAGCAGGAGCCAAGAACAAGCAGGAATGGTGCCCACCTTCTGAGTTGGTGATGGAGGAGCTCCATGCTCCTAGAGGCAGCTGCAGCTGCCCAGCCATGGCTGCAGACCCAGATCCCTGTGCTCTTGGAGGCCCAGGAAGCCCCCCTGCCCCCACAGGCTCAGAAGTGCCTGCTCCTGCTCCCTGGCCTTTCCTTATTCCTGGCACCCACTCTTATTTTGGAGCAAAGCTGTGGCCAAGCCTGGGCACTGTCATGACCTGGTTGGGTGTGTGTGTGCTTGGGATGGTGCTGACACACCAGGCCCCTGCTGCTTTGGTGCCCTCTAGACTTTGGGTGCCAACGAGCACAGGAGGGAGGCCATGGGGGCACTGAGGGTGGCACAGCACAGGCCTGCAGGTGTCCCTTGGCATGAACAGCCTGGGCACCATGAACAGCAGCAGGAAGTGACAGGCTCCTGAGTGAAAAGGGATGTGTCACTAGTGAAGCCCCACCTTCAAGCCAGGTACGGCCTGAAGCCTGGGGGCCAGGCTGCCAGTTCCACAGACTGGAGTGAGAACTTATGGTGCTTTTTTGAGGCCCACCTGTGGCTGCACATTGACCAATCAGCATGCACTTCCTCCCCTCTGAAGCCCATAAAAACCCTAGACTCAGCCAGACTCTGGCAGAGGTCAGGATGACCTGCCTGCAGAGAGGAGTTATTCACTGTGGGATCTTCTCTCAGCTGAGAGCTGAACAGATATCAGGATGACCTGCCTGCAGAAAGGAGCTACCCACTGAGAGTGGGTCTCCTCTCAGCTGGGAGCTGAGCAGATGCCGGGATGACCTGCTTGCAGAAAGGAGCTACCCACTTCAGATCTCCTGAGAGCTGTACTGTTGCTGAATAAAGCACCTCTTTGCATTACTCACCCTCCAATTGTCTGCATATCTCATTCTTCCTGCATGTGGGACAAGAACTCAGGACCCACCAAATAGTGGGACTGAAAAAGCTATAAGGCAAACAGGGCTGAAACACACCCCTCACTCACCACACTGCAGGCAACAAGAAGGAGAGAAGAGCTGCAGCCCTTGGGGAAGCCCAGACCTAGAAGCTCCCTGAGCCAGTGTTGTGACACCCTCTTTGGGGCTCTGCAGTTCCTGGTGTCTCCAAGCTTCCAGGCACCACTGTGTTCCCCAGTGCCAGCAGTGGAAGCCACTGGTGGTATACCTGGTCCAGCTGCAGCCTTGCAGGGAGCTGGCACCCTTGCTGGCACCTGGAACTGCCCATCCCGCTGCAGCTGGCATGCCTAGCTGTGTGTAGTGGCTGGACCCTGCACTCACTCATGCACCCCTTGTTGCTGTGCACCTGGCTTGCCCTTGGCAGGCATGGGATCCAGGCTGGTAGCATGAGCTGAGCACAGCCTGCCAGGTCAAGCGGGTGGAATGAGCCTAGCAGGCCTGAGCAAAACTCAGGCAAAAGTGCCACTGACCACAGAGGTTTCTGGCTGGCAAAGCAACACCCCAAGGATCCTGTGGCAGCATGGTGGCACATGCTTGTAGTCCTAGCTACTGAGGAAGCTGAGGTGGGAGGACTGCTTGAACCCAGGAGTCTGATGTGAGTGAGCCATGATTGTGCCAGTACACGCCAACCTGAGTGACATGGCATGAACTTGTCTCTAAAAGAAAGAAAAAAAAGATGCATTTAATCTATCTTATCCAGTATTATTCTTGTTTATAATGAGAGAATAAGTCAGAATTTCGTGGTTTTTAAAAACATGTTTTTGGCCAGGCGTAATGGCTCATGCCTATAATCCTAGCACTGTGGGGGGCCAAGGCAGGCAGATCACTTGAGCTCAGGAGTTTGAGACCAGCCTGGGCAACATAGTGAGACCCTGCCTCTACAAAGCATACAAAAAGATTAGCTGGGCATGGGGGCATGCGCCTGTGGTCCCAGCTCCTCGGAAGGCTGAGGTGGGAGGATCACTTGAACTCCGGAAGTTGAGGCTGCAGTGAGCCGTGATCATGCCACTGCACTTCAGCCTGGTTGATAGAGCAAGACCCTGTCTCAAAACAAACAAACAAACAAAAACCACATGCTTTTATAGTTCTTTGTGTCTTCCACAATTTCTGGGACATTGGTCTTTTTCTAATATACATCACATGGTCAAAAATATAGCTAAATAATGAATATTACTCTTTGTCCATACACTTTATACTTCTAGGAGTAGAAAGCCATGGAAGCATTAAATTCTTCATATTCATCAGTTTTTCATAAATATGTGTTAAATATGCTTAATTATGGTTAGTTGACTTATGAAAAAATTGTTTATATTAAAGTCATTATTGGAATCTTTGCTTTGGCTTGTTGGCATCACTTTGATCTATGACCTCAGACAGTCTTCCAAATCCTGGCCACCCAGTTTGTTAAGGCTTAGTCATAAGGAAGAACAGAGGAAAGTTGAAAATAAAACGAAGTGTTGTATACACTTTTTGTAGATTGACAAGTATAAATGACTCTCTGCTGCCCTCTGGAGACCAGTTAAGGACACAAGTACCTGTACTTTTTTTTTTCAGCTATGAACAAGTTTCTAAATTTATTTAACTTTTCTTTTGGTCAATCGAATACAGCAAAGATAAAGAGTTGTATGTGATTATCTTTATAGCATCTGTCTTGCTAGAGTCTCTCTCTCTGTTGGCTAATGTGAGAGGCTATGTGAGAGGAAACCCATGTGGCAAAGAACTGAGTGTAGCCTCTGGCTGACAGCAAGAAACTGAAGCCTTCAGTCCTATAGCTGAAAAAAAAGTGGATTTTTCTACAACCTGAGTGAGCTTAGAAGCAGATCCTTTCACAGTTGTGCTTCAGATGAGACCACAGCCCTGAACACCACCTTAATTGCAGCCTTGGGAGACCCTAAACAGGACCTACCTGAATTCCTGACCAATAGAAACTATGAGATTGTGTGTGTGTGTGTTTGTGTGTGTGTGTGTGTGTGTGTGTGTGTGTATTTTAATTTAATTTTTTTTTCTTTTTCATTAGTGACAGGGTCCTACTATATTGCCCAGGCTAGTCTCAAACTCCTGGCCTCAAGTGATCCTACCGCTTCAGCCTCTCAAAGTGCTGGGATTATAGGTGTGAGGCACTGTGCCTGTCCAAACGTGTGTGTTTTAAGCCACTACATTTGGGGTAAAATTTTTATGCAGCACTATATAACAAATTTGTCCTTCATATTTAGTGAGCCATCAAATCCTACCAGTTTTTTGTTGTTGTTTGGTTGTTTGGGTGTTTGTTGTTGTTGTGTTTGAAACAGGGTCTTGCTCTGTCACCCAGACTGGAGTGCGGTGGCACCATCTCTGCTTACTACAACCTCTGCCTCCCAGGCTCAAACAACCGTCCCACCTCAGCCTCCCAAATCGCTGAGATTATAGGCGTGAGCCACATGGCTGGCTGTCCTGCCAGTTTTTTGTCTCCTAAATTCATGTCTTGTTATTTTACCTCTGAGCCAGTTTAGGTAGTCAGCATTGCTCACTGGCCTGTGGCTGGTGCCTTCTTATGCCTTTTGGTCTTCATTAAGTCCATCGTCTGCCCAGGCATCTGGGTGGTTGTTCAAGACACAAGTCTGACCACATCCTGCCCTGTTTAAATCCTTCAGTGTTTCCTCCATGCCTTTAGGATGAAGTTTAAGTGCCTTAGCATGGCTTAGAAGGTCCTTTCATGTCTTCACTTTTATCTGTTTCCACTTCTTAGCTAAAACTTTACCCTCCTACAATACTGGGCCGTCACCTGCTTCTCTCAACTCACCTCAAGTTATTAACTACCTCCCTGGAATTTTTGCATGATGTCCCCCTTTGCTCTTTCTCTGCTGACTAATAGCTACAGTGAATTGTATCACATTTACCCAGTACATGTTGATCTGTCCACTAGACTGTTCCTGCAGAGCAGGGACCGAGTCTTGCTCATCTTTGTATTCTCCTAGCAGACTGTGTGGCACATAATAGGTTTTTGACAAATTTTGTTGAATAAAGGGTTGAATATGATCAAGAACAGTGTCAAGATAACTTGACCTACACCATGGTACTGGAAATAGATCATGAATTCCTAGTGGAAATTTCCTAGAATAAAGGCAATCCATAATGTCAAGGTCTTTAACTGTTCTTTCACTCACGTTTTGATTCATTTCATCCATCCATTGTCTGATTTTCCAGCAGAGGTCCACAGCCAGTCCTTGTACCCATTGTGTATAATCTAGTGGTCAAGAGAGATAACAAACTTAGCATTTACAGTCCACATTGGAGGTTTGTACCCAGTGGGTACAAACTCTCTGGCAGTTTGGGTGAATAGTTAAGGAAGACTTTTAGGAAAAGGTGATTCCTATGCTGAGCCTTGAAGGACAATGAATATTTGGGGGAGATGGGGAGAAAACAGGGAAAGAGAAGAGAGGGAGAAGGAGAGGTGATAAAAGAGATTCTGAGAAATTGGTTCGTGTAATTATGGGGGCTGGCAAGTTTGAAATTTGCAAGGCAAGGCCAGCAGGCTGGAGACCCAGGAAAAGGCTTGATGTTACAGCTTGAGTCCGAATGCAGTCCTCTAGGAGAATTCCCTCTTCCTCAGAGAATCTCAGTCTTTTTCTGAGAAGGCTTTCAACCTATTGGATGAGCTCCGTCTACATGATGGAAGTCTGAAGGTTAATCTGCTTTACTCAGAGCTACCGATTTTAATATTTATCTCATCTAAAAATGCCAGCAACATCTAACATTTGAAAAAGAGTTAGCCGGGCGCGGTGGTGGGCGCCTGTAGTCCCAGCTACTCGGGAGGCTGAGGCAGGAGAATGGCGTGAACCCGGGAGGCGGAGCTTGCAGTGAGCTGAGATCCGGCCACTGCACTCCAGCCTGGGCGACAGAGCAAGACTCCGCCTCAAAAAAAAAAAAAGAAAAGAAAAGAAAAAGAAAAAGAGTACCATGGCCTAGCCAAGTTGATACATAAAATTAATCATCACAGATACATATATGTGACTATATAGATATATGTGAATGTGTATGTGTAAGTGTGTAGATACATTTATGTATATCCTAGTTCTGTCTATGGAGAGCGCCTAGAGGAAGTGACATTCCTATAGCAATGAGTACACCTAGAATTCAGCTTTTAGATTTAAATGATATTCTACACTCAAAGAAACCAGGGCTTTTCGGAGGAGTAGCCAACTCTAGGGCAGTGACAGGGAAAATGGAAGAAAGGCCTGCAATATTTTGTCACAACCAAAGCAAGGAAATGCTCAAAAAATTATGAAGGTGTGTCAGAACACAGGAGTCAGCTGGTAGGGGCTTCCTTCATTCCACTTGGCCAATCTGGGAAAATTCATGCATCAAGATAAACAATGATAATTATGAATTGTAACCATTTGAGTAAAATAGGAATCCATGAGCTCACCGTCATAAGTAAATAAGTGAATAACTAATGCATTTATTTATTTCGGGAAAAGGTTTATCTTATGGAAGTACTAAAATATCTCCCTACAAATGCATATTAATACTTTAACTGGGAATAAATACATATTAAGGACTATAACATGTATTAATTAGTATAATATTAATTAACTTTACAGTGAAGAAAGTTGATACTAACACCTTCTTAACTAGATGATAAAAGTTAATATCTCCATTATAATAACCTTCATTATCTACAAAGGTTAATATATCACCTTTGAAGTAAACAATTGACTTGCTTCCCACCCAATATTGTCATAGTCAATCTAAATGTTCACAGAGTAATTATTCCCTAGTTTAAATGTTGCAAACTAACAGCTGGACCTTAATGAGAATGATGGCACCAAAATATAGAAATTTTATTTTAGAAAGTTAATGAGACAATTGAAATTCCAAAAACATTTTCCTTGAACAGCAGGCAGTCATTCAAGAGTGGCAGCTCTGCAGGGTTGCACTGCCCAGAGTGCCACTTTCCTGGTTGTCACTCATTGGGAGAACACCTGCAAATACAGTATTTACCTTTTATGTCTGGCTTATTTCACTTAGCATAATGTCTTCCAGGTTCATCCATGTTGTCCCAAATGGCAAGATATCCTTCTTTTTTATGGCTGAAAAATATTGTATTAATATATACATTATACATACTACCATAGTAAATATTACATTGTGCGTGTGTGAGAGTGTGTGTGTGTGTGTGTGTGTGTAACATTTTCTTCATTCATCTGTTGATAGATATTTAGGTTGTTTCTGTATCTTGGCTATTGTGAATAATGCTGTAATGAACATAGGAATGCAAATATCTTTAAGAGCATGATTTTATTTCCTTCGAATATATACCCAGAAGTAGGATAGCTGTATCATATGGCAGCTTTTAGTTTTCTGAAGAACCTCCATACTATTTTCCATAATGACTGTACCACTTTACATTCCCATCAACAGTGCACAAGGGTTGCCTTTTCTCCATACCCTTGCCAATACTTGTTATCTCTTATCTTTTTGAAAAGACTCATTCTAATAACTCATTCTTATCATAATGAGGTAATTTCTCATTGCAGTTTTGATTTGCATTTTCCTGATGATTGGTGATATTTCATGTACCTGTTAGCAATTTGCATATCATCTTTGGAAAAATGTTTATTTAGGTCCTTGGCCCATTTTTTAATCTTTTCTTTTAAAAAAAAATTGTAGAGAAGGATGTCTTGTTATGTTACTCAGGCTGGTCCCAAACTCCTGGCCTCGAGTGATCCACCTGCTTCAGCCTCGCAAGTAGCTGGGATTATAGACACGAGCCACCATGCCTGGCATTTACTATTGCTTTATGAAACTTCTAATTTTGTTAATACATTGTTTTTCTTGTTTTGTTCAACTGTGTATCTGTGTTCTCTTGCATCTCATTGAGCTTCTTGAAGATAATATTTTGAATTTTTTGTCAGACGATTTGCAGATCTCCATTTTTTTGGAGTCAGTTACTGGAACTGTATTCGTTTTCTTGAGAGTGTCATGTTTGCCTGATTCTTCACGACCTATATAGCCTTATGTTGGTGTTTGTGCATTTGAATGAGCAGACACTTCCTTCAGTCATTACAGACTGGTTTTGCTAGGTAAATATTTTCTTCTTTAGATTAGCCTCCACGATTGCAGTTGAGTAGGGCTGCAGCCGAGTTACGTGGCTGCTGCTGGGTCTGCAATGGGGTCCATGTTAGTAGGCCTATTACTAGGGGCTTGAACAGGCTTGCATCCTGTCTGGCCCCTGGAAAGAATAAACTGCTTCCAGGACCTTGGTCTGTAGAGTTGGTGCTGGGTAAAGAATATGCTTCAGGTTTCACAGTTGGGTTTGCAGATGGTGGGCCTGTTACCAGGCGCAGGTAAGTGTTGTATTCCTTCAGGTCCCTTGGAGTGTTCCTGCTGGGTTACTGAGTTGGTCCCTGGGCAAGAATTGGCCATGGACCATGGCTGACAGGGGCTTGAATGGAATTACAGGGCTGCTTCATGGCTTACACTGAGACTGGGGTCTGCAGACATACCTCCAGAGACACAGACAGGTGTGCCTTCTACTAGGCTCCTGGGCAAGCAGGACTGCTCTTGGATCATGGCTGAGTGGGCTGGAGCTGGGTCACAGGGCTACTTCAGGCTTCTCCATCAGACTGAGGTCAGCAGTCTGCCTCCAGAGGCATTGATGGGCATGTTTCCTGGTAGATCTCTGGGTGGACAGGACTGCTTCTGGACCAAGGCTAGGAAGGGACAGAACTAGGTGTAGGTCCACCCCAAGATCTGCAGTGGAATCAAGATCAGTGGGCCTGCCTTTAGAGTACAGAAAGGCATAGCTTTCATCAAGCCCCTGGGTGGGCAAGACTGCTCTCAGACTGCAGCTGAGAGAGCTGGGGCCAAGTTAAAGGGCTATTTCAAGATCTGCTGTGAGACTGAGGTCAGCCGACCGGCTTCCGAGGGCACAAATAGGCATGACTCCCAGCAGGTGCCTGGGCAGGCAAAACCGGTCTCAAACTGCAGCTGAAAGTGGGTTTGGTTGAGTTACAGAGCTGATTCAGGGTCCACAGCTGAGACTGAGGCCTGTGGGCATGTCACCAGAGGCACAGGTGAACGTGATTCCTCCTGGATTTCTTGGCAGATGGTTCTAGTGGCAGGACCAAGTCCGCAGGGGGATGAAGCCATTTCTGGGTTTGTAGCTGGGATCATGGTCAGTGAGCCTGCCACCTAGGTGCAGCCTGCCACTCAAAACGGCCCTCCTCAGTCTTGGGCTCCACCAGAGTTTTGCAGTCTTCTATCCAGGTCCCAAATCTCCCTCAAGGGCACTTTTGTCCATGAATGGCTGCCAAATTCTTGTTGAGTGGAAGTTCTCCTATTCTTCCATCTCGCTCTTTGCTATTGTAGTTTACATGGCTGATACAGTTAGAGTAACTGATCATGCTTTGTGTTTTATAGGATAACACTGTGCTACATAGTACATAATAATTTTTAAGCATATATTTCAATATAAATAAATTTTCGTATTAAAATTGTATGCAGGTTACAAAAATAACCTCACAAAACAGCAGCTTAAAAGATGAAATGTTTTCTGATGGTGTCTAATTTTTAATGCTGAGTGTCTAATTAATTTTTAATGCTGCTTTTTTTTGTACCCAGCAATTTTTTGAGGTAGAAGAAGAGAACATTAATTTGCAAGATGCAAGTAGTGTCAAAATAAATATTTTGTTAAGAAAACTGAAAGAGAAAGAAGAAGTTATTAAAGAATTAAAAGAACAGCTAGACCAATATGAAGATTTTGGATTTCACAAAATGGTACGTTTCAAGGCAAGGAATAATTAATTTTAATATTTATAAAGAAAGTCATAAATAGTTAAAAGCTTGATTTAATGATAAACTAAAATCCAATTGATGCATTTTGGGCATCTCCCCATAATATAAGCCAGTCTAACTCTTTTCTGCTCAATGACCTATTCGAGAAAACCCATAGCAATATGAATAGGAGCAATATAATGGTTCCGTATATTTTATTTAAATAGGAATAAAATAACTTACATCCCACTGCAAAAACAAGTCCTACTCTAGAAGAGTATGGGAGTGGATTTTTGTTGTAACTGAAGACTCCCACCCTTTTTTTGCAATCAAGGTAGTTTGAAAGACACGAAGTTAGTCTTTCCAAGCCAGGCATTCCAAGAAGCCAACTTGGAAAAGAATGACATTTTAATAAAAATATCAAGAAGAAAAATCTCAGAGGATTTTCCCCTCAGTTTTTCCCGTTGCAATGGGAACCAGGAGCTGCTTTACTGGTTAGACAAACTACTGAAGGGAGCAAAACTGGAATGAGTGAGAAGGCAGAAAGAAGAACCTAAACTCCTGTCAAGGAGGAAGTTTAAGGGCTTTGGAAAGTGTGGATCCTGAGAACGAATTCATTGTCATCTCATCTCTGCTCTGAGCCACCAACTGTCTCAGGCCCAACCACAGTCCAGAGCTGGAGAGGATTTTATTATTAAGTTCTAAGAGCAAGAAGCTGATTGTTTGAGTTGGAAAGGCTAACAGATACTGGGACCCAGGAGGAATAAGAGTCTATTGAATATCAATAGCAGGTATCAGATACTTCATCGATGGCATCTCTTGTCATTCTCACAGTTCAGTTTGCAGATGAAGAAGCAGAGACGGGGTGGTTAAGTAACTTCCTCACGGGCACACAGGTAGTAGATGGTAAAGATGGTACATGAACCAAGGTTCACCTGAATCTAAAGTCCACTTACAGAGGGGGAGCTCTATCCTCTACAGTAAGAATTAAAGGTTGTAGTGAATATATAATATGCATGTGCCTATAGAAAATGTATAGATTGTAATGTATAGATTGTTATAATATATTACAATGTGATATAATACATTAATAATTATTACTAGATTAATACACTTAGAAATATTGACACATGCATACAGGAAAATCTGAAAAGTTATATGTCAAAATGTTAACACTAGAAAGAAACACTTATGGGTTGCTCATGCCTTTGAGTACAGTCTATGGTTTATCTAAATCCCTCACTAGTACTCTTATTTAAAACTTCAAGCTTATAAGAGATAATGAATCAAACACAAACCATTCTAAAGGTTTGTATTTAAACTGGTTTAAATGTTTGCTTTGTTTAAGTGTTTGTTTTGTTAATCTATTAGAAATCTTTGTATCCAGAAAAATATCTAGAAAAAAGTTGAACACCTTCTAAGCAATACAGTATTGTGTCAATAGCATAGATCGAATAAAATTGAATATTTTTTTTTATATGTCTTGGACTAGGAAGCACATTCAATTTTTGCATTTGCTTTTGAAAAACCTTTTCTTGGGTTTACATTTGCCTTTACCTTTGCTTTTTGGAGAAAACAGTTTAATAGAAAAGATTAAAAACTATAATAGTTCTCTTTTAATCCTGCCTTGGCCAAAGACATCCAGTGTAGATGTGGCAAGGCAATTTTGATCCATTTATTTCCCATTTGTGAAATGCAACATGATACCCGCCTGGCTAAAGTAGAGAGTTATGATAACAACACCTGCTGTATTGAATGTAAATTGCTTCGAGTTCTTTGAAAAAATATTCGTATATCAATTCAGGTATTATAAGGAAATGCACAAATCCTTATAGCCATCAGTTTATGTTCCATAAAATGTACCAAACAGACTTCTGGACTGTTGAGAACACCCCAATTGGGTAAGACAGCTCCCCACACTCTTGAAATGTTTACACGTCTAACTTTTCTCTTCAGCTAGTCACCTGGCCTGGCTGGACATTCTGGGGAAACCGTGAGGATGGGCTGTGGCTTTGTGAAGAGGCTAGTAGGTGGGAACCACACAGGCTCATGTGTAAGCAGGCTGTTCTCTGGCTTTCAGTGGCATCCAGAATACCCTGGTTATTCCATCGTAATTAACCCCCAAAGAGCACATTATAATTTCTGTAAACACTTTAAGATTTGAGGAAGGTGAGGTGATCCTGATTAACGGGGTATATGGATTTCTCCTGGAGACCCCAACAAAGCACAGGGCTCTGCTGTCCCCTCTTGACTGAGGGTGATGGAAAACATACATGTCACCATTTCAAGAACACGGACGCAAATTCCACAAAGGCAGATCATGGCTTATGTCAAATAAAACGAAACACATTTTTTTTTCTACATTCTCTAAGAACAAACTTTCCTAAAACCTCATGCCACTTAAGCTCTAGATGATCTTTTTTATTTGAAATTTCATCTGATTCAACTGCCCCCTCTAGTGGTATTTAAAAAACCCTTGGGACACCAAGTCTCAAATTAGATTGGGAACACTAAATTTGGAAAAACAATTAAAAATTTCAAAGTAGCAGTGGAAGTAAGTTGAAAAAAAAAGTGAAATAAACAAGCTTTAATTCTGCAGTTATCTAGTTTACTCTTACTGATGATCAAATTACTTCAATAGCTTTATAGTTAATAAGTAGTTGTAATATTTCTCATCTCCAGATGGGAACATCCTGAATGTTGAACTTTCCCAAGAGCAACTTCATTCAAGGGATGAAATGTTCAGGTTTTATTCAGTGGGAAATCAATGTGACTCAGCTGCATGCCATTGTAGTCATCAGGTTTCCATGCTGTCCGTTGACTAATCCTCTTGAGAATTTATAAAGGAGGTTAGCCTTTATGTCTCTGTGATTGTGTGTGTGTGTATGCGTGTGTGTGTGTGTGCACGCGCGCCTGTGCATGTGTTTTAATTTCAGCTGGAGCTGGCATTTTGAATAGACTTTTCATTTTTCTTTCTTATCCCAGCACTGATGAGCCCTGCAACCATCACCCACCTACCTTCCATTGCTGAGCATATCTGCTTGTTGCTGACAGCTCTGAAACAGAGCTGTCATTCAAGAGTGGCAGCTCTGCAGGGTTGCACTGCCCAGAGTGCCACTTTCCTGGTTCTCACTCATTGGGAAAGCACCTGCTCTTCTCTGTGACTGTCATGAGGCATGGGCTTGCATCAGAACTCTACTCCTCCCCAGAAAATTGAGATGTCCAATTCAATGGAGCCCATGGAAGGGAAACTGCTGAGAAGGCGCAGAAAGTGCTTTGAACCAGGACTTCTCAGACTTTACCACTCACACGCATCACCTGCAGGTGTTGTTAGATGCAGACTCTGACACAGTAGCCCTGGGTTGGGCCTGAGGGGCTGCATTGCCAATCAGTTCCCAGGTGATGCTGAGGCTCCTGGTCCATGGACCGTATTTGAGGAGCAAAGCTCCCAAGTACACCTGTTTTCAAAAATGGTTCTTTCAAGATTCAATTTGGGATTCAGTTTGTAATTGTATGCATCTTGTGAATATTCACAAAAGATATAGCACATATGCTACCGCCTGAAGTCCTAGTTTTTATAATATGAAATAAAAACTTGAGATTGGCAAGTTTCTTTACAATTTTGAAATTCCAGAATGATCAAGGATTACACACAATCTCTCTCAGAGTATAGTGTGGTTTAAACGGCTACATCCAGTTAACCGCCTTTTAATGATCTCCGTCCTTCTTAACCTCGTTTTATTAATGCAGTTTATTTTTTTAAAGTCTCGTGGTTTAAGCAAGCACAAACTAGCAGTGTGGACAGATGGCAGAAGGAACACCACCACAAAACCTGCCACTCAGAGTGTAACAGAGGACCGTAGCAGCTCAGAACGATCCCTTTGTTCATTTTGCTAATGAGTGTCCTCATTGCTGTGGGCAACTGAATAGTTAATTACTTGCAGTTCCCGCAGCTGACAGATGGTGGGGACAGAGCTAAGGGTTAACCTCAGAAGAACAGGGGTTGTGGATTGATATGTGGAGGACAAACCCCCAGATTTAATGTGTTTTCCTTGCGTCCTGCTTTCATACAAAGAGATTCTTAGAACCCATAGTTAAGTATTAGCTGCTACCATTTGTAAATTTTACACTTCATCTGATGAATTCAAATAGTTCTTCTTTAGTTTATGAGAATCGGGTGCTTGTGTAATCCTCTGTGGATGTTCATATTCTGCCACTGTTAGGAAAAGTATGCTTAAGCCTATTAAGGCCAGTATTGTTTGTTTCTTTCTTTCTTAAAAAAAAAAACTTTTAGTCTATAAATGCATTCTGTGATGGTCTCAAATTGAACAATGTGGGACAAGAAATTAATGACTGGGATTCAGTGTTGTTTATCAACTACTTACTAGGTTTGTTAGTTCTCATTAGTTAAGAATGAATTGGGCTCAAATAATTTAAATGAAATGGTGAATCAAAGTCATGAAGATTTGGTAATTGAGCTTAGTGCAAAATTTAACAACATAATTTAAATATTACTAACTCTTACACACACACACATACATACTATATGTAATTTCATTAGTAAGTCACTTGTTTTAAAGGACTTATTAATGTACTTATTAGTGTACTACAAAAAAATTTAAATCACTTCTTTTTCTTTCAAACTGTTACAGGGGAAAATATTTAAATAATTTACTTCCACACATCCTTAAACTAAATGAAAGTGTAGTTCCAAAGGGAAATCAGTCGAGAGAAATGATTTTGTTTTTGAGGGAAGATTTTATTTTTATTTATTGCAATCATGGAATTACTGTAAAAAGAATAAGTTATAATTCACCTGTGATGACCTTAAGTTCAAAAGTGTTTTTAATATCTGTAGTAATTTTTAACAAGGCATGTAGAGTCTTCTATCTCCTTTGGCATAATAATATAATGACTAATATTTTGAGATTGCATAATCTGTTTATTATTGTACCACAATAAAGTGTAAAGTTCTGCACCAACTTCCCCAATCCATTACATCTTAATTTTTTTTTTTAATGTGTGACAGTAAAATCTAGACAACCGTAAGGGAGTATATTCAGATGTTTTCAATGGCTTTGAAACAGACAAGAAGAAGGCAAAAAAAAAAAAAAAAAAAAAAAAGTAACTGTCCCAATAAGCGCGTCTATTGCGTAAGAAAAAGCTCTCCCATAATGGACATGGCAAGATTTAAACAAAAGACGCACATAATAAAAATGTAAATGAGTTTGCTTTACTAAAACTATAACTTTAAAGTCTTTTGTTGTAAGTTATCCTGAAACCTTCTTACAAGGTAATCACTGTTTGCATAGAGATTTAAACCGAAGTCTTCAATAGCATTAAACGCCTGCACAGACCCCGTGTGACAAGCATGCAAAGCCATGTTAATGTTCAGAATATGAATTGCCTCTGGGTGGCTCCTCCACCAAGCAGAAAACCAACTGTGTGGATATCCGTGTGCCTGATGGACTCCATGCGGCTCCCAGCCTGAAAACGTCACCACTTTGACATGTGATGTGCTCCTCATGACACTGGCAGCACTGACACTGGGAAATGCCACAAAGGCAACAAGCCCCCCTCCTTAGCCATGCACTCTGCCACCTCCTGGCGCTGCCCGTCCTGGTCCCCCCAGCCTGCCTAGTTACAGGCGGACAGCACTTCAGACACACACAGAGGGAAGTGTGGGTGGAGGGGCCCCAGCTGCCTCCCCGGACACAGCCTCCATAATGAATTGACCTGAATGATGAGGGCACACAAACAGTATGATATGCATTATTCCTGTCAATAAAATGTCCCCATGTGTTGAGGTCTTTGTACAGAATGTACTGGAGCCTTTCTTCCAGCAAGCTCTATTTAGGCTCCTTCCTTTTTACTATTCTTATTATAAGTGTGTAATAGAATTCAGAAAATTATATGATAGCTTTTCTGTATCTGTATTGTCCTTGTCTTGCATATTTAAATCCTTGGCTCCCTGCTTAGAAATATGGCATTCTCCATCTTTTAGGAATCTTTTCCCAAGGAAACCAGCTCTCCAAAATCAAACGTAGAAAAGGAAAATTTGGAGTACAAAGTGGAAAATGAGAGGCTGCTTCAGATCATTTCAGAGCTTGAAGAAGAAATCCAGATCAATCTAAAAGAAAATTCAGGATTAGGTAACATTTTGAAATCACCTTTGAGAAAAATCTATATATTGGTCACTTTGTAAAGCTCATAACTATGTATGTCTTTTCCAAACATACATTTGTTTGGTTATTTACATTTAAAAGATCAATTTCGTAGCCATCTTTGCTTTTTGTTGAAGATAGCATTTCTTACATGGGACAGAGGATGTGTTTGTAGTTATATCCCTGAGCCATGTCCTGTTAACTCAGGATGTTGTTTCAAGACAGACATTGGCCTTTGCAAAAATTTGCTAATCAATGCTCCATTTCACTTAGAAATATTATAACCAGATAGAAACTTTTGCTGATTTGTTTCAGATGCTTAACTGATTATCTGAACTTGATAACATTTAAATACTTAAGAGTACACATAGGGATATGCTTTGTGGGGAAAACAGAGCTAGCCCTTCAGGAAAGTATGCTCCTACTTAGTAGTTACTTCAATTTTTGATACAAAGTTTAAATATACAATTTCGTTAGTATACTTTATACCCCTTTTCTTTCATACCACACACATTGGTGAAAGTTGTGTTTAAATCACCGAAGTTGTTAGAACATATGGAAAAGGGAAAAAAGTAATCACCAAAGTGAGATTGCTTTAATGTATTTTTTCATTTAACTGTGATCCGTGTGATTATGTTAATTACGTGATGTTGTCCTTAATCTGCTTATTCAAAGCAATGAGCAGGCAATAAAATGAATTATAGCAAAATATCAATAAAATGAGATATATTAATATTATCCCTTGGATGTAAAATTCTACCATGTCAGTATAGTCTTGTTCTCTTCTACTGTGGCATAGTGAGGCTTTTTAGTTTTGGGTTGTTCTTATTAAGTCATAAACTGCCACCTGCTAAAGCTCTTTGCATTGGCTGTGACTAACAGCAAAAATGTCCATCGCTAGTATTGATGAAAAGCTTTCAGCCCTCAGCCACACTTGGATCTTGAACTTACTTCTTAATCCCTATCTGACCAGCCATCTGAACAGCAGGAAGAAGGCTGTGAATGTCAAGGGCAGTTGTGAAGGTCACAGTCCTGCTAGGCCTTGTGTCCACCATGCCTGCTAGTGCCCCACAGCCTGCCCTGAAGCAGGCCGTTTAAATACAGGGGTATAAGCATGTAATTTCATGGTTGGCCTCTCTCTCCTTTTGTTTACAGAAGATGAACTTATAAGTATGAAAGAGATGGCAGAAAAGGATCACAAAACTATTCAAAAGGTACTATAACGTTTTTACGTTGATAAATGACTCTTTTAAATGGAAACTATAGGCGCAATTGGCCAAGTAACACTGTGTCCAGGGTGTCTTATGACATAGAGGAAAATTGATCCACATATTTAATCTCTCCCCACTATTTGGGAAGGGTTACTAGAAGCAAATAAGGACTCCATCTTGAAAACTCATGTATAGATACTTCTTTTGTTTGGAATCACTGACTATCTGCCTTGTTGATTTTAAGGCACCGAAGTTACATGACACAGAGAAGTCTGAAGATGAGCTCGCAGTTAAGGAAAAAATTATATTAAAAATGAACAGTCTTATTTTCAGACCAGATGCTGGTTGATGTTCATGAATGAGCTGGGCTTATGTTATCTGGTAAATATTTAGAGCAGGGAATTCTTTTGGTAGAACAAAAATCAAGATTTCCAAGGTGGGGTGCAGTGGCTCGCCCCTGTAATCCTAGCAGCTTTGCAGGCCAAGGTTGGAGAAACTCCTGAGCCCAGGAGTTCAAGGACAGCCTGGAAAACATAGTGAGACCCCGTCTTTATAAAAAATATAAAAAACATAGCCGAGTGTGGTGGCACATATCTGTAGTCCCAGCTACTCGGGAGTCTGAAGTAGGAGGATTGTTTAAGCTCAGAAGTTCAGGACTGCAGTGAACTAGAATTGTACCACTGCACTCCAGCCTAGATAACAGAGTGAGACCCTGTCTAAAACACACATACACACACACCACCAACCCCCACAACAATAACAACAACAACAACAAGATTTCTTAGTGCATTCAATTGAATTCAGTAGGATCTCAGCAATTCCTGCTCTCCCTGCACGCGTGGGGCTCCCCCACTCTGTTCTCGTTTATCTGCAGACTTCCCTGTTGTGGCTCTCAGTTGCCATTCTGTTATGGTCTATCTTCCCTGCCCTACTGGAGGCTCCATAAGGGTGGAAACTGCTCTATCTGGTCTCTTAGTGGGGAGCACAATGCCTGAGGCACTGAAGAATACTCCAAGAGATGAATAGAATAAGAATGCATTTATAGTTCATACAGTTTACAGATAAACAAGCAGATTCACATCCCCAAATTATTCCAAATAAACATAAATGTCTTCCAGTGACTGAACTGAGTATCCATTTTTAAGTTAAAATGGATTAAAATCAGACAAAATTAAGAATTTAGTTTCACAGTTGCACTAGCCACATTTGAAGAGCTCAGCCACCACATGTGCCTAAGTTCAGGTGCAGATTTCAACCAGGCCTGATATTGCCATTCAAGATATTCTTTTTTTAATTTTTTAAAATTTTTGTCCTTTATTTCTTCTAAAAGATAGGATACATGTGCAGAATGTGCAGGTTTGTTACATAGGTATACATGTGCCATGGTGGTTTGCTGCACCTATTGACCCATCCTCTAAGTTCTCTCCCCTCACCCCCCAACCCCCACCAACAGGCCCTGGTGTGTGTTGTTCCCCAGTCTGTGTCCATGTGTTCTCATTGTTCAACTCCTACTTATGAGTGAGAACATGCAGTGTTTTGTTTTCTGTTCCTGTGTTAGTTTGCTGAGGATGATGGCTTCCAGCTTCATCCATACCCCTGCAAAGGACATGATCTCATTCCTTTGTATGGCTGCATTGTATTCCATGGTGTATATATACCACATTTTCTTTATCCAGTCTATCACTGATGGGCATTTGGGTTGGTTCCATGTCTTTGTATTATAATAATGCTGCAATAAACATATGTATGCATGTCTCTTTATAGTAAAATGATTTATATTCCTTTGAGTATATACCCAGTGATGGGATTGCTGGGTCAAATGGTATTTCTGGTTCTAGATCCTTGAGGAATACTCCATACTGTCTTCCCCAATGGTTGAACTAATTTGCATTCCCACTAACAGTGTAAGAGTGTTCCTATTTCTCCACAATAGATACTAGCATCTATTGTTTTCTGACTTTTTAATCATTACCATTCTGACTGGTGTGAGATGGTATCTCATCGTGGTTTTGATTTGCATTTCTCTGATGATCAGTGATGTTGAGCTTTTTTTCACAAGTTTGTTGGCCACGTAAATGTCTTCTTTTGAGAAGTGTCTGTTCATATCCTTTGCCAACTTTTTGATGGGGTTGTTTTTTTCTTGTAAATTTGATTTAGTTCCTTGTAGATTCTGGGTATTAGACCTTTGTCAGATGGGTAGATTGCAAAGATTTTCTCCCATTCTGTAGATTGCCTGTTCACTCTGATGATAGTTTCTTTTGCTGTTCAGAAGCTCTTTACTTTAATAGATCCCATTTGTCAATTTTGGCTTTTGTTTTAATTGCTTTTGGTGTTTTTGTCATGAAGTGTTTGCCCACGCCTATGTCCTGAATGGCATTGCCTAGATTTTCTTCTAGGTTTTTATGGTTTTGGGTTTTACATTTAAGTCTTTAATTCATCTTAAGTTTATTTTTGTATAAGGTGTAAGGAAAGGGTCCAGTTTCAGTTTTCTGCATATGGCTAGCCAGTTTTCCCAGCACCATTTACTGAACAGGAGGTCCTTTCCCCATTGCTTGTTTTTGTCAGGTTTGTCAAAGATCAGATGGTTGTAGATATATGGTGTTATTTCTGAGGTCTCTGTTCTGCTCCATTGGTCTATATGTCTGTTTTGGTACCAGTACCATGCTGTTTTGGTTACTGTAACCTTATAGTATAGTTTGAAGTCAGGTAGTGTGATGACTCCAGCTTTGTTCTTTTTGCTTAGGGATTGTCTTGGCTATATGGGGTCTTTGATTCCACGTGAAATTTAAAATAGTTTTTACTAATTCTGTGAAGAATGTCAATGGTAGTTTGATGGAAATAGCATTGAATCTATAAATTACTTTGGGCAGTATGGCCATTTTCATGATATTGATTCTTCCTATCCATGAGGATGGAATGTTTTTTCGTTTGTTTGTGTCCTCTCTTATTTCTTCATTCAAAATATTCTTAGATTTTAGATAAAACTACTTTTAAGAAGTATTTTTCAAAGAAATGGTTACCCTGATTGGTCAGAGGTGGGAGATGTTTCCCTGATAACTGAATCCCTCACAGGTTTTCACAAGGGGAGTTCATTTTCTTAGGCTTCACCCTATTTGCAGTGATAATAATGTAAATTCCATTTAACCTTCTTGGCATCAACCTCTAAGGTCAGAAATGAAATCTCAGCCTTCTAGTTTCACTTAATAACCAACAAGGGAACCATCACCTGTCCCTCCTTTCCTCCCTCTTTTCCTCCCTCTTTTCTCCCTCCTTTCCTCCCTCTCTCCTTCCCTTCCTTCCTTCCCTCCCTCTCTCCCTCCCTCCCTCCCTCCCTTCCTTCCTTCCTTCCTTCCTTCCTTTCCTTCCTTCCTTGTCTCAGTCTCATTCTGTCCCGAAGGCTGGAGTGCAGTGGTGCGATAATATCTCACTTGCAGTCTCAAACATCCAGGCTCAAGCAATCCTCCCATCTCAGATCCCAGAGTAGCTGGGACTAAAGAGGAGTACCACCACACTTGGCTAATTTTTTATTTTTTATTTTTGTAGAAACGGGCTGGTCTCAAACTCCTGGCCTCAAGTGATGCTCCCACCTCTTCCTCCCAAAGTGTTAGGATTACAGGTGTGAGTCACTGCACTGGGCCTGGTTCTTTATTGAAAATGTTTCTCAAGCTCTTCAGTCTGTATTACCACTGGTAGAAATGAGTAGCATGTACTTCCTACTTTCTATAAGGAGTACAATAACAAATTCAAGCAAAAAAATAATCTCACTGGTAAGCCACCAATTGATGGCTGGCTATATCTGTGAGTTTAAATATGTCAGTTAAATGCTGCCTCAGCTTTCTAAATCTGCACTGTGCCATGGTGGTCCCTGGCCACATGTGGCTGTTGAGCACTTGAAATGTGGCCAGTACAAGTGAGGAACTAAGTTTTAATAATTTAATTTCCAATTCTTTAAATTCAAATTTAAAAACTCATTTCAATTCTTGAAAAACCTTTTTGTGTATTTTTGATAACTTGGATATGTGACTCTACTTTTTCATTTGTAAATTTTATGAAATCTGAATACAAATAAAGTATTTCTAATGAAAATGTAGCTCCCCGATTGAGATGTACTGTAAGTGAAAAATACACACTGGATTTCAAAGACTTGGTGTAAAAAATGTGAAATGTCTCATTAATAATTTTTTATATTGAATATACATTGAAATAATAGTTTGAATATATATTGGGATAAAAACACTTTATTAAAATTGCTTTTACCTATTTCTTTTGCCTTTTTAGCATAGCTACTATAAAATTCAAAATTATATATGACTCACATTATATTTCTGATAGCTCTGTTATGTATAATGTAATATATAAATATAATTTAATATATAACATATAATGTGATATATGTAACATATATAATGAAATATATGTAACAAATTATATAATATAGTATAGTAGACTCCTAATCTGCTTGATTTTTTTTTTTTAATTCTGTCTTTCTTTTCTTTTTTTCTTTACATGCACTGGAACTTCTCATAGACATTGAATATAGGGACATTTTGGTACTGAGCAGAAAGAATCTAGAACCCTGAGTTCCTGTTCCATTTCTGCCACTAGGTCCCCTGGGGCCAGTGCCTGTCTTCCTCCTTCCTGTTTCTCCCAGGTGTACTGTGTGTACTGAATGAGATAATGAATGTCAGCATGCTTTGTCAACTGGGAAGCAGTTCAGATGTTGTTGAACAAATGACAGCTGATATTTGCTGGGGTTTTTTTCCAATAGCCTGCACTAAATCAATTAGTTCAGCAATGTTTATTAGTTGCCTTTAAGTACTAGGCACTGTGCTACTGCTAGAAAAAATAAAATGCATGTATATACCTATGGTCCCCTCTGGGGACAGGTGAAGTCATAGACCAAAGCTGTAGGGCAGTGAGATAGGGACTATAAGGGAAGTGTGTACTAGACAAGAGATGCCTGGCCTCATCTGGAAGATTCTAGAAAAGCTTCACAAACAGTTCCACAACCTTCCTCATGTTCTCCTGTTGAGGCCCACTGGAGCTGATTTTTTAGGTTTTTTCTTTTGTTTGTTTGCTTGTTTGTTTGGGGTTTTTTTGAGATAGGGTCTTTCTTTGTTGCCCAGGATGGAGTGCAGTGGCATAATCATGGCTCACTGCAGCCTTGACCTCCTGGTCTCAAGCAGTTCTCCCACCTCAATCTCCTGAGTAGCTGGGACTACAGGCATGCACCACACCTGGCTCATTTATTTATGTATTTATGTATTTATTTATTTATTTATTTTTGTGGAGATATTCTCTCACTATGTCGCTTAGGCTGGTCTTGAACTCCTGGGCTCAAGGGATCCTCCCACCTCAGCCTCCCAAAGTGCTGGGATCATAGGTGTGAGCCACCGTGCTGGGCTTTGGAGCTGATTTTTCCAGGCAGGCAAGAGAGTAGAAGAGTTGGGTACAGTGTATGAATGCATAAAGCCTGACATGGATTTGTGGAACTGCTTGTGACTGGGTGTGGCTTGAGAATGCAGGAGAAGTCTGAGGAAACTATATAGGAAGAATCTGTAGTGGGACAGACAGAGTGGGGAGACCAGGGGTGTGGGGAAGAGGGTGTAAGCAGGAAATGGAAGAATGGAAAGGAGCAACTCAGAAGACTTCGGATAACCACGTGTTCTCCCCCCCCACCTTTTTTTTTTTTTTTTTTAAGCCCTGGATGCACTTAAAAACAGATTGAAAATGGGACTGAATTTGGGGGGGCTGACCTCTTGCCATCTATCTGGGCTAAGCATGGTCAGTTATGGAATTCATAGCTTTTGTGTTTTAATTCCAGGAATCAAATACCAGCTGTATCTGTGCCTGTCTTCCAGCTGCTGCCACAGTAGAATCTGTTCTCATGAATTTCACTCTGGGAGGGAGACAGACCCAGAGTCAGAGAGCACAGTACAGGTGTGATAGCGTCAGGATGCAGAAAAGCAGAGTTTGCTGTGCAGCACACAAGAAGCATTCCCAGCCTGTACTCTACGGGATCAGGGAAGGTTGGAGGAAGGATTACTGCACTGGCCCCGAGAAGAGCTGTTAGAGTTAGCCAGCAAAGAGATGCGGGAGAGTTGAGAGGGGTATTCTAAGTGCCACGCAAAAGCACCTTGTATAGGAAAGGGAGTGTGATTTGCTGTAGCTGAAGAGTACCTGAGAGCAAGGAGTGGCAAGGGGCAGAGGACAGTGGCAGAAGATTATATTCATGCAAAAAAGGTTTGAATTACCTTCTAAGTGCGTTGGAGAGCCTTGAACATTGCAGCAGGATCAGATTTGTGTTTCAGAAAGAAAATGAATGGGAGGGAGGAAAGCCCGGAACCAGAGTCCAGTGAAGGCGTTGCTTGGATAAACCAGGGAAACAATAAAGAACTGAAACAAGAACGGTGACACTGGGGATGTTTATTAAATTAATACAGACATGAATTAATGAAATTGAATGCATATCAAAATGAAAGTTTGAATTTTACTAGCCTATAACACACACAAACAGCAACTGATCAATGTAAATACCAAGGCAAGTCACAAGGGAACAAGGGCCCTGCAGTGCATGGGGTTTTTGTTTGTTTTTTCATTTTTCATTTTTTGGGTACCTAGTAGGTATATATATTTACAGGGTATATGAAATATTTTGGTACAGGCATTATAATGTGTAATAATCACCTGAGGGTAAGTGGGGTGTCCATCACCTCAAGTATTTATCCTTTGTATTACAAACAATCCATTTATACTCTTTTAGTTATTTTTAAATGTACAATTAAATTATTGACTATAGTCACCCTGTTGTGCTATCAAATACTAGGTCTTATTCGTTCTTTCTGGCCATTTTTTTTTTTGTACCATTAACCCTATTACCCCACCCCTCACTACCCTTCCCAGCATCTGGTAACCATCCTTCTTCTTGTTATCTCCATAAGTTCAATTGTTTTAATTTCTAGCTCCCACAAATAAATGGTTTGTTCGTTTGTTTAGAGACAGGGTCTTGTTCTAGGCTGGAGTGCAGTGGTATGACCATAGTTCATTGCAGCCTTAAATTCCTGGGCTCAAGCAATCCTCCTGCTTCAGCCTCTGAAGTAGCTTGGATTACAGGCACGTGAAACTGTGCCCAGCTACTTTTTGTATTTTTAGTAGAAATGGGGTTTCACCATGTGGGTCAGGCTGGTCTTGAACTCCTGATCTCAGGTGATCCACCTACCTCAGCCTTCCAAAGTGCTGGGACTATGAGCGTCAGCCACTGTGCCCAGCCTAAAAAATTTTTTTTGTGGAGACCTGATATCACTGTGTTTGAGACCAGGTTGGTCTCAAACTCTTGGCCTCAAGCAATCCTCCTGCCTCAGCCTCTGAAAGCACTGGGATTACAGGTGTGAGCCACTGCACCCAGCCCAGTGTATGCTTCTGATAGCTATTTTCAATTGGTATAAATGTAGTTTGATATGCACATAGATACAACGCAAAACCCTAAAATAAGAGATGGGTCACATAAAACATTAGGCAAAATTGTTCTTTTTGACAGAGTAGGACTTGCTTTATTGTGATGTTACATTTTGATGGTGTGGGGTGAGGAAAGGTGTAAATAAATTGGTATTTTCTGTGTATATTTTACTTGCTTATGTAATAATTCTATGATAATATAAGATGATAATCTGTAGAAATTTAATTTTCTTTTGATGGGATTGAGATCTATTTTTCTCATATTAAAGTATGTTTCACTAAATTCTCTTGAGGAGAGATTTTAGATGTTCTGTTCTTATCTTTAATAAAAATATAATTTCTTCTCTTTTCAGTTAATGGATAGTAGAGAAAGATTAAGAGAAGAGCTTAATTATGAAAAATCATTAGTTCAGGATGTGGTAAGATGATTTACATTATTTCCTAACTATTTGAATTCAGGAATTTAATTTAACCATGAAAGTTTTATAAACTTTGTGATTTTTTCCTGTGAATGACTGACTCATTTCACCTTTATCAGAAATCTAAGTACATGTATAATTATAAACATTTGTAAATGGTCATTTTAAAGAAAGCAGTTTGAGTAGCACAGCAATAAATATGCTTACTAGAGTCTTGTGTAAGAAATAGTATTACCATTTAAAACCATGTATAAAATTTCTGCATTTTATTATGGAGATTTAAAAAAAAAAACAAATAGGAGAGCCCACTATTTTGAAGGAATTGCTATTTTCAGTTACAAATTGCCGTAAGTGACAATAAAAAAGAGCCCAGCTAGATATTTTGGCATTCTGTGTTAGTCTCATAAGAAAACACTGCCTTTTTATGTTCTTTTAAGAGAACTTTCCAGACGGCTGGTCTTTTATCAGTTGACTACCCAGCCCCCAGCCCCCCCACAGCAGCCCCCCGCCCAGCTTATGGTGGCGTATTTGGCTTTCAGCTGATTACCACTAGTATGTCTTTGTTACAGTAAACTGACTGTGTTTATTATAATAAAAAATAAAACACAGCTTGACTTGCGTTCTAAATGTGCTTGAAAAGAATATGATACTGTTTGGAAGAGAAAAGGTTGCTCATAGGAAATCAACACTTCAGATATTGAAACATTCGCTTTTTTACAGCTTGTCACACTTTGTGCCAAGTCATGACTGTTTCCCTAACTCTGTTTTGTTACTCTCAGCACCCTGTGTTTTGGGTTCCTTGTCATAGAAATTAATGCAAAACAATTCTCCTGGATTACAATAAAGCCTTCTATGAAACCAACTTGGGAATGCAGGCAACGAAAAAAATTTATGGTTGGCGATTCACAAAAACCGTGTGTTAACAAATGTGTTATTTTGAGGCTGCTACTTTTAAATACCTGGCATATAAAAATAGACTCCATTATTTGAGTCTACTTGGTGAATTTCTTCTACCTCGAGCCCCACTCTCTTCTGTCATTCCTCCAAAGTTCAGGCTTTACTTTGGAAAACAAACAACTAAATAAATGTGCATATTGTCATTAAAATTGGAAGTGTTTTTATAGAGTGGAAAGCCAATGTTATATTGTTTGTTAGCAGCAATAGAGAAGAAATTAAACTACTCAGTCAGTGAATTTGTGCCTATACTAGGAGCAGATCCCATACTCTTTGAATTACTTTGCCTCTATTTTAACTGTAAGCCTTTAACGGGTGCTATTGTATTGCTCACAGGGGAACCAATCACATTTTATTTTGTAGTTTAGAAGTTTGTTGCGCCCCAAGCTTGTTGCCAAGCAGCAAGAGCCTGCACCACAAACTCCACGACAGCGAAAGAGCCTTCAGGATGCCTAGACTAGTCTAGGAGCTCATGATTTCAATAGAGGGAGTGGGCTTGAGGTTCTTCGTGTGATGGAGGTTTCCTTTGCATACCCGCTTTGGATCCATCGAGGTCACTATTTCGCCGCCTTCTCCCTACTCCTGCAAGGCATTCTGTTATTCACTTGGAGGCAGCCTGGTTTTGTTGTTGCTATTTGGGCTTCCTTTGCTTCTTGCTATCCTGCGTTTTTCCAGGACCTAGGATTTGTGATTGCACTGACAAGGGAGAGTGGGAGAAGGTGGAGTTGACCACCGTCATTTTGTAAAAATTTAAATACTTTCTAGCCAGAAGGGTTTTGTTAAATGCTTGCCTATTATTATATTCCAGTGAAAGTTATTTTCTGACCTGTTAAGAGTATAGTGCAAAAAGCCAAAGAACTGGTAGTAAAGAGGCACAATCGGTAAGTATATGTAAACTGGCTGTGTGTGGCAGCTCATGCCTGTAATCCCAGTGCTTTGGGAGGCTGAGATGGGGGGATCGCTTGAGCCCAGGAGTTTGAGACCCACCTGAGCAACATAGTGAGGCCCCGTTTTTATATAAAATAAAAAAGATTAGCTAGGCATAGTAGCACATGCCTGCAGTCCTCCTACTCAGGAGGCTAGGTGGGAGGTGTGAGGATCACTTGAGCCCAGAAGTTTGACACTGCAGTGAGCTGTGATCATACCACTGCTTTTCAGCCTAGGCAACAGAGCAAGACCCTGTCTTTAAAAAAAATAGATAAATAAATAAATATTTATTTATTATATATAACTTATACACATATTTATTATTTATTATATATATAATATATATGTTAGGTAAGCAATGCGACCTAGAGTGATTGTATCCTTAGATTGGCTTTTGAGGAAGCATATGAAATAATTTTGGATCCTTCCATGATTCCTAGGCTAAGTGGCTTTCGTTTATTTTGAAGTTAACAAAAGAGAGGGCCCTCATCAGAAAAACACCATGATTGAACTCTTTCTCTTACTTCATTTCTATCTGCTTCATCCCAGTGCACCCTATTTCTTGGCGCAATCCAGACTGGAGATGGGAAGGAAGTACATAGGTTGCCCTAGCCCCATTCTGGGGGCACAGCACTAAGTTACCCTTGTAGTCTCCCTCACTCCCACAACTAGGTTCCTGATGCCTGCGTTCCCTCTGAGGCATACCTCAAGCCTGTGCAGTCCTGTTATATGTCATGTGGCAGTGTTTGGCCATCCAGTTAGGAAACAGATGCTTTCAGTGGTCCATGCAAAGCCACGTTTACATGGAAGCTCTGCGAATAGTGACTCTTCATCAAGACAAACATGACACAAGCGTGACCCAATGTGACTGTCCCTATATGCCATGGAAGGCAGAGGAGCAAGTTCTGCTGTCCGAGTGGTCCCTATCTCACTGTCAGTGAGTCTGTACCCGCTGGTCAGTCAAATGTGCTCCATGTAATCTTGGACATTTATTAGTCCTGCATAGCCTTCACAATCTACTTTTTAAAATAACATTTATAAAATATAGAGACAGGGTCTCACTGTATTGCCCAGGCTGGTCTTGAACTCCTGGACTGAAGCAATCCTCCCGCCTTGGCCTCCTAAAGTGTTGGGATTACAGGCATGAGCCACTGTGACGAACCCACAATCCCCTTAGGAAGTCAAAGAGCTAGAAGGCAAACCTTGTGAAAGGAAGAGCTCCCCTGAGGGTGTGTTGTTCAAGATTAATCAGAATGAGCCCCATGAATTCCTGCAGCCATCCACCGCAGGTAGATTTCTCTCTTTACAATCAGGAGATTCAGACAAGGATGCCTCAGAGTTCTGTTCCTTCTGTGCTGTTCCTTCTCCCTGAACTGACCTCTCTTGGTCAGCACCTGGTTAGGTCCTCTCATCTTTCAGGTCAGAGGTCAGATGCTGCCTCCTCTGGGAAACCTCTCCCACCCTGACTTCCCTTGCCTGGAAGAGGTGCCCAGCCTCATGCTGGCATGGCACACAGTTTTCCTCTTGTGGCTCTTGTCACATTCTGTAGAGATGGCCTGTTATCTTACCTGCTATGTCATTCTGTGAGCCTAAAACCTAACATGGTGGCCTAAAACCTAACATGGTGGCCCCCATAGAGTAGATGGCCAATAAATATTTGTTATGAGTAAATGATGGAAGGGATAACAAAAAATAGTTGAGAATGGCTTAACCCACTCTATATATGACATGAACTTTATGTACTTTAATAAGCCCATAATACTGTTAATACATACATGACACAGCTATACAATATAGAAAGGACCTGCAGTGGGGTTTCCAGGATTAATTTCCAGGTTCCATTCCAGTGGTTCTCAAACTTTTTGGTCTCAGGGTCTCTTTATACTCTTAAATGTTTTTTGAGGTCCCCCAAGAAAATTTGGTTTAGATGGTGACATAGTTTGGATGTGTGTTCCCATCAAAATCTCATATAGAAATGTAAGCTCCAATGTTGGAGTGGGGGCCTTGTGGGAGGTGATTGTATCATGTGGGCAGATTTCTCATGAATGGTTTAGCACCATCCCCCATTATACTGTCTTCACTATAGTGAGTGAGTTTTGGTGAGATCTGGTCATTTAAAAGTGTGTAGCACCTCCCGACTTCTCTCTGCTGCTCCTGTTCCCACCATGTGAGACACCTGCTCCCCCTTCACCTCCCACCATGATTGAAAGCTTCTTGAGATCTCCCCAGAAGCAGAAGCCCCTATGCTTCCTATACAGCCTGCAGAACCGTGAGCCAATTAAACCTCTTGTCTTTATAAATTACCCAGTCTCAGATATTTCTTTATAGCAATGTGAGAATATACTAACACAGATGGGTTTTATCTATTGATATTTACCATATATGAAAGGAAAACATAATCAAATTATTTGTTAAGTGACTTAAAAATAACAACACTAAACTCTTCACATGCTGACATAAATGGCATATTGTTTATAAGAAAATCTTTCCCAACACAGAAAATGTTTAGCAAAAGTGACTTTGTCTTACATATGTGTGTATTTTGTATACGTGTGTGTGTATTTTTTTTTTTTTTTTGAGACGGTCTTACTCTGTCACCCAGACTGCCGTGCAGTGGCACAATCATGGCTCACTGCAGCCTCGACTTCCTGGGCTCAGGTTATTCTCCTGCCTCAACCTCCCAAGTAGCTGGGATTACAGCCACGCACCAACACGTCTGGCTAATTTTTCTATTTTTTGTAGAGACAGGGTTTTGCCATGTTGCCCAGGCTGGTTGTGAACTCCTGGGCTCAAGCGATCCACCCACCTCAGCCTCCAGTGCTGGAATTACAAGCTTGAGCCACAATACCCAGTCACTTATTTCTGTAAATTTCTATAGTATTTGGTTTCCTGGAAATTATTTAAATTCTCATAGATACTTCTATATTCTCTGCCATGATAAATATCACACAGCTTTTGAAAAACTCCAGTGTCCACTCATGAGATCATGAGAATGAAGAAACAGTGACTAATCTGTTAGTATTATTATGAGAATAATTTAGGCCTCACAGAACCCCTAAGGTTTGGGGCACCTTAGGGGTCCTTGGACCACATGTTGAGGTCTGCTGCCTTATTTAATAAGGAAAAACTCTTAGCCAGGTGTGGTTAAGTGAAATGTCTTTATCCGTTTGTGATTCTGATCCTCTTCCTTTGTTTTCATTTAATTTATTTATTCACCGATTCCTTTCCCTGGCACATCGCTATTAGAATGTTACACTTTCTAATATACTTACTAATACTAATATATTTACATAAATACAAGCCATTACTCCTGCGCTCAGGGAGGCGGTTCAAATTTTCACATAAGGAAATTGCCATTTATCTCTCGCAATGTGGTGATTGGGCCAAGTGCTCCCCATGGGCAATATCTTGTGTTGTGCTATTGTATTCCTAGATGGAATGCGAGGGTACAGGTATACATACCTCTAAAATGTGTGGTGCAGGTATAAAGTTTATTGCTTAAAAACTTACGAGAAGAAAATTAACAGACAGGACACACTCCTTTGGTCTTTTATTAGCCCACCAAGAGGAGAGCTTGGGTAAGGTGAATCACAGGAATTGCTGTGGGAGAGGGATCCCCCCGACACACCACTTTGTATATTTATAGGGAAGTTGGCTATCTACCACACTATATGACAATGGGAGCTTCCTGGCCAGGGAATTGTCTTTCTAAAAAGGGGAGCACCCAGAGCTGAGCTAGGGGAGTTGACGTCAATGCCTTCTGTATGAACAGGAGTCCTGCAGGTCTTCCAGAGGCTCCCTTTATCCCCCCTGAGCCATTTCACTGACCAAGCAACAGAGTGAGGAAGGAGTTATTGGGTCATGGGTTTGTCTGTTCCCACTAGTAATGTGTAAAGTTTCCTTCCCTCCTCAGAGAAAAGAGGAGTGGATTATTCGCACCTGCACTCAGTGATGAAAGCATTGATCATGACTGATAGGGTGACCAGCTCATCCTAGTTTGTTCATTCTTAGCACTGACAGCCCTACATCCTGAGAAACCCCCTCAGTCCTAAAAAATACCAGGATAGTTAATCACCCTAATAGAAAGAAACCTGGAAGCTTCTTCTATTAGTTCAGGGATTCCAAATAAACCTAAGTTCATGTATCAACTCCAGTGTATTGAGAGAGAATTCTGAGGCAGAATGGAAACTCTGTGGGAAAAAAGGCTCAAACTTTTAAAAATTAACCATATTGATATTGATTACAGGGAAAACTTATCAAGTGGGCTGGAATTCAAAGTGACTCCCGCCCAAATTTTTTAAAACCTCAAAAAATTCTAGATACAGCATTACAAACATCTTTGTAAAAGCATAAAAAAATGACCAGGGACATGGGGCTTACCTGGTCAGAAGTCAAACATCAAGGGAAACACAGAGGGGTCAGTTGAGGTTTCCAAGCTGATTGTCCTGAGGGATTTACTTATCTGCACTAAACAGAAGTCACAGTGCAGGGCATGCTAGAGTGCCTGTGTGTGTGTGTGTGTGTGTGTGTGTAGGGGTAATCAGCAGTGATCTCTTGCATTAGGCTGCAAACCAAAGGTCATTCCTGCCGGATGAACATGACCAAATGTAAACCTGACACCTACCTAATACCCAGAGGCCTGCAGGGGAGAGTTGCCTCTGTACGGAGCAACACAAGGGGGACAATCTCTTCCTGAAGGGTTTTGAGAGGGAGGACTTACAGGGGATTTGCAACTCAAGTTTGTATTCACAGAACCTCAAACCTTCAGTTTAGTTAGTTTGTTTGTTTTTAAGAGACAGGATCTTGATATCTTGCATAAACTGATCTCAAACTCCTGTGCTCAAGCATTCCTCCCACCTCAGCCTCCCAAGTAGCTGGGACTGTGTGCCACTGCACCTGGCATCAGTTTGGTTTTAAGTGAATAGAAAGTACCCCTGAAAGAAGCAAATGGAAATACTCTCTATAAAGAATACTTTAATCCTAAGCCTCAGAGAATTCCCAGAATTCTGTACCCTACAATTATAGGAGCAGTTAATATCACATAGTCAAAGATAAGGAAGCACACAAGGAAATAAACCACCTGTGTGTTGCGGGAAGCCAGGGACCCCGAACAGAGGGACCGGCTGAAGCCACGGCAGAAGAACATAAATTGTGAAGATTTTATGGACATTTACTAGTTCCAAAAATTAATACTTTTATAATTTCTTATGCCTGTGTTTACTGCAGTCTTTGAACATAAATTGTGAACATTTCATTGACATTCATTAGTTCCCAAAATTAATACTTTTATAATTTCCTATGCCTGTCTTTAATCTCTTAATCATCATCTTCATAAGCTGAGGATGTATGTCACCTCAGGACCCTGTGATGATTGCATTAACTGTACAAATTGTTTGTAAAACATGTGTTTGAACAGTATGAAATCGGTGCACCCTGAAAAAGAACAGAATAACAGCGATTTTCAGGGAACAAGGAAAGATAACCACAAGGTCTGACTGCCTGCAGGATCGGGCAGAATAGAGCCGTATTTTTCTTCTTGCAGGGAGCCTATGAATGGACGTGTGAGTAGAAGAAATGTTGCTGAATTATTTTCCCAGTAAGGAATATTAACAATTAATACCCTGGGAAAGGAATACATTCCCAGGGGTAGGTCTATAGACGGCTGCTCTGGGAGTGTCTGTCTTATGCGGCTGAGATAAGGGATGAAATACGCCCTGGTCTCCCGCAGTGCCCTCAGGCTTACTAGGATTGGAAAATTCCAGCCTGGTAAGTAAATTCTAGTCAGACCAGTTGTCTGCTCTCAAACCCTGTTTCCTGTTAAGATGTTTATCAAGACAATGCATGCCCAGCAGGACACAGACCCTCATCAGTAATTCTAATTTCGTCCTTGCCTTGTGATCTTGCTCTGCCCTTTGCCTTGTGATCTTGTATTGCCCTTTGAAGCATGTGATCTCCGTGACCCACTCCCTATTCATACACCCCCTCTCCTTTTGAAATCCCTAGTAAAAACTTGCTGATTTTGCAGCTTGGGGTCACCATCACAGTCCTACTATTATGTGATGACACCCTGGAGGCCCAGCTGTAAAATTTCTCTCTTTGTACTTTTTCTCTTTATTTCTCAGATCGGCCAACACTTGGGGAAAATAGAAACAATGTATGTTGAAATATTGGAGGCTGGTTCCCCTGATGCCTGTGAGAAACAATACAGAGTAAAAACAACTACATGAACTTCAGAAGTTCGAGTTTTCCAACAATATTTACTGTGTATAGTAGTTTTCCTCCAAAAGTGGAGCAGGATTTGGTCCTAGTCAAGAAACTGGCAATATATGCCTAGTTGGATTTCAAAATTACTATGGACCAGCTATTGCTCTATGCCTCCTTCTTCCCTTGAATGGAGTGGGATCTCTAGTGCTTATCCTACGTCCCACCATGGAACATTGGCTGTGTGGGGACAGATAATTTGTCTCTTTAGCTTCTGGATCTTCAGATCAAAAGAGATTGTACTCAAGGAGCCTCATCTGCACCTGGATCTGATTTAGATAATGAGATTCCAGACTTCAAGCTGATGCTATAGTACAATGAGATTTTTTAAGGCCTTGAGTGAAGATAAATATATTTTGTTCATGGGAAGGATATAAAATAATGAAGTCAAAAGGCAGGTAGATGAAGAAAAAACATTTGAGGGACTCCAATTTCCATTCATGATAAAAAATACTCTCAGCAAACTGGGAATAGAAGAGAACCTCTCAAGCTGATAAAAGATATCTACAAAACACACTATTATGGTTGATAGTGAAAGGATGAAGATTTTGACTCTAAAGTCAGAAATATGACAAGAATTCCTGCTCTTATTACTTCCCTTCAACATCGTGTTTTAGGTCCTAACCAGTGCAATAACACACACACACAGAAATAATAACATCCAGATAGGGAAGGAAGAGGTAGAACTTTTTAAATTCCCAGATGACATGATCATCTCTATAGGAAATCCTAACAAATCTACAAAAAAAAGCTACTAGAATTAATAAGTGAATGCAGAAAGGTTGCAAAGATCAAGATACAAAAATCTTGTCCTTCTATATATAAACAATGAACAATCAAAAATTGAAATTTTGAAAAACACCAGTTATGATAGCATCAAACAATATGAAGTGCTTATGGATAAACATGACAAAATATGTACAAAACATGTACAGTTAATATAAAATACTGAAATAAAAACTTAAATAGATGCAGAAATATTTCCATTGTTCATGATTCAAGAGATGTATATTATCAAGCTGTCAATTCTCTCCAGATTGATTTATGGATTCAACACAATCCTAATCAAAATCCCAGCAGGGTTTTTGTTGTTGTTGTTGTTGTTGTTGAAATCAACAAGCCTATCCTAAAATTTATATAGACATCCATAAGACCTGAGATAGCTAAAACAATTTTGAAAAAGAACAAAGTTGAAAGATGCACACACCTGGTTTAAACTTGCTGTAAAACTATAGTAGTCGAGGTAAAGTGGTCTTGGCATAAGGAGAAACATAGATTGCTGAAATAGACTAGAGAATCCAGTAGTAGACCCTACGGATCATATATAATGAATTGATTTCTGACCAAGATGCAAAGGCAATTCAAGTAGTAAGGATAATCTTTTCAACAACCAGTACTGGAACAATTGGACAGCAATAAGCAAAAAATGAACCTCAACCCTTACCTGACACCTCATATTAAAGTTAACTTGAAATGGATCAGAATTGTAATAGCTGAGACTACAAAACTTCTAGATAAAGATATAAGAGAGAATCTTAGTGATCTCAGATTTGGCAAAGATTTCTTAAATAACAAATTACAGTTTATCAAAAATTTAAAAAGTTTAGCCAGGCATGGTGGCTCGCACCTGTAATATCAACACTTTAGGAGGCTGAGGCTGGCAGATTGCTTGAGCCTAGGAGTTGAAGACCAGCCTGGGCAACATGGTGAAACTTCATCTTTATAAAAAAATAGAAAAATTAAGCAGTCATACTGGCATGCACCTGTAGTCCCAGATACTTCAGAGGCTGAGGTGGGAGGATCACATGAACCCAGGGAGGTCAAGTCTTCAGTGAGCCCTGGTCACACCACTACACTTCAGCCTGGGTGATAGAGCAAGACGTTGTGTCAGACAACAACAGCAAGAAGTTTACTGTTCAAAATGTTTTTCTTTTTTTTTTTTTTTTTTTTTGAGACGGAGTCTCGCTCTGCCGCCCAGGCTGGAGTGCAGTGGCGCTATCTCGGCTCACTGCAAGCTCCGCCTCCCGGGTTTATGCCATTCTCCTGCCTCAGCCTCCCGAGTAGCTGGGACTACAGGCGTCCGCCACGTCGCCCGGCTAGTTTTTTGTATTTTTTAGTAGAGACGGGGTTTCACCGCAAAATGTTTTTCTTTTAATGAAAAAACAAACCACAGAGTGGGAGAAAATATTTGCAAAATATCTTTAACAAAGGATTTGCATCTAGACTATGCAAATAACTTACAATGTAATAATATAAAAACAACCGAATGTTTTAAATGGCCAAACTATTTGAACAGGCACTTCATTTAAAAAGATATATAGAGGCAAATGATGACATAAAAAGATGCCCAACATCATTAGTCTTTAGGGAGATACAAATTAAAATCTCAATGAAATATCACTATATACTCACTAGCCTGGCTAAAATTAAAAGGTCGACCATATAAAGTGTTGTCAAGGATGTGGAGCAACTAGAACTCTCATTCTCTGCTAGTGGAAATGTAAAATACACATTTAGAAAAATGTTTTGACAGCTAAAAGAAATTTCTAAAATTCTATACTTAACAGATGATCTGGCCATCGCACTCCTTGGTATTTACCCAAGATAAATAAAAGCACATGTTCACACAAAGTCTTGGGTCACAAATGTTTATAGCAGCTTCGTTTGTAAGAGCAAAAAACTGTAAAGACTTCTGGTATCCATTAATAGATAGAGGGGAGTCTAAGTCTCTTTGTAGGACTCTTAAGAACATGCTTTATGAATCTGGGTGCTCCAGTATTGGGTGCATATATATTCAGGATAGTTAGCTCTTCTTGTTGAATTGAACCTTTTACCATTGTGTAGTGCCCTTCTTTGTCTTTTTTGATCTTCATTGGTTTAAAGTCTGTTTTGTCAGAAACTAGGATTGTGACCCCTGCTTTTTTCTGTTTTCCTTTTTCTTGGTAAATTTTTCCCCCATCCCTTTATTATGAGCATATGTATTTCTTTGAATGTGAGATGGGTCTGTTGAAGAAAGCATACTGATGGGTCTTGACTCTTTATCCAGCTTGCCATTTTGTGTCTTTTAATTGGGGCTCTGTCCCAGGGAGAGATCAGAGTTCTGTACATATAACCCTGGCTAGAGTTGCTGAAATTCCTGCAGGGAGGCCCCACCCAGTAAGGAGAGCTGGATCAGGGTTCCACTTAAGCAGTCTGGCCACGATTTCTGCACAGCAGCTGTGCTGCATTGTGGGAGACTCCACCTCATCTGAACCACCTGGACTCCCTAGAACTGGCAGGCTAGAACAGCTGAGTCAACCAAACCACAGAGATGGCGACCGCCTCTCCCCCTGGGAATTTGGTCCATCTCAGGCCGTCTCCAACCTGTTGCTGCTGGCTGGCTGGAATTCCAAGTCAGTGGGGCTTAACCTGTGAGGCACCACGGAAGTAGGTCCTGCAGAACAAAGCTGCTTGACTCCCTGGATTCAGTCCCCTTCCCAGGGGAAGGTACAGACAGATCTGCCACCTTACTGGCATTCCTAGGACCAGAGTATGTAAAACTGCTGGGTCTCCTTGTATGCCTGAGCAGCTACTCTGCCAAGGCTCCACACACCTCTGTGTATCAGACCCAGGGCCCTGGTGGTATGGGCTCATGAGGGGATCTCCTGATCCACAGGTTGCAAAGATCTATGGGAGAAGCATGGTTTCCCAGGGGAGGTCACACAATCACTCACCACTTCCCTTGGCTGGGGACAGGGGTTCCTTTGGCTCTGTGCCACTCCTGGGTGGACCCATCACCCCACCTGCTTTTCTTCATTCTCTGTAGGTCAAATTGTCGGCCTAGTCAGTCCCAATGTGAGAATCTGGATATTTCAGTTGAAGGTGCTGAACACATAATGCATGTTTTCCTTTGATCTCTGTTGTACTTAATGCAATGAATAAATGTTAATGACTTTAGATATTTGCAATGTTATATATTCCTGTTTACTTTTTTAATAAAAGTTCTTTTTCTGGATACAAGTTCGTTTTCTCTTTGATATTATAACTTATATCCCATAATAGTTTTGGCAGACAAATGGTTTAAAATGTTACTCTTTCATTGCTTATAGAAGTTTTATAGAAAATTGTCTTTTTTAATCTTTATAGATAATAACCAATGATATGGGTCTTCAATTTTACAGATTAATAAACAGAAAGAGAACAAGGAAATGAGAAAAAAGTATGGCAGCTTAAGTGTCAAGGTTTGTATTTAAGTTTTTTCTCCTCTTTCTCTTTTATTTTGTGCTTCCCTGATTTTGGCATCTGAATTGACAAATCTATGTAGCATACTGAGGTTTTTCACTTTCCCATGTCTGAGTTTGAAAAAGAAAGTTCTTGAAGGTGAGAGCAAGGCCAGGAGCAGTGGCTCACGCCTATAATCCTAGTACTTTGGGAGGTCGAGGCAGGAGGATTGCTTGAGTCCAGGAGTTCAAGACCAGCCTGCGCAATATAGTGAGACTATCTCTTTAAAAATAAATAAATAAATAAAGTGGTGTAAGAAGTGTGAATGGGAAATCAGGAGCTGATTGTTGAGAACAGGGAGCAAAGAGTGAAATCGAAAGCCAAAAAACCAGCTAGTGGGGCATCAGGAGGAGTGCATCCTGATATCCTCATCCTTCCTACTATTTCCCTACCTTCTTCCTACCTAGATACAGGCCTCGAGCTGCCACCCGCCCCTCTCCACATAGATCTCACCATTCCAGGGAATTCCAAAGAGCATTGATTTGTTGGTGTGTTCTTCTTAGGACATGAGGATTAAAGGGGGAGAGTGGAGAAATAAGCTCAGCCTACCAATCAAATCCTGCCAGGGGAGATTGTGGGCCTGGGAGCAAGAACAAATCCATGTGCTCTAGGACTGAAAACCTCAGCTCTGCAATTGCAGCTCAGGGGAGGGGTAGAGTGTGAAAGAGAGGGACACAAATCCAAGAAACAAAATGAGAATAACAAAGTTGTTTACTTTTGTGTGGTAGGCTGCAAAATCAGCCAAGGGGAGAGAAGCCTCTTTGTCCCCATGGTCCAAGTCTCCACCCAGCACCACAGCTTCGAGGCCACATTCTGCTTCCATGAGTGTATCATCTGCTGGGGCCAAGAAAGCTAAAACTCCAAAGAAGGCTTTAAAGGAAGAGCAATCTGTGGTAAGAACTGCTTCCATGACCATACCCTGTCCACCTTCCTCTGCACAGGGGCTCCTGTCTCTTTAGCCCTATCCATGAGGCCTGCAGTCTAAGCACACCTCGTTCTCACCCCTGAGTGGGGGGCTCCAGCTGCCTATTTCTAAACCAACATGTCAGGGTGAGCCTCCTTCACTTTCCCAAGATGAAGTCATCAGTATCCCCAGCCAGGCAGTTGAGTCACTAAGCCCCAGTGGGTCTCTATTTAATTACCAAAATAGAGAAGCTATATCCCAAGCACTTTCTAGGATATACAGTCTCAAACTCATGACTGCCCAGTGTCCATCAGAAGCTCACTGAAGATTCCCGGAAGGACACACAGGTATCCAGTCCATTTGCTCATGCAGGATTCCTCTGGAGGAAGTCATGCGGTCAGCGACGTGCATGCATGAACTCTATGCTGCTGCTCTCCTTTTCTACCTTTCCCCAGATCATCACAACTGTTTTTGCAGGAGCTGGGGTGGCACCCTTGGTCTACATAAAAAGGAGGTGCTAAGAAGTAGCTCTGGGACACTTAGCTCACTGTAGGCTAATTGTGTGTATATTTATGAGGCACTCCTCACTACATTATACAACACCTCCCATCATCATGACCCTGTGTCTCTATAGCCTTCTGCTCTTAGCTATAAGGATAGTTGTATTTCTACAACTCTTAGTTGATCTGTGGACACTGTGAATTGTGTAAGTAGTCAAGGCTCCTCTTAGAAGGCATAGAACCCAATTGGTGACACATATGGCCGATGCCAAGCACTTCACATAGAGTCTCTCCACTGCATATTTTGCTCTCTCAAACTCTTTGTCCTGTTCCTACATGTTCCCTCGTTCTTCATTCTTCCCCTACACCGGGCAGAATTTGCATTTCTCTCACTTAGAGCATGGAGGAGTGGAGCAGAATTGTGCACGCTGTGTGCATCCTTGCTCCAAAAAGGGGGAAGGCAAGGTGCCGACCCCTTGTGCCCACTCACCAGGAGATGGACCACTCCTCATATCTACAGAGCAGGAGGGAGCAGGTAGAGCAAGGCCAGGCTTGTTGCGCTAGTGGAAATCACACTACTGGGAAGAGAAAAAGGATTCTCCTATGTGAGCATTTCCACTTTGCAGAGGGTTAGGACGTGTAGACAATTGGAAATCAGTGTAATTTCCCAAGGGAAAAAACTGACACTGGAAGAGGATAAATTTTGCATAGAAATGACCAGTGATTAGGTTCTAGAAGTAAGATTTTTATAACCCAGATTTTGGGAAGTATTTTTTTGGACCACACAGAAAAAAAGAACTGGCCCGCTGTGCAATGCTGCGTGCTGACCTGGTTGGGGAGACCGGCCACGCTGGGGGAGGGGCCCAAGACTGGGTCAGCTGCCATGAAATCGGTCAGGTGTCAGAGGTCTGTGGTCTGAGGCTCTGAGATGATGGCTAGGAGGACTGCAGAGCCCAGTCAGCCACTGGGGCAGAGCAGCTGAGCCTCTTGTCCTGGGGTCACAGCAGCAGTGGGCAGCTGCAACAGAAGGTGCCTGGTCCCTACAGCAACCCGAAGGCTGGAACTAAATCCTAGAATTCCAGTTTGGAAGCTCCAGTGTCCCCAGTTTACAGATAGAAGCTGAGCTTCCAAAGTCATAGCCACAAGAGGCAGAGATGTTCCACGTTGTCCCCCACCAAAAATGCAAAATAAAGGACAAAGACTGACAAATCTCTGAGAAGGTGTCATTTCAATAGACTTTTCTCTTTGTGTAACAATCTTTCCCTGTGACTGTAATGATTGTGGCCTGGGTATCTCCAAAGCTTACCAGAACATTTTGTCAGCTGAAGGAGTCTCTGAAGTTAATATGTAACAATAAGTGAAAATTGGACGGTAGGGGGAGGGGAGAAATTACTTAAACTGGGGTTCCGTATTTATATGAATTGGCTCAATTGTAAAATGAAGTATGTTTTTCTAGTTCATTGTTATTACTGTCACTTACACTTTGTTAACAATAATAATCCTATTGTTCTAAGCGCTCCCTTCTATCCCCTTCCACTGTGGTTTTTTCTTTACCGTATATATACACAGTCTAGCTATAATTTTCCTGCTCCTCTCTTTTAAATATTTAACTCCATGGAGGTAGCTGAACCTCTTAAAAATTGTCTTTAAAGGGTTTTATAATATTTACCACGTGTAAGTGACCACATGGAGGGCTTGTTACAGGAACTTTGTACATCAGTCATTTAACGTATCTAATTAATCATACTTATTTTTTGAAATCTGTGTCATTCGGTGGGAACAGCACACGTGCTACCCACAGCGAAGCACACAGTGATAAACTGAGTGTTTAGCCAGTCTGAAAAATACGATATGAACATTAGTCGTCTGATATTTATTAATGAACGATTTCACAACATAAAATTTGTATTTGTACAGTGCTTTTATGTAAAGTTTGTTTTTTGATATGTGCAAAACATTTCAAATACTCAAGTTTCACATATCAAGGTTAAAATGGATTCTCAGATTTTCCTCTCCCCACCTTGAGTAATTAGTTAATTAGGGTTGCACCCAATACATGCTTCCATGGAGGACTTCTGAGCTTCCATGGGGTAACCTGGTCTGTACTGATGAACATATGGTGCATGCTTTGATCTGCAGAGAGAATCGGGGCCCTTCTGTGTGGGAAATGGGACATGGGAGAAAGTCAGTCATGTTCCCTTTCTTAGACTTCTCTCAATACAAAGCAATTTGTACAGATAAAAGACTTCAATAAAAACTCTAGAACTTTTTTTTTCTTTAACGTTCAAGAAGTGTTAGGTAAAAAAGTATTGCAACCATTTTGCAGTTATGACCATAGTCACCTTGCAAGCTAGTGATTTTTTAAAAATTGTTATTATGGGATATAGAATTATTACTACAGGTATATAATATTATAGGCTAGCCGGTTGAAGAGAAGATCTTTTCTTCTGAAATTTACTATTTTTCTCCTAGATACAACTCTTATTTGCTTAAATTGCACATTTAAGATAAGCTCTATTAGAGAAGAAAACGTTATAATCTGCTTATTGTTTCATTATTCCATTCTTTTTTTCCCTTGGCTTGGCTTGATACAGCAGGCAGTTAAGGGAGCTGCAGAGCAGTGTGGGAAAACCAGCACTTTACCCGTTGTTTATCCGGCAGCGCTAAACAATGCAGTAATACAGAGATAGGACAGTCCTGTACATGTGCATGGTCTTCAGAGGTTGTCAAAGGATATTTACTGTATTTTGATGGATTATGATGACACAAAAGAATTTTCCTTATCATACTTGATCTTTGTTTTATAATATGGATAACCCTAAAATGTAGCAATAAAATGTCAAAATCATTGAAAATCACATTTTTCATTTATCACTAAAATGAATTCATCTTTAGATTCTGTTCTCAGAGAGCATAATTGAAAATGTGAGTAATATATTTAAAATCCAGCTGAAAGGTGGCTTTTATCTTCTGCCTTATTTTATGCTGGGTAGTTTGATAATAAATTAAATAAATACTTTCAGTATATTTGGAACAGAAAATATTCTAGTGAAAATAGTGTTTAATGTTTGTGGGATACATGAAAAGATGTCAAAAACCAACTGAAAAGGGGGTTTATGCTTGTGCTTTTATTGATTTTGTTGGGAAACAATTATAACATTTTATTTGTGGCATTCACTAGGTTTGAGCGTAACTTAAATTGAGGGCTGAAGATTTTGCTGTGAAATCAGGAATAGATAAATTCAAGGTTTGAATAATGTACTTATTCTTCCCTACACACTGTCAGCCATTGGGACAGATGTGAGGTCTTGACCACAGATGATAGCGACTTGGTGGTAGCAGAAATGTCATCCCTGACATTCAGGAGCCCACAGACAGCAAGGTGACCCTCTTCCCCACCCCCGCCCCTCATATGGTGTTGCTTGATTCCATTTGCTGGGGCTTCAGCTGTGAATTTCTCTCCAGTTCCCAGTGGGAGTCGAGGCCAGTCCTGAACCCCAGGTCATTTGGCCAGATTCTTGACACTACCCAGACGTGGGTCTTTCCCCCGGAAGGCTGAGCATCTGACATGCTGTCATTCATCCTGACTGCCATCGTCACATCTGCCAGTGCTGCTGCCTGGTGTATTAAATCGCTGCTCACCAGAGTCAAGCCAGAGGTGGCTGTACCCCTCTAGACGCTGGCAGTGGACTGTTGACCACTGTCTTTGGATTTAGCCTTGCCAAACTTGTCAGTTTCTCCAACCCCAGTCTCTCCAGATCCCAACTTCCTCCTCAAACCCTGGGAATAAGTCTATGTGTGTTATAACACATCAATTTTGTTTTCTTTAGGAGCTAATTTTCATGAAGGACTGTTCTTAAACCTTTTTTCATTTAACACTCTCTTAACTTTCTTTTCCTCAATGGAATCTCTGCTTGTTCATCATGAAAATTGATCCTATTAAAATTCTTTGTTTTCTCTTATTGATTCATCTACTACTATTTCTTACCATTTGCATGTCTGAACAATGTTAGATAACCAGTGACATCTCACCAAATTGATATATTGCTCGCCAAATCCAGAGTTCTTAAGTTGTGTTAGCTTATGCAGCTTAATTAGGGAATAATGGTACACTTTTATTTTAGGCTTTAAAAAATCTTTAAAACAGTCCAGGGGTGGCTGGGCACACCTGTAATTCCAACACTTTGAGAGGCTGAGGTGGGAGGATCACTTGAGGCCAGGAGTTTGAGACCAGACTGGGCAACATAGTGAGACCCCACCTCTACAAATATTTTTTAAGTTAGCCAAGTGTGTCAGTGCGTGTCTGTGGTCCTAGCTACTCAGGAGGCTGAGGTGAGAGGATTGTTTGAGCCCAGGAGTTCAAGGCTGCAGTGAGTTATGATCCCACCACTGCATTCCAGCCCAGACAACATAACTAGATCCTGTTTCAAAACAAAAAAATATGTCTTAGAAACAGTTTGAGGATCTCCTCTAGCAATCTCAATGTGGGAATCATTTCTTTGTTGTGTGTGTGTGTGTATGTGTGTGTGTGTGTGCAGGTATTGAGATACTGTATCTCAGCCCTTGTATTAACTGGACTTCCCAAATTTTCATGGCATTTTCCCTTCCAAATCTGTAAAAGAAAAAGAAGTTATCTACACCTAATACCATGAAGCACTATGGAGTCCAGTTAATCCCGTGGCTGAAAATATACAGTGAACATTTATTTGAATTCATTCCACCAGAAATGATGGTCACAGGCCTAAACAACGAGTGTGATTCTGGTGATCTGTCTCCCTTGTGGAGAATTTGCAAGTCGAATTCAAATACAATTTATAAAATTTCTGTCTGGTTTACATTAAATGAAGTATAAGAATATTTGAAAGGTCTTTTTGTGTTACAATTGGAAAGATTTCAATATGAAGGTTTAGATTTTTATGCAACCACTGGAAAAGTTAGGAAAGCAAAAATCAGGAAAGTAACATAAAAAAGATTTCAGACCGAAGCATCCAAGCAGCTGATTGATAAGAGGTCAATAAGAAGCCACTGCAATCCACAGGAACCTCTGGTGGGAAATTTCCCACCAAATAGCTTAGTCTTCAGCGGTAAAGAGAGCGTTTCTTATAAGCTCCCAGGAAAGCCACTTAAAACTCATATCGGTCCATGAATCTTGCTCTAAATGCCTTTGGATAATCTCCAATATTCCTATCAAAGGTACAGTTCTTTAGAGTTCCTAACATGTTATATGCTTCAAAAATTAAAGTTTAATATAAATATTTCCATGTGACAAAAGTTGATATATTTGTCACAGCAAGATTTGCATTTGACACTTTTATTTATGCCATTTCTAGAGCTTTCATTTCTTTGTGTAGATCTAGGTTTCTGTCTGATGTCATACAACTTCTTCCTTTTGGTCTGCTGGCAATGAATTCTCTTAGTTTTTGTTTGTGTCTGGAAAAAGACCTTTTTTGCCTTTATTTTTGATAGATATTTTTCTGAAATATTTTCTGAGTCTGGGTTGACAGTTTTATTCTTTTGATACTTTGAAGATATGACTACACCCTCTTTTGGCTTGCACAGTTCCTGACAAGAGTATGCTGTAAGTTTTAACTTCGTTTCTCTCTTTCTAATGTCTTTTATTTTGGATTGACTTCAAGAGTTTCTCTTTCTCTTTGCTTTTCAACAGCTGGATAATAAAGTATCGTTGGTTTCATTTCTTTTTCATTTCATTTCTATCATTTCTTGTCCCTTCTCCTTCATCTCTTTATTTCTATTTATCCTGAACTTCTCGAATTTGTAGTTTGATATCTTTTATTTTTTTTTTTTTTGAGATGGAGTCTCGCTCTGTCGCCTGGGCTGGAGTGCAGTGGCCAGATCTCAGCTCCCTGCAAGCTCCGCTGCCTCCCGGGTTCACGCCATTCTCCCGCCTCAGCCTCCCGAGTAGCTGGGACTATAGGTGCCCGCCACCTCACCCGGCTAGTTTTTTGTATTTTTTACTAGAGACGGGGTTTCACGGTGTTAGCCAGGATGGTCTCGATCTCCTGACCTCGTGATCCGCCCGTCTCGGCCTCCCAAAGTGCTGGGATTACAGGCTTGAGCCACCGCACCCGGCCTGTAGTTTGATATCTTTTATTAGCTCCTAACCATTACCTACAATTATGTCTTTGCCTTCAAATATGTCTGTGCTAGACTGTTTGATGTTGTTCCACAACTCTTACATGATCAGCTCATTAAATTTTGAACTACTTTTTTTCTTTGTTTCAGTTTGGAGAGTTGTCTTTTTTACCTACCTTCAAATTCACTGATTAATTTTTCAATTACATTGAATCTACTGATGAGCCCATCCAACAAATTCTTCATCTTGATTGTTGCCTGGTTTATTTCTAGTATTTCCATTTGATTCTTTTTACATTTTCCACCTCTCTGATGAAATTCCCTATCTATTGCTCATCATGAATGGTGTTCACCTTTTCTCCTAGGTTCTTTAACATTTTGATTGTAGTTCTTTCAAAGTCCTTATCCAAGATATGGGTCCTTATTCCAAGATATGGGTCATCTTTGAGTCTGGTTCTGTTTATTGCTTTGTCTCCCAACAATAGATTTTTTTCCTTGCCTTTTTGTCTGTCTTTTGTTTGGTTTTGTTTTGACATTTTAATTTCCTTTGAATATAAGTCAGTTTTTGCAAGCTAGAAAACAGAATCAACCTGACTCAATCTAGTCTTCTAGGGATCCAGGCTGAGTCTTGCAATCTTTAGCAGAATGCCATCATAATACTAGGTGCTAGTGCTAGGGTTATAAACTCTATATAAGAACCACTTATCTGCATTTTTCATTAGGAAACAGCCAAAAGTACAATCCTTAAAAGCATGATATACAGAACAGCTTGATATACAAAGGACAGAATAACCCAAATTGTATGCTGCCCAGTCTATTGGTGAACCAAATCAGAGCTCACTAAAGATTGGTAAACAGAGAAAGTGTTTATATTTTGAAAACTTGCTCTGTGGTTTGAAATATTCCCAGATGCTGTCAATAAGAAAGCAAGTAAAAAATATAACAGATGTACTCTCACTGACATTTGATTTTACCATCGTTTTCCACTAGAACATGAAGGTAGAAATAAGTGTAGGAGATAAGATACTTAGGTATTCTAAAAATAAATTACTTAGTAATTTTAAAAAGACGTACTGTATTCTTTCATTTGCTACAAGAAAAAAATTGACAATGAAGGCTATTTAAAAGAAAAGTTGAACTCTAAATAGGATGGTGAAGGCAACACATTCCATTACAGGATAACTTCCCATTTTTCCAGACAATGAACATTGCTGTTCCTCCATGTTCCATATTCCTGGGGGAAAACCGTGTCGGGAGCTTTTTGTCAGGGTCAGGAGATGAAAAATAGACCATGTCCTAATGAGCTGGTTGTAAGCCCAGATAACATATTTGGAATAGACCCATAAAATCTGGCCAATGTTTTATTAAACATCTGCAAACTACAGAATTCTTTAACCCTTAGACATAGTTTCTGCTCAGAATCTTAAAGCCAGGTGCAGTTCCACTGTGACTCCTCAGGGCTGAGGTGGGTGCTAGTCATCAAAGTCTGGAAGGTCATGGTAGGAGTAATCCTGGTAGCTTTTGGATGCATTCGGCAGGGACACCAAATTGCCAGTGATCAGAACTGGAACAACCTAGTCTGTCCCCACTTTGCTGATGTAGCCTGACAGCAGGAGGGAGCCTTTGATAATAGAAAGGTGCCAATCAAAAACAGCACAGTGGCAACTGCAATGGCCTTCTAAGGCATCTTAGGAAGGCCTTTTTTAAACCTTAGGAGGTCAATGTAGCCATTGTGTGTGCTGGAGAGCCTTGAGATTTTACTTTACTACTAGGGATTCCAGTAGCCAAATTGGTATGGTCATCACACGCTGACACAGCTACAGTTGGAGCAGCATGCCAGGCCACCTGTGCACCGAGAGCTCGCCCGTGGTTAGCAGTGGGGATGCCAGAGGCCACATGGTGCAACCTCCTAACATGGCTGGCACCATCCAGCCTGTTCCAGCAAGCTGCCTCATATTTCTGATTGAATGCTGGACATCATGTGTAGAATAGTAGAGATTGAAATAAATTGTATTCACATATGGAAATAACCTGTCTCTTATGAGACCATGGATACACACACCCATACACATATGTGTATATACATATATGTGTTGAGGGGGGATGTGTATGACTACTGTGACAGGTTGGGCCAATGTAACCAAAGTTGAGTTGAGATTGGTTGTTGCTATGGTTACCTCTAGTGGACCACAGTCTTTATTTTTTTATTTTTATTTATTTTTTAGTAATAAAAAAAAAAGAGTCTGGCTCTGTCACCCAGGTTGGAGTGCAGTAGTGTGATCTCAGCTCACTGAAACATCTGTCTTGTGGATTCAGGCCGTCCTCCCATGCAGCTGAGACTACAGGCACATGCCACTATGCCCAGCTAACTTTTG
>NW_012119932.1:3367328-3367661 GCF_000951035.1 Colobus angolensis palliatus
CTGTTCTCAAACTCTTGAGCTCAAGGGGTCCTCCCACCTTGGCCCCACAAAGTGCTGAGATTACAGGTGTAATCCACTGCACCAGGCGACAGTTCTGATATTCTTTTTGTGGAGGGTGTGTGACTAGCGTGGGAGCTGGGGTCACAGAGTGCTTTTCTCTGAATACCACTCTACCCTCAGCTTATAGAAGAACCTGTCCACCTGTGCCATAGAGAAGATCTGCCTCCATGCTGTTACCCCTGCCTCAGTAGTGCATTGCTATTGCTTGATGCTTCATGAGTGAAGGTAGAGAGGATTCTCTGCAGTTCTAATCCAAACTCGGACTTTCAGAAG
>NW_012119932.1:3368091-3388943 GCF_000951035.1 Colobus angolensis palliatus
GCCCGGCTAATTTTTTGTATTTTTAGTAGAGACGGGGTTTCACTGTGTTAGCCAGGATGGTCTCGATCTCCTGACCTTGTGATCCGCCCGCCGCGGCCTCCCAAAGTGCTGAGATTACAGACATGAGCTACTGTGCCCGGCTATCTCCATCTTTAAGTTGTGAGCAAGAGACTGTGCTACCTACCCCAGCAGTTGAAAACTTCCTTCTGAGAAAGGAGTGGTCTGGGAGAAATAAATGGGATTTGATACCTAACACTTCTTCCCAGCATCAACCACTGATCACCTTCTTTGAGTCTGATTGGCCAAAGAGTTTGCTTCCTCTCTCCCAGAGGCTTAAGACTTTCACATCCTAGGAAAGAAGGACCCAGGAAACGTGATTTTCCTGTAGTAGCAGCTGATCCCTTCCTCAAGTCTGCACCATCAACAGTGACTCTTTTCAAAATTGCTCTGCCCTCAGTTTTTCTCATGCGTATCTGGTAAGGGACAGGAAAAAAAATAACTTGTGAGTGAATGCAAGCTCCTCTTTTAACATGTGCCACCAGCTACTTCAGACTGCCCTGCTCACCAACATTTTCTTCAGAAGTTCTTTATATTTTAGCTCATTCTTCTTACCAGCTTGTATTGAAGCTGGCATGGTGCTGCTTCGGCTATAGATGAGACCTATGAACCGTTCATGGGTCTCGTCTCTTCTCCGAGGGTCTTGTTCCTCTTTGGAATTTAGGTTACCTGAGTGTGACCCCAGCTCTCTGATGGGTTCAAGAAAAGTTGTGATTTTGTAGTTTATCTAGATTTTTCTTGTTTTTAATGTTGGAATGGCATTTTTTACTTCCTAAGTGGGAGCCAGGAGTCTGAATTTTTTAAATAAAATGGATACAGGGCCAGGCACAGAAGCTTATGCCTGTAATATTCCAGCACTTTGGAAGGCCCAGGCAGGAGGATTGCTTGAGCCCAGGAGTTTGAGACCAGCCTGGGTAACATAGTAAGACTTCTTCTCTACAAAAAGTACAAAAATTAGCCGGGCATGATGGTGCACACCTGTAGTTCCAGTTACTTGGGCGGCAGAGGTGGGAGGATCACTTGAGCTGGGGAGGTGGAGGTTGCAGTGAGCCAAGATCATGCCTCTGCACTCCAGCCTGAGCCACGGAGCAAGACTCTGTCTTGAAGAAAAAACCCACAAAACTGATACATACTTATTATACAAAATTTGCTCAATGAAGAAATGCCAAAAGAAGAAAAATTTTAAGAAACTCCTGCCACCCAAAGATAATCACTGAAAACCTCTCTTCACCACCCTTTCAGACAAGTCTTGATGCAGATTCTCATTTTCAACAGGATACAGATAACATCGTTCCATACCATTGAATTTATATAATCAATTATATGTGCTATGTGTATTTCACCCCACAGAAGTAGCACATTTTACATAACCAATTCGTATCAATTTACCAGTGCCTTCCTGAGATATAGTTTCTTTCTTTCTTTTTTTTGTTTGCTGTTATAAACAATGACTTCATCATGTTTAATAGACACATTCCTATCACTGAAGTGCCCTGGTCACAAATTTTTTGGAGTGAATAGTTTGATAGATATGTATTCTGCTTTTGCATAGCTGACTTCCTGCAGTGAACACCTGAACACAAGATCTAGGATGGTCTAGAGCCAGATGAGAAAGCCAGGCCCAGACAGACTTTTGTGGCCTTCTGAACCTTCAAGACAGGCTTAAGAGTTGCGTATAGCCTGGATCAGCCTAAATCCTGTATGGCTTCACAGTCCAGTCATTCTACCAAGAAGCCTCAGAGCCCCTTGGCAAACATGGAGTGGCACCTTTGGGGACATCAAATGAGGAAAGTCTTGTCCTATTTTTGAAAGATTTGCCTACCTTAACAATTTTGTTAGAAGAAAATTCACAAGTGATATATGCAGATAAATGTTTTGTTTTGATTTTTGGCCCCTGTCATGACTAGTGTTTCACTGCACACAGCCTCATATCTTATTCTCAGTATTCCCAATTCTCAGTATCTTCTCTCCGAATTGTAAGTGCATGAGGTTGGTCCTCATTTCGTGTGTTTCTATCAGCTCCTCCACTCCCTGGCCACCTCCCACCCACTGGCACATTACTGGTGTTCAAAAGTAGTTATTTGCATGGCAGATTAAAAAATGTTAATGTGAGAGTCAAAGTGATTGAGGTTTTAAAGAGGAAAAATCATTCTTCATCATGATGAGTCAGAGAGACTACTTTAGTGGTAATATAAATATAGTCAATGATTTAAAGGATATAGAGGTAAAAGACAAAATACCTTTCATTAAGCCCAGAGAAAATGTCTAAGTTTCATAAGAGAGGTGTTTGTGGAAATGAAATGTACTGACTCTTGATAAGAAAAAGAAAATAGAGATGTGAGGGTAGGATAAGGAATGTAGTCAATCTTATGGCAGTTAATAAACATAATTTGCTGCTTCTGTTAATACAAACCTCGGCTACTGATTCTAATTTAGAATAGTATTTTGGTAAATTTTTAAAAATAGGAAGCAAATTTAAGAATCATAACTTCTGTTATAAATGAACCTTTATTTCTTAATTTTGTGAATTTTTATAAATGCATAAACAAATTCAAAAGAGAATGAGAAATATTTATAATAAATTATTTTAAATCACGGCTGGTAGTGGTGGCTCATGCCTGTAATCCCAGCACTTTGGGAGGCCGAGGCAGGTGGATCACCTGACGTCAGGAGTTCAAGACCAGCGTGGCCAACATGGCAAAACCCCATCTCTAATAAAAATACAAAAAATTAGCCAGGTGTGGTGTCAGGCACCTGTAATCCCAGCTACTTTGGAGGCTGAGGCAGGAGAATCACTTGAACCCAGGAGGCAGAGGTTGCAGTGAGGTGAGATCCGTGCCATTGCACTCCAGCCTGGGCAATAAGAGTGAAACTCTGTCTCAAAAAAACACACATTTTGTTAAATTACAATATATTATTATCTTTACAATTATTTAATTTGTGTTTGTGTTTTCCTATTTAGGAAGTTAATTACTTTTATTTTAATATTAACATTCATTTTCACCTCAATCTATTATCAGTCCAGTGTTTGCACCTGTCAATGAAGTGAGCACATAAAGACCAGTGTGTGTATTCCAGAGAAAGTGGAAGGTCAGCAGCTGGCAAAACAAAATGACAGTTTAATGTGGACAGAGCCAGGATTCAATAGACCATGTTGCAGCAAAGTTGAAAGTTCAACTCGAACTGGAGAGCAAACACTCTAGTCTACATGTGATGCTTTTTTCTCTCTTTTTTTAATGAAAAGAGACGTTATCTTCATCATCATAGTAGTGTTGTCGTTTGGAGAGATTGAATAATTATTTGCTTTACGGAAGATAGACTTTAGAACAGACTTATCTCTAGTTATTACATAGTTGATCATTATATGAGAGCTGGGAAAAGGGAGCCTTAAAAATTGAAACTAATTTTTACTGTACATAAATTGAAACAGAGTTTTTTTTTTTATAAGCATTCAATCACTGATGTAACTTTGAATATAGTGAAATAAGTATATTAATGTCTTTCTACATGGAAACTTATTTTGTTCTACTGATTTGTTTTCCTAATTTTCTGGGAATTAATTTTTTAAATTTGGGTTAACTTTTTTTTAGCATAATGGCAAATGTTCTCCCTGACCCTGGGCCTGGGGATCTTCCCCTGGTGATTTCCTTGGACTACTTACTGTTCATCAGATGGTAGTGAACTCACTGTCTGCCTGCTGTACTCTGAGCAAAGAGGTGGTTCAAGTCGTTTGTGCCCTTTGAGAACAAATAGGTCGAGGGATTCCAAAAAGTGTCCATTGCATGTCACTTTGGTGACCCCCAGTTTTTTGATGCCAAGGAAGGCTAATGATAACTAAGACTTCTTGTTGCTTTTGTTAAGTTGGTGGTATTGTTTCTTTGGCTTTCTTTTTGGCTAATTTACTGTCACATGGGTCTTGATAAGTGAGAGTCACTGTGCTTGTAGTGGTGGGTGATAGTTTCTTTTAAGAAGTTTGAAGTACTGTGTAGACAACTAAGGGAAGTGTTATTTGGGTAGTTATAGAACCACCAAAGGACTCTCCAGGCTTTTGGGTTCTGATGGAGTAGGAGTTAGAGTTTAGATACCTAAGGCAGGAAAAATGGGCAGGTTCAGGACTAAGTCAGTCCTGAGGGTTCTTCTATCAGGTAAATCATAATGGCAAGTCAAGCAATCACATTATTGGGTATATAACCAAAGGAATATAAATAATTCTGTTATAAAGATACATGCACACAAGTGTTCATTGCAGCATTATTCACAATAGCAAAGACATGGAATCAACCCAAATGCCCATTAATGATAGACTGAATAAACAAAAGATGGTATATATATACCATGGAACTATGCAGCCATAAAAAGGAATGAGATCATGTCCTTTGCAGGGGCATGAATGGAGCTGAAAGTGGTTATCCTCAGCAAACTAATGCAGGAACAGAAAACCAAACACCACATGTTCTCACTTCTGAGTGGATGTTGAATGCTGAGAACACGTAGACTATGGGAGGGAGCAACACACAACTGGGGCCTGTTGAGGGGAGGCATGAGAAGAGGGAGAGCATCAGAAATAATAACTAATGGATACTGAGCTTAATACCAAGGTGATGGATTGATCTGTGCAGCAAACCACCATGGCACACATTTACCTATGGATCAAACCTGCACATCCTGCACATGTACCCCAGAGCTTAAAATAAAAGTTGAAGAAGAAAAAAAATGCCAGGTTAGCCATGCCAGGGGTGGGGGCTTCCATCCCTGATCACATGCTTTTCTCTGACTATTAGTTTCATGAATGGCCTTATCCAAATCTTTAGCTTCAACCCATGTACTGAGGAATCCTAAATTATATATCTAGGATCAACCCATCTCTCAAAATCCAGGCCCTGTCTCAGTTGCTATGTTAGTCTGTTTTCATGCTGCTGATAAAGACATACCCGAGACTGGGAAGAAGAGGTTTAATGGACTTTCAGTTCCACATAACTAGGGAGGCCTCACAATCATGGCAGAAGGCAAGGAGGAGCAAGTCACGTCTTACATGGATGGCAGCAGGCAAAGAGAGAGCTTGTGCAGAGAAATTCCCATTTTTAAAACCATCAGATCTTGTGAGACCCATTCTCTATCATGAGAACAACATGGGAAAGACCCGCCACTATGATTCAGTCATCTCCCACCAGGTCTCTCCCGCAACACGTGGGAATTATGGGAGCTACAAGATGAGATTTGGGTGGGGACACAGAGCCAAACCAGTTGCCTATTACATGTTTTCATTCAAACAGGCCATGGGTACCTGAGACTCAAAGTGTTTTGGTAAATCTGAATTTATCGAAAACAAACAAACAAACAAAAGGCTAGCACACAAAATTGTTCCAATTCTTATTGTTTGTTCTTAGTGAATAGGTTCATTCTCCGTCTGCCTGCCCAAATGAGAAATTTCAGGCAGCTCTGTCCTCACTCAAAAAGTCCCCTAAATTTGACCTCTTTTGTAATTTATCTCAAATCTGCCTTCTCTACTTTAGCTCAATTTTGTTTTCTATTGTATCTCCAGTGCCGAAACAATTCTTGGCATATAATAAGCATTCAGCAAATATTTACGGAGTGAACAAAGAGGACAAGAAAAGCACTTGGCCCTGCATGAAACAGTTAATTCAGAGAACAGACAAAAATTTAAAATATATTATTTCTATAAAAAATATTTTGGGAGACATTCAAGAGAAACTTTTTTCTATTAAGCAAGGACAGGCAGCCATGAAAAAGGAACAGTCTGAACCAAAGAACAACTTATTAAAAGGAACAAATAAAACTGAAAAAAAAAGGCAATAGGCTGAATAATAAAATTGACACAACTTAAGAATTAATAATCTGGAAGATAAAGTGAAGACAATTTCCTAGAACATAGTGCAAAATGGCAGACAGAAATAACGAAAAAAGTTAAAATATGGAGGATAGATCCAAGAGATCTAGCACCTTTCTAATAGGATTTTTTTGAAAGCGAAACAGATACAATGAAAGTGAGACTATAATAAAATGCATTTTTTAAAAACTGGTATTATTAATAGGAAAATTATTTTCAGTGGGCTGCCGTGGTCTGATTGCAAATGCTACATATAAACACCGAAATATCTAAATTATATAAGACAGTGAAGACTGCCAGGGGACTATGGTTGGCATATAGTAAGTCTCAGTTCTCTTTCTTAAAGCTGCAGAAGAGCCACATTGTTATGCATTAATTTGAAAATTTATATTTACCTTGGTTTATTTTCTTGCCAGGTAAGCTATACAGCACCTATTGGGACACATGAAGAGGAAAAGATGAAAATATCAGGATCTAAGGTGTAATAATGACTAATATGACTATTATTATGAACCTAGTTATTGTTTATATTAGAAAGTAGCAATTTGCTTAGAAAGTAGCAATGACTTTGGAAGCTACACTGAGAATTAGCCTTATGAAGAGACAGAGGACCTGATTGCCTCATTAGTATGATTCTGTAGCACATCCCTGCCACATCCACAGAAGTCTCTCTCATTCATGATATGCCTACAATTCATCTATTAGAGATTCATTCCTTTTGCTGAAACTTCATCCTCTTGCAAAATATAAACATTATTGATAAATGGCATAAAGATCTACTGTGAGTTGGTAAGATCCTTTCTTGAGAACTGTTTTGATAGAAGGAAGAAATGAGTAACTGGGGGAAGCTGCTTCCTATGACAAAGAGATGGCGAGACCACAGTAAGTGAAGGAAAACACAATTTACAAAACACAATATACAATTTACAAAAAGGGGCAGCTTGTGCGGCTGATGAAGATAAATTTTGGTTGCTTTGTAATATTGTTTAGAGCTCACTGCTTCTAAGTTCACCATTTACAGGAAATAGAGGCATGGGATCTTAAACCGTTCCTATGTTTGGTAATTTACAAGTGAATATAACTCATTGTTCTCTTGAAAAGAATTTTTTTTTTTTGAGACAGGGTCTCGTTCTGTCATCCAGGCTGAAGTGTGGTGACGTGATCACAGCTCACTGCAGCTTTGACCTCCTGGGCTTATGTAATTCTCCCTTCTCAGCCTTCCAAGTAGCTGGGACTACAGGTGCACACCACCATGCCTTGCTAATTTTTAATTTTTTGTAGAGACAAGGTCCCACTATATTGCCCAAACTGGTCTAAAACTCCTAGGCTCAAGCCATCCTCCCACCTTGGCTTCCCAGAATGTTGGGATTACAGGTGTGAGTCACCGTGCCCTGCCTCAAATTATTTTTGATAGTAATTAGAATATATATACTATTTACAGAAATAGTCTTTTCAGATTTATGGAGAAACAAGATATATTGTTTGTGTAATTAACTTTGTGATATATTTTCTATTGAAAGGTTGACGACAAACAAGCTTTGGAGTCTCAAATAGAAGCATTAAAGGCAAATTTAGAGAACGAGAAACAGAAGGTGGAAAGGTACTGGTAACAGAGTGAAAGGCACTGGTAATGAGACATAATGTGCATTTGTAACTAATGCAATATTTAACCATCTGTAAATTTATTATAGGTTTAGGAAGGAAGCAGAACGACTAAGCAAAAGCTGGGAAAAGAGATTCTTTATTCTCAGGAACAGGTATGGTGTGATATATACAAATTCTATTTCTAAAAACGTGACTAATCATCCTTTAAGGAAGTTGTGAACCTTGCAACTTTTTTACATATTAATGTTAAATCACCTCATATACTTCCACAAGAAATGCAAAATGATTGGTCTAAAATAGAAGAGTAATCAAAATCACTGAGAAGTGAAATCATTCGAGGTGTTTTCATTCCCTATCTGTGTTTCTGTTTTAAAAGATCAGCAGGACAGACAGACTCTCTTATTACCTGGTTTAATCAGACCTATTTAGTCATCTTCTTTCATAGGGCTATTAAAACCTTTTCCTGCTCATTTGCACACAATGATATGTAACTAGTTTGTATTGTCTTTATAAAGTTGCTTTATATATCAGATCCTCTACCAGACACAACAGCTCCAATTCCTCAACCTCTCAGATCTGTTTTTCACTCACATAAACATTTTATTTCTCTTCCCAATATCCTCTTTGCCTTTTTCAAAATGGAGGAAGTGAAACTGTAAAATTCTGAAAAGGACAAAGATGATGTATGTTGAAAAAATGCTTATTTTTTCCCTTACCCTAACATGTTAACATTAAAAATCTGTCTTCTGTTTAGTTATGTTCTGCCATAATTTCCCCCAGATTCTCTTCCTTAACACGTGTGGGAAGTTCTTTTACAATATTCTTTCACAGTCAAGCATCATCCAGGCACGATGGATTTAATGTTGGTCTGGTGCAGGCCATCGGAGGTCAAACTTGAAGCTTACACATGAGATCTTGGAATGGCAATGCCCTGCGTTTGCAATGTATTTCATAAGCACATACTATGGATTTTGTCTGTATAAACTTCTGTACCCGGCTATGTATATTATATGGGAATAATTCATCCTAAGTAAGGGGGCACAAAGAATCCACGCCAAGACAGAAAAAACATAGGATTGAGAGCAAAAACACCTTGTAGTAAAATGTTCTGCCTTGTTCTGTTTGGTGCTGAAATGATCTCCTACCTGTGTTTCATGTATGTGCTGAAAAGCATTTTGTGCTGTGTAAAATGTGCATATTAACACCTGCCCTGTCTCACATGGTTATTTAAGAACAGAATGTAGATGCATGTGAGACAAAAGAAAATGTAAATATTCACTTTATTTCATTTCCCTGCACATAGATTTTGAATTATCTCTAGTGCTAAATAAAATGACTTTCCCTTATTTATTTCCTTAGGGTTCACTTTCATCCTTAAGATTTACCTTGTCTCTGACCCTACGGGATTTACGCTGTTATTCAATGATGATTTACGAGAATGTATCAGTTTTACTGTTTTTTTGTTTTGTTTTGTTTTTGAGAGGGAGTTTTTGCTTTTGTTGCCCAGGCTAGAGTGCAGTGGCGCAATCTCGGCTCACTGGAACCTCCATCTGGGTTCAAGTGATTCTCTGGCCCCAGCCTTCTGAGTAGCCAGGATTACAGGTGCCCACCACCATGCCTGCCTAATTTTCTTTTTTGTGTTTTTAGTAGAGATGGAGTTTAAAGTTTTACTTCTAATTGATTTTCTATTAACCAAGATGTTGACAATCATATTAATCGTTTTGGTCTCTGCAGACTTTATATTGATATCTAAATATTTAGGAAAGCAGAAGTATTTATTACTATACACTTTCTATGTTTTCTCATTTAACCAACTAATTGGGACATTGTAGATTATGTCTGTCTACTTAGGCTGCAGCTGCAGTTATTAATTCAATGTGGCATATACAGCACCGTAGAGAGTGCATTTGTATAGAGTACTTCATCGTGGTGTGGTATGGAGATTAATTGTGCAGTCACAGACTTACGTGGGCTAACATGGTAATTTCATTTTACTGTAACTGATCCTAGATTAGATGCACTCATTTTTGTTTAGTAGAGGAAAAACCTCACCTTAGCCGGTCAAGATCAGAGTCCAACTCAATGGTTTCTCAGTCAATTCATGATTTATATTGGGTCCCAGTCCAGTTCAGGGTTTCATTTCCAAGCTCCTTTTCCAACTCTGCTGAGTTCTTATTTCCAGGAAGATTGAATGTGAGCAGTGCTGACAAGGGTGGGGATAGTCCTTCCTCTGGGTGTGCCAAGCCAGGTGCAGCTGCTGATGTCATCATTATTGCACAAACAATATGCAGGTGTGGCACATCAGCTTTGGAACATATCCCTACCTGGCTAATGCCACAGTGATGCCGCTGTTCCCACCTCCACACCAGGCAGCAATCCACATGCATCCACCTGAGCCACCTCTGTTCTGCCTGATGGGCTCCAGGCCAGATGGATTCACTTTTGCCCACTACGCTTACCAAGCACATAAATGTTACAGGTGGTTCCCGTGCCACTCTGGCTTGCATATATAGAAGAGGTCCATGCACACATCCCTTCTCCTGCCCTCCCCTCCTCTCCCCACCCGCCTCAACTCAGAGCACTAGATTGCCATACCAGAGAGAATGCAAACATCAGAAATCTAGATAGGGCATGCAAGGTGAAGGCCCACTCTGCTCATGTAGTCCCCTCACCTTGGAACCCGCTGTAAACAGAAACTCTACACTGCTCCTTACTTCAACAAAGTGAACACCTCTGTCCTCACCACACAGGTAAAGAAAGAAGGAATTAGCAGTAGCTTCATGGTCCCTGTTGCCCATCCAGCGCCTGTCACCTCTCCTCCCAATTAGCAAATATTCTGAATTGAATGCTTATCATTCCCTTGGGGAAAGTTTTCAATAACATTCAATTTGTCATAAAAATTGGGCTATTCCAATTTTCAGTTTCTTCTAATCAGTTCGATAATTTATGTTGTCTTGTATGTTTGGGAATTTTCTTATTTCATTGAATTGTCTATTGATATAAAGTTATTCATAATATCATCATATTATATATATAAATGACAGTCATGTGTCACTTGATGACAGGGATGCATTCTGAGAAACATGTCATTAGGCAATTTCATCATTGTGTGAGCATCTTAGAGTGTGCTTACACAGCTAGATGGCATAGCCTACCACACACCTAGGCTATATGGTATAGCCTATTGCTCCTAGGCCGCAAACCTGCACAGCAGGAGACTGTAACTGAATACTGTAAGCAATTGTAACACAATGGTAAGTGTTTATGCATCTAAATATACCTAAACATAGAAAAGATACAGTGAAAATGCAGTATAAAAGATAAAGAATGGTCCACCTGTGTAAGGCACTCACCACGAATGGAGCGTGCAGGAGTGGAAGTTGCTCGGGTGAGCCAGTGGTGAGTGAATGTGAAGGCCTAGGACATTACCATACACTACTGTAGATTTTGTAAACACTAGACACCCAGGCTACACTAGATTTACAAAAAATATACATATATTTTTTCAATAACCAATTAGCCTTAGCTTACTGTAATTTTTTTACTTTATAAACTTTCTAATTGTTAAAACTTTTTGACTCTTATGTAATAACACAGCTTTAAACACAAACATATTGTACAGCTATATAAGATTATCTTTTCACGTGCTGGTGCACACCTGTAGTCCCAGCTACATGGCAGCCTGACAGGTGGGAGGATCACTTGAGCCCAGGAGGTTGAGGCTGCAGTAAGTTGGGATCATGCCTTGCACTCCAACCTGGGTGACAGAGTAAGACCCTGTCTCAAATATATGTGTATAATTTTTTCCTTTATATTCTTATTCTTTAAGCTTTTGTCTGTGTTTAAATTTTTTTATTTTTATTTTTTACTTTTTAAACTTTTTTGTTAAAAACTAAGATACAAACACATACACTAGTCTAGGCCTGCACAGGGTCGGGATTGTCAAGATGTTACTAGGCAGTGAGAACTTTTCAGCTCCATTATAATCTTGTGGGACCACCATTGTATATTCAGTCCGTCTTTGACTGAACATCATTATGCAGTGCATGACTGTATCTGTAAGATCTGGTGATGTCCCTTTTTCATTCCTGATATTTGTGTTTCATTCCCAAGAATTTGTGTATTTCTCCTTTTTTCTTAGTCTGTTGGGAGTTATCAATTTTGTGTTGTTTATTTCAAAGAAATAATTGCCTTTGCTGAACTTTTCTCATATGTCTTTTCATTGACTTTTTAAAATTTTAATTTTAATTAAAAAATTTTTTTTCCTTTCTAACTTTTATTTTAGGTCAGGGGGTATGTGTGCAGGTTTGTTACATGGGTAACTTGCATGTCGTAGGGATTTGGTGTACAGATAATTTTGTCACCCAGGTAATTAGCATAGTACCTGATAGGTAGTGTTTCAATCCTCACTCTCTTCCAAACCTCCACCCTCAAGTAGGCCCTGATGTCTGTTGTTCCCATCTTTGTGTCTATGTGTACTCATTGTTTTGCCCCCACTTATAAGTGTGAACATGGGGGGTCTGGTTTTCTGTTCCTGTGTTAGTTCGTTTAGGATAATGGCCTCCAGCTCCATCCACGTTGCTGCAAAGGACATGATTTCTTCTTTTTTATGACTGTGCAGTATTCTATTGTGTATATGTATCATATTTTTAAATCCAGTTTACCATTGATGGGCATCTAAGTTGATTTCATGTCTTTGCTATTGTGAACAGTGCTGCAATGAACATACATGTGCATGTGTTCTTATGGTAGGACAATTTATACTCCTTTGGGTATATACTCAGCAGTGGAGTTGCTGGATCAAAGAGTAGCTCTATTTTAAGTTCTTTGAGAAATCTCAGACTGGTTTTCACAGTGGCTGAACTATTTACATTCCCATCAACAGTGTGCAAGGGTCCCCTTTTCTCCACATCCTCACCGTCACTCGTTATCTTTTGTCTTTCTGGTAATAGCCATTCCAACAGGAGTGAAGTGATATCTTATTGTGGTGTTGATTTGCATTTTTCTGATGAGGACTGATATTGAGCAATTTTTCACATACTTGGCCATTTGTGTGTCTTCTTTGGGGAAATGTCTATTCAGTTCCTTTGTCCATTTTAAAATCGGGTTGTTTTCTTGCTGTTAAACTGAGTTTCTTGTATATTTTGGATATTAACCCCTTATCAGATGTATGGCTTGCAAATGTTTTCTTCCGTTCCTTAAGTTGCCTTTCCATGTTGTTGTTTTTTTGCTGTGAGGAAGCTTTATAGTTTGAAATAATCCTACTTATTCATTTTCGTTTTCGTTGCTTGTGCACCTCGTATCATATTCAAAAAATCATTGCCAAGGGCCAACATGAAAAAGCTTTTTCTCCTATGTTTTCTTCTAAGAATTTTATGGTTTCAGGACTTATGTTTAGGCCTTTAATCCATTTTGAGTTAATTTTTGTGTACTGTGTAATATAGGGGTCTAATTTCATCCTTTGGCATGTAGATATCCTGTTTCTTCAACATCATTTATTGAAGAGATTATCCTTTCCCCCATTGTGTATTCTTGTCACTCTTGTCAAAAATTAGTTGACCATATATGCATGAGCTTATTTCTGAGCTCTCTAATCTGTTCCATTGGTCTAAGTGTCTATTTTCATGTCAGTACAATCACATTTTGATTACTATAGCTGTGTAACATAGTTTCAAATCAGGAAGTGAGCTGCCTCCAGCTTTGTTCTTTTTTCTCAAAAGTGATTTGGCTATTTGGGGTCTTTTATGGTTCCATAAAATTTTAGGATTATTTTTCCTACTTCTGTGAAAACTGCCATTGCAATTTTGGTAGCAATTGCATTTAATCTGTAGATTACTTTGGGTAGTATAGACATCTTGACAATATTACTTATTTTAATTCATGAATACAAGATACCATTTTATTTATTTGTATCTAACTTCTTTCTTCAGCGCTTTATAGTTTTCAAGATACAGATCTTTTACCTCGTTGGTTAAATTTATACCCAAGTACTTTATTTTTTGATGCTATTATAAATGGAATTTTTAAAAAATTTCTTTTTGGATAGCTCATTGTTGGTATATAGAAACGCAATTGATTTTTGTATGTTTATTTTGTATCCTGTAACTTTACTGAATTCATTTATTAGCTCTGATGGTTTTTTGATAGAGTAATTGACTTTTGCTTTTATCTTGTTTCCTTCTACTTTTTAATGTTTTATTTGCTGTCTTTTTACTAGATTTCAGAAAGGAAGCCTAGATCATTGATTTTTCAGACTTCCTTTCTTTGAATATATGCATTTAACACTACATATTTTCTTCTAAGTATTGTTTGAGCTGCCTCCCACAAGTTGTGACATATAATATATTTATTATCACTCAAACAAAATATTTTCTAAATTCATTTTGATTTCTTCTTTGATCCATGGGTAATTTAGAAGTAATATGGGCTGGGCACAGTGGCTCATGCCTGTAATCCCAGCACTTTGAGAGACCAAGGCAGAAGGATTGCTTGAGCTCAGGAGTTTGAGACCAGCCTGGGCAACAAAGTGAAACCCATCTCTACAAAAAATAAAACAATTAGCTGGGTGTCGTGGCATGCACCTGTGGTCCCAGCTACATGGGAGGCTGAGGCAGGAAGATTGCTTGAACCCATGACGAGGCAAGGCTGCAGTAAGCCCTGTTCATGCCACTGCACTCTAGCCTGGGTGACAGAGTGAGACCTTTTCTCAAGAAAAAAGGAAGTAATATGTTTTATTTCCAGTAAGTTGAAGATTTGCTAGTTATATTTCCAGTTTAATTCTCTTGTGCTCAGAGTACTTACTCTGAATAATTTTAATCTGTTAAAATGTCTTCATGTTTGTTTTATGACTCAATTTATGGCCAAGTTTTTAAAACGTTTTTATTCTTGAAAAGAATGAAAAATGTTATCATTGATGGGTGCAGAGTTCTAAATATTTCAATGAGGTCAACCTATTAATTTTGTTGTTTCTATCTTTTACGTAATTATTAATTTTTTGTCATTATATCCAAGTATTAAGATAGAAGTATTAAATTTTCTACCATAATTATAGATGTATCTATTTCTTAATTTGTCCATTTTTGCTTTACATAGTTTACATCTTAGTTGTTGAGTACCCACAATTTAGATTCTAATCTCATCTTGTGAAGTTATCAGTAATACTTATCATTATGAAATGTTTTTATCTTTAGTAATGCTCCTTACCTTAATGTCTGCTTAACTATCAGTTAAGAGTACATGGTGTATTTTTTTCCAACTTTTTTCTTTCAGCCTATCTTATTTCTATATTTGAATGTGTTTCTTGTAATCAGCATGTAATTGGATTTTTAACCTAATCTGTCAGCTTTATTTTATTTAATTGGCATACTTTATTTACTTTTAGTGAAAATACTATGGTTGGGTTTGTATTTACTACATAACAAGTTGTTTTCTATTTGATTGACCTGTTTTATATTTCTCCTTCTCTCTTTTTTGCCTTGTTTTGAACCAATCAACCTTTTTTATTCCACATTTTCTTTTATTAATTTGTTATTCATTTTCTTTTTTAGAAATTTCTCCTTTGTAAAGTTTTCTTAGCTTATTGCCGAGATCATGCCCCTGCACTACAGCCTGGGTGACAGAGCAAGACTCTGTCTCAAAAAAAAAAAGAAAGGTAGCACATGTTTGACCCTGAGTAGTTTTATCAATCTGTTTCCTGCCTGTAGAATTTTGGGAATCCAATAACCTTCTTTCATGTATTTCCCTTCTGTGTCCTTTTCAGTGCAATCCGGCAGTGTTGTTGCTGATATAACATTTTCAAAATCTTACGGGTCTCCCATATTTGTCATGGGAAGTCACTTCATTAGGAGGCTCCTTCTCAGATCTTTCCTAGATAATCTCATCTCTATTTTGCACTCTACTGAGATGGCTGAAGGGATGTCACACATCTAATCTCTTCAAAGAGTCTTTTGTGTGAGTAAATGCTGTGATTTTTGTTCCTTGCTGGACTCTAGCTAATGGTTGTCCAGCTATTCTCTTGCTTCCTGTACAGAGTATGTCTTCCTGACAGCAAATCTCCTAATTTTAGCATCATTTGTGATCAAGATAGGCTAAGAATTTCCCAAATAGCTAATATACGTGTGATGTTTCAACACAGTCTAGTTCTTATTATCTTTGATGTGTGATTTCTCCAATCCTAAGTCAACAGGAGCTCTTTCAAGCTGATTACTGTGTTCTTTTGGCATAACCTTTGATGACTTTGTTGAATTCTGGTAGAATAAAATGTCCCAGGTTCATTCTGTGCATTTATTGCTTTAGATCTAGAAACAGTCATTTCTGAAAGATGCCCTGAATTATTTTAGTGAGAAATGCTTTTTGAAATCACAGTCTAGGCAGCAGGGGTGATCATTGCCATTACTTCTCTGCCTTTTCCGAGCTGAAAAACATGTAAGTTTTGTGTGTGTGTGTGTGTGTTTTGTTTTTTTGTCAGACAGGGTCTCACTCTGTCACCCAGGCTGAAGTGCAGTGGTGCAATCACAGCTCACTGCTGCCTTGACCTCCCAGGATCAGATGAATCTCCTACCTCAGCCTTCTGAATTGCTGGGACTACAGGCATGTACCACCATGACTGGTTATTTTTTTTTTATTGTTTGTAGAGGTGGGGTTTTGCCATTTTGCCCAGGCAACACATAGTTTTAAAAATGAAAGAGATAGTATGTTCATGCTCATATTTTTAAACTTTTATTTGGTAATATTTTACAATTTTAATGTAGTTTCCTACCTCATGAACATAATGCTTATTTGCTTTCTCCTGTGGTTTACATATATTTTAAGTTTCATCATTTTTTAAATTTCAGCTTTCATGTCCTTAAGAATGAGATGTTTACAAGGCATACACTGTTTCGTCAGTTTGCAGTGCTTGCTGACACATCCTTCAATTATATTGTAAGTGCATGTAATGTTTAGATGCTATTTGTCTCTTTGAATATACCTATCTGTTTCTGTTCTCGTTTAAGGTTTATCGAGCCCCTGTCATTACAGGCTGTAGAGATAGTACAAGGCAGTCACTGCTAGATGCTGAGGGTGTAAGACACCAAGTGCCTGAACCCAAAGAGCTCAGTCCAGTGTGAGAGGTAGATGTGTAAACAAATTGCTACAGCGCAATATGGTTGAGCTACAATAGGGGCAAGTATAAATTTCAGAGGAGGGGACACTCATTTTGCCTGGAGCATATCTGTTAGTCTGCCCTTGTGGCCATGGATGTAATATTGGGAAATATCAAAGCTCAGAGTGTAAGCTTCCAGTGACATCCAAAGGGGAAAAAAGAAGATAGGAAAATCCATTCCTAGTGCCAAGCCATTCAGTTTCACATTAGAGGTCATGTAATAGATAAAGCCCAATTCTGTATTATGCTATTATTTAACTATTTGACTCACTGTTTTCATCTGGGGGCTCTAAATGTTAAGGTAAATGATGCCCAGTATAGAAATATATCCAGAAAATTTTAATTACTAAGTAAACCAAAATGAGACAAACTTTATTGAGAACCTGCTATGATGCTAAGTGGTCTGAGAACAAGTCGGGTTTGTGGGGAAGGGCCTAAGAAACATAAAATATATAAATATATGCTCTTTTTTTTTTTTGCTTCAAGAGGCATACAATCTAAAATCATCTTCTTTCTGAAATTTTTTTCAACATTTGTCACTTTAAGACCATTTTCTAAATTTAAGTTGCTGCAGGAGATCAAATAACTTAAGTACACTTGCAAGATAATATTAAATTAATTCCTGTTTATAACTAAGTTTATATAGTAACATTGCTGAGGATTTTAATACTTGATTTATTTGAAATGTTCCTGAACTGATCTATGTAGATAAGAATATATATAGTGTCATTTTTCCCTTCTTGGTTTTTCCTCTTCTCACTTGCAGGTTACAATTTTAGTTGGAGTAATCTCATTTTAGAAATTTAATCAGTTAAGCAAATAAAACATTGGAGGATCCAGAAGAATATGGTGTCACTCAAAATCAGGCTTTTTTGAGATTGTTAGCTGGTAACATTTTCTAGTCCAAATTTGAATTATCTAGGCTTTATGAAGCAGACTTCTAAATCTCAAAATTATACCAATTCAAGCACATGAGTAGATCCAGTATTTTTCCTGAGAACAATCTTGGCCCTGCCCTCAAGTGGCCATGCAATTCACCTTCCCGTGGAAGTGGGTGGAGCTCCATCTGGTCTAGAATCCATCCATGTGCCACTGTTTTCCTGGATTCAAAGTTTATGAATCTTCATGTATACATCCATACAGTATGTTGACACATGAGATACCCATCAGAGTGTATACAGATTTTCAAATACTTAAGAAAAACTGATGGGGAAGGGGAGAGAAAGAGTAAGCTAGTGAATGTGTGAGTTTTAGATCCACTAACACTGTCCCTTGGTTCCCTCTCTCTAGTCATTCATCCACCCTACGAACATTTGTTGAGTATACATAGGTACTAAGCATCAAGCTACATGCTGAGTGTAACACAGTGAACAAGACAAAAATGGCTCTTAGATTCACAAACTGTGAATTCCATGAGGTGACAGACTGGTCCATCTTATAAACTATTTTACCCGCAGAGCTTAGATAGTGCCTGACCTACAGTGTGGAAAAGATAGGCATTAATAGGGAAATATCGGAATTTAAATTACAGATTTGGATAAATGCTGTGAAATAAAAAGTTTGGTATGATCTTACTATTGGGGTATATTTTACATATGGTTAAATGCGCAAATATTAAGTGTACCATTTGAAGAGTTTTGCTTTGTAACCATCATGTAAGTCAAGGCATTGAACATTTCCATCATCCCTTCAAGCTCCCTCATGTCCCTTTGCAGATAATACATTGCCCCCATCACCACACCAAATAAGCTTTGTTTTGATTTCTATCACTACAGGTTAGTTTTGCCTTTTCTTAAATTTATGTAAATGGACTCATACAGTTTATACTCACTTATGTCTGGCCCATTTTACACAGCACAGTGCTTTTAAGATTCACCTGTGTTATTGCATGTACCCATGGCAGTTGTTCCTTCTTAAGTTCCTTTGTAATGCTGAGTAGCGTTCTATTGCATGAATAAACCACAATTTGTTTATCCATTTTGCCTTGTTGGACAAATGGGCTCTTTCCAGTTAGGACTGTTAAGAAAAAAAAAAAAAAAAAAAATCTGCTATAAACATTTGCTTACAAATTACTTGTGAAAGTATGTTTTAATATATCTCAGGTAGGAGAGGAATGGTGAGGACACAGGAAGTGTGTGTGTTTAACTGCATAAGAAACCACAAAGACGCATGCATGCACATGTTCATTGCTGCACCATTCACAATAGCCAAAGACATGGAATCAACCTAAATGCCTATCAACGGTAGACCGGACAAAGAAAATGTGGTACATATACACCATGGAATATGATGCAGCCATAAAAAAAGAACAAAGTCATGTCCTTTGCAGCAACATGAATGGAGCTAGAGGCCATTATTCTAAGTGAACTAACACAGAAGCAGAAAACCAAATACCACATGTTCTCACTTATAAATGAGAGCTAAACATTGAGTACACATGGACACAAAGAAAGGAACAACAGACATGGGGGCCTACTTGAGGGTGGAGGTGGGAGGAGAGTGAGGATTGAAAAACTACCTGTTGGATACTGTGCTTACTCCCTGGGTAATGAAGTAATCTGAACACCAAACCCCCATGACACGCAATTTACCTGTGTAACAAACCTGCCCATGTACCCCCTAAACCTAAAATAAAAGTTGTTTTTCTGTTTTGTTTTGTTTTGTTTTGAGACAGAGTCTTGCTCTGTCACCCAGGCTGGAGTACAATGGCACGATCTCGGCTCACTGCAACCTCCGCCTCCTGGGTTTAAGCCATTCTCCTGCCTCAGCCTCCTGAGTAGCTGGGATTACAGGCATGTGCCACCAAGCCTGGCTAATTTTTGTGTTTTAATAGAGATGGGTTTCACCATGTTGGCCAGGCTGATCTCGAACTCCTGACCTCAGGGATCCAACCGCCTTGGCCTCCCAAAGTGCTGGGATTACAGGTGTGAGCCACCACGCCCGGCCAAAGATTTTTACAAAAAATAAACAACAAAATTGCCACTACTCCAAAGTAACTACGTCATTTTACCCTCATACCAGCAATCTTTGAGAGTTCCACTTGTTCCACATCCCCACCAACTTGATATTATTAGGTTTTTTTGTTTTGTTTTGTTTTGAGACAGAGTCTCACTCTGTCGCCAGGCTGGAGTGCAGTGGCACAATCTCGGCTCACTGCAACCTCCGCCTCCCGGGTTCAAGCAGTTCTCTGCCTCAGCCTCCTGAGTAGCTGGGATTACAGGCACCCGCCACCATGCCAGACTAATTTTTGTATTTTTAGTGGAGACGGGTTTCACCATGTTGACCAGGCTGGTCTTGAACCCCTGCTCATGATCCACCCGCCTTGGCCTCCCTAAGTGCTGCCATTACAGGCATGAGCCGCAGTGCCCGGCCAATATTGTTAGTTTTTAAATTTTAACCATTTTAAAATGTTATCTCATTGTAATTTTAATTTGCATTTCCCTAATTAATGACGTTGAGCATCTTTTCACGTGCTGATTGATCATTCTTAGGTCTTCTTTTTTGAAGGATCTACTTAAGACTTTTTAAAAACTTGTGGCTAAATGCACATAACAGAAAATTTGTCATTTCAACCATTTTTAAATGTACAGTTCAGTAGTGTCGCAAACATCCAAATTGTTCAACCAAATTCCAGAACTCTTTTCCATCTTGCAAAAGTGAGGCTTCACTCTCATTTAAAAAATAACTGCCCATTCCTCTATTCCTGCACTTTTGTCAATTTTTAACTGTTATTGAGTTGTAGCATTTTGTTAAATATTCTGAATACAAGTCCTTTGTCAGATTTATGTATTACAAACATTTTTTCCTCAGTCTATAATTTTCCCTTCTATTTTCTGAACGGTGTCCTTTGAAGGTCAGATATTTTTATTTTAATGAAGACAACTTAGTTATTTTTTCTGTGGCAGATTGTGTTCTCTGTGTCTGTGATGATATCTCACATTCTGTGTGTATTTCTTATAATATTGATCTTGTCTTTTTTTGTTGAATTTCACCTGTTCTGTTTTTCTAGATCAATTGACTGTATGTATGAGTCTATTTCTAACTACACTATTCTTTTCCATTGGTTTATTTGTCAGTCATTTTGCCAATATCACACTGTCTTAATTAACATAGCTTTCTAGCTAGTAAATCTTGAAATTGGGTAATGTAAATCCTTTTATTTATTTATTTTTTTCAGCCTTTTTTTTTTTTTTTTTTTTT